>NC_137050.1:44744545-44797045 GCF_032717465.1 Coenobita brevimanus | reverse complement strand
CTGGCATAAATCTTTAATTTCCAAACTGCCCTCTTACGGTTTCTATCCTTCTATCTGTGCCTTCATCTCTAGCTTCCTTTCTGGTCGTTCTATAGCCGCTGTTGTAGACGGCCATCGTTCTTCTCCTGGATCTATCAACAGTGGTGTTCCTCAGGGCTCTGTCCTATCACCAACTCTCTTCCTTTTATTCATCAATGATCTTCTAAACTGTACATCGAACCCTATCCACTCATACGCTGATGACTCCACCCTTCACCTTTCCATTCGGTTCCCGCAACGCCCATCTCAACAGTTACTTCAACAAACAATGGATGAGGCTATGGCACACCTAATGTCTGACTTGGCTCGTATCTCTGACTGGGGTAAAAATAATATGGTTGTTTTAAATGCATCTGAGACTCAGTTCTTACACCTATCAACCCGACAAAATCTTCCACAGGTATACCCACTAATGTTTAATAATATTCAGCTTAATCCTGCATCATCCTTGAACATGCCTGGGGTTTCATTTACTCGGGACTTATCTTGGAAAGATCATATTACATCTCTTGTAAAATCTGCTTCCAAGAGATTGGGTGTGCTTAGCCGACTCCGCTCTTTCTTTACCCCTGCACAATTGTTGACTCTATACAGGGGTTATATCCGCCCCTGTGTGGAGTACAACTCTCATGTGTGGGGAGGCTCCCCACATACAGCTCTTCTCAATAGGGTGAAGTCAAAGGCTTTTCGTCTCATTAACTCTCCTCCTCTTACTGACTCCCTTCAACCTCTGTCTCTCCGCCGCACTGTTGCATCTTTATCTCTTTTCTATCGCTACTTTAATGGTCACTGCTCCTCTGAGCTGTCTGCTTGCATTCCTTCACCTCTACGACGGGCGCGTAGCACCCGTCTGGCAGCAAACTCTCGTCCCTTTTCTGTCCAACTCTCTAATGCAAGAGTTAACCGTTACTCCCAGCCTTTCATTTATGCAACAGGTCAGCTCTGGAACTGTCTCCCTCTGTCTGTATTTCCTGCTGCCTTTGATCTCCAGTCTTTCAAACGCAGTGTGTCCAGGCATCTCAAAATGATCGGATCTTGAATTTGGCTTCTATTGTGTTTTGTTTTTCTCTTGGAGGGAACTGTTACTGCGGGCTCATGGCCCTTGGTTCCTTCTTCCTCACAAAAAAAAAAGAAAAAAAGACCAGCTGTTTATTTTGGATATGGATGGCTAGGCTAATATCAGTTTCCCTGTTGTTTATGCTGAGTACAGTGGTGTATGAACGATTCAGGTGGCACAGAAGTTGACAGTAAGGTGTAATGAGCAAATTAAATGGCTTGGGAAAAGGTGTTAGGTAGCTTCCTTAACCGACGAAAATAGGGGTCAGAGTGTCTTTATTGCCCCATCACTACTAGAGAGTGTCCAGATGCTAAATAAAATCGTCTGGTTATAGTAGGAATAAATCAATAAAGGACGTCATGTCATTGAAAGGGGTTAATCACGAGAGTTAAATTCGTCCGGCGGCAGCAAGAATGTAGTGATAACAGACCCATTGCAGTAAAAGGGATAAAATTAATCACTATATCCTCTTCTCAAAAAGCGATCCTTCCTACGAAAGATATAAGGTGATGGGAGAAAGATTAGAAATGGAAATGTTACTGTGGGGGAGAGCTTTAAGGGTCAACCAGTTCTGAGAGAAATATGTATAAAAAGGTGCGTGTATGAAAGTTTAGAGGGTCATTCTGGTGTAAAGACTGAAGGGGGACCAGCTCTGAGGGAAGGTACTGGTAATGATGTATGTGTATTTGACTTTCGAGGATAGAATGCACAGAAATGAGCTTTGTTCTGGTTCGTACGATAGAGGTGAGGTGCAGGGAAGTCGAAGTTCAGTTAAGATGGAGAGTGTCGGGGAACAGCTAGATGTGAAAGAAAAGAAGGGTAACAGCTAGATGTGAAAGAAAAGAAGGGTGTATGAAAACGAGGAGTGAGAAGTGACTGAGAGGTACGAGTTGTGAAAGCAGAGATAACAGACTGCGAGAGAGAGGAATACTGTGTGTGAAATTAAGGTGTGGTAGAGGCGAGAAGTGACTGGATTGGTTAAGGGGGACGAGTTGTGGAGGGAAAGTTACGAGCTGTTAGAGAGGGTTTGTGTGAAAACGAGATGTGAGAGATGAGATATGTGTATGCATATTCGTGTGTGTGTGTGTGTGTGTGTAATTTTTTTTTTTTTTCACCGGGTCGGTCAGGATCACTTGATGGTCGTGATCGTCAGCTTTTACCTTCCCGGAAGAGAGCTGAGAGTTCATATAGTCCTATCTAAGGGCAAGGCTGTGACCTTCACACACGCATACACCCGTCCCCTCGCTCTAGGGGGACAGTAACCACCCACTTCGTCAGTGAAACTTTTTCGCAACCTGAGCGAGGCACGAACTCTCGTCCACCAGTTGGCAAGCGAGAGCGTTACCACTGCACCAGCGAGCGGTGTGTGTGTGTGTGTGTGTGTGTGTGTGTGTGTGTGTGTGTGTGTGTGTGTGTGTGTGTGTGTGTGTGTGTGAAAACGAGTTTTGTGAAAGACTAGAAGTGACTTGGAGAATTAGGGTGGGAGGGGCAGGAACAGCGAGAGGAAAGTTTGATGTGGCTCAGTTGGTGGGTGATAACTGAGAGGGTCGAGATGTGAGGATGGGATCTGAGAGAGAAAGGGCGTTGTGGGACGAGGTATGGTTAAAATGAAGCCATGATACGAGGAATTTTGTCATGAAATTAACCTCTTCACCGCGTTGACATCATTTTCATTACAGTCAGACTAATACTGTTTAATTTTTGTCAGTTTACGAACGACCTCCATCAGTGAAGGGGATACACCTAGCCCCTCCAGTTACCAAAATCTCTAAACTGAGCAAAATCGACTGAAGATACGACGCTTAACACTGGCTTTCTTGCACTGAAGGTCTTTGCATTACTGCTATCATGCGTTTATATTTTACTTACGGGGCCACCGTTGTAGTAGTGTTTATTGAAGGCAGCATTTAACTCCTCCAGATAAAGAAGTCTTTCCAACCGAATTAACTGGTCGAAAGATAGCAAGGATGAAATTATACACACGTCGTCGTACTGCTGAGGTTAAGTGTATGAAAACGAGGTGTGAGAGGAATGAAACGTGAGACGGGATTTGACTTGATGGGAGTGCGAGGGGCGTGGTGGTGGAGGAGCGTGTTTTGAGAGGGCAGAGATTGAGGGTGCTGAATTTATAAACTCTCTTAAGCTTAAGTTGTGTGTAGGATTCCTCGCTGATATTTTCGATACTTTATCCAAACTCATAGAGCTCCAAGTCACTTCAAAATCAAGTTAGAGAAGTTTGAGTGAATATTAAAGTGACCGAATACGGAAAACAAAACGGTCTGTGATACTGGCAAACTGTTATGGAGAATAATTTATTGTAAAATTTGGTTAGGGTCTTATATAAATGCAACTCAGGGGAGACGGGAGGTGACGTCACTGGGGCAGACGGGGACGTGGCTGATGCCCCGTCTCACCTGCTATACTTTGTCCACTTTAACTTGGCCAAAAAGTGCAATCTTTCCATTTTTATTACAGAACTACAGTAAGGGCTTAACACTAGACTATAATGGTACCAGTCATTAAAAGAGAATTCAGAACCATAGTACATTCTTATTCTGCCAGTGCATTTGCGGGAAAGAGGTTGCAAATGGACAAATTAAATCTCTGTAAATTGTAAGCTACATTGGTCCTTGTACACAGAAGGTTGCTGACTATTTTTACGTGTACCTTTTAGGCTAGATTTATGCCCATTACTTCTGTTCATTCGACATGCAGGCCTTTGCTTTCTGTCTTCCTCTCTATTCTTTTTGTGTGTATATTTCTTGTCATATAGATCCCTTTATTCAGGGTTAACGGAACACAAAAGACTCTTTTGCCGCCTTGTCCATACAAATTCACCTCTGCACAGTCCTATCTACACTTAAATTCAATCCCTCTTTGTACAGGCAAGCCATAAGAAAAGCCTAAGTAGCTAATACCTGACAACCTGCAAGGGGAACTGAAGCCGCACCCCTCAGCAAACAATATTCCGCTTCCCCCTCCGCTATCTTAAGAAGTGACAAGGGTGAACAGGAAGTCAGCTGGCTCAGACATGTGTACTCAGCCATAATCCCCCGCCCCGCTGCCTGATCTTCCTCCTTGTATGGCCAGGGTGAGAGGCTCCGCGCGTGAGGGGAATGAGAATGCCAGGCTCCACGAAAATTAGTTGGGTAGTTATATTTCCCTGCTAAGCTTTAGTAGTTCCTGGGAGTATACCGTAAAAAATGAAAAAGAAAAGGGATAACAGAGTATCGAATGCATTTTGGAAATTTTGCTTGGAACTATTCGATTTTTTATTTGTTTCAACAGTTGTTATGCTTATGTCTGTTCTTGAGATTTTTCGGCGTAGATGAAGGTTGCCTGAATATATGAAGATTAAGAAGGTTGAAATGTACCAAGACTAAACCGTTTGCTGAAATGTATGAGGAACTGAGAAGGTTGACTGGAGTGTATCAAGAACCGAGATAGTTGGCTGGAATGTATCAAAATTAAGAATGCTGGCTGGAATATGTCAAAATAACGATACAGCTTACAACAGCCATGTTGTAAATCAGTTCTTTTACTCTATAATTCATGATGATGAGTGAGCTAGATATGATACTACTAATAAACATTAAATATATTTAGACGTTTGTTAGCTAGTACAATACTGTGCGGTACATAGTTTGGTATGTTGTTGGAGGAAGAGTGATAGTTTAGTGTAGTACAGAGATTATATGGTGTAGAAGCGAATGAGTAACTTTACCCAGTCAAGCCGTTGGTGTATTTTATGTTATTTTTGTTGTCTACAGTTTTTATTTAACTCCGGGAAGCCCACCAGATAGAGAAAGGATTAATCGAAGCTACTTCCGACCCTTCCAGTTCAGAAAGCCTGTCTATCGCCTAAATGTAATGGACAATAAGACGTCAGATCGAAGGGCAAGAGAAAGCCATAGTGTACAGCAGACAGGATACTGGACTGTAAGGGCAAACTGAACATAGAACAGAACTGAAGCAGAAAAGAAACTATAGTTTTTTCACACTAACCTGACCTAGATTTTCGCCCTTTTAGCAGTTTATATTTCTTAGCTCAGTGGCAGAATAAGACATCACTATACAGTATTTACTTCCTTTTAGTAGTACTTCCTCATGACTAATCTAATGTAAATCTATTGTTACAACTCAGTAATGAAGGAGAGGTGGCAGTTTTAGGTTAGGTTAGAGTAAAAGTGGCATAATACGCTGGAATGTTTGGAGACAGACAGGTTGAAAATGGAGACGGTGATAACAGATGGTAGACGGACTGTCCAAAGAAGAAGAGGGGGAAGAAGGAGGAGGGGCGAAAAAATAGTTGGGAAAGATGGAAGGAAGAGAGCGAGGAATGACGAAGGATGAGAATAAGATGAGATGAAGGGGAAGAAGAGATAAGAAAGAGTCAGAGTGCAGTGGCGAGACAGGGAGAGAATAAGAATAGAAAAAGGGATGGAGATGATGGGACGAGAGAGGGGGAGGAGGAGGGGGGAGAGAAATTAGAGGCGGGAGTTATGGGTGAAATTATGAGAGGGAGGGAAGGGGTTGGGATAAGTGGAGGGGAGAGAGACGCAGGGTGATGGGGTGAAGAGGAAGGGGGAGATAAGGTGAGAGATACATGGTGGACGAGAGAGGGGGATGGAGGGGATAATGAAAACAGTTAAACATTGACATCTCCAACTGAATCAGAATGGTTTCAACTCAGATGCTGTACAGTGACAAACTTCTGTCTAAAATGCCTTAATGATTAATGAACATGCACGAAAAAAGGGTCATCAATTTTGTTTGTTTATAGGATACGGCATTTGGCCCCATATATTCCTTTAAAAGACCAAAGTAAAAAATGAAAAGAGCGTCTGAGGGTATTGTCAAAAGGAACAAGAGTGTCAGGTGTGAAGTGAACTGGCGAAGACACAAAGGAATGTCGCAGAGTTGAAAAGTGTTTGGAAGAAATGGGAAACCTTTAAATAAGAACGAAAAATGGGTAAACAGTTTAAACAAGAGAGAGAGAGAGAGAGAGAGAGAGAGAGAGACAGAGACAGACAGACAGACAGACAGACAGGAAAGGGAGCGAAGCGTACACGGGAGTTTAGTGCGTTGGAGAGAGGAAAGGAATGTAGGGAAAAAGGTGAGTGAGGGATGGAGGGAGAACAAAGGGAGGAGGGGAGGGTCTGTGGGATCTCACTTAAAGGTCTTCCCCTCTTAGATCATAGTTCAGATCTACCCTCTTCTCACCACTCAGGCTCCTGTGACTCACCCTTACCTGAATGAAATCGTTTGGCGTAAGCTGGAGTGGAATAAAAAGAGGTGTTTCGACCATCAAAGGGTTTAGGATGGTAATATTAATGCAAATGCATCCGTGACTCACTCAGATAAACAAATCCATGTGAAATGAGAATACTATACTTGCCCCACCATAAGAGTCGTCATGCAGTAAAGGTTTGTGTCAGTGCGGTATGTATCGACAATAGGATCAATCCATGCACGATAAATATCGCGATAGGTATTGGTTCACATATTCTGTTAATATCTGATTTATAACATTATTTTCTCTTTGTAGATATCACAGTGGACCCAACAGTCACCATGCAACACAATTTATCAATCACATGATGGCATTTGTAAAATATACAAACATGTGTCCTTGGTGGCACAAAATGGATCGAACTTTAGAACATTTTGATGTTTAATATAAATATTTTTTCACAGTAACTATCAACAACATCATGTAACAGAAAAAAAAAATAGGTGGAAACAGATATCATCAATCAGACGAAATAATTAGGAAATACAAACTTTTGCATTAGGTTATAAAATATATTGTGAGACGTTATATTGTTGTTGCTAAATATGCATTGATTATGTGCTTATAAAGTTCAGCGATTGATTTCTTGCACTATACCAGTTCGGTGGACGCAGAAGAACCGGTCCAAGTACCGACAGGGACTCACTGACGATGTGGTTTACCGACAAAGGGTACAAACTTCTACGGTACGATACATCCTTCATCTCCGGTGATCGCGCATGTGCTTTCAACCCTTCAGCCCTAGGAGGTCATATGTTGTTTTGTAACTGTTGCTACCATACGAATCATTTCAAGATTGTGGTGGTCTTACGTAGTGCAGTGGTTAGTGAAGACTGCATGTACCCCTTATCATTGAAAAATGTCATGAGTGAAATTATCTAGTCGGTGGTAAAAGATACAAAAGTCATCGTATTGAAAGTGTTAACAGTGTGCCGTGTTTTATTGTTTTGTGCTGTCGTGTTCCTTCATAATTGCTTGGTACCTGTGTTAGCTATTTGACCCTTTGACATACACAGAATATATATATATATATATATATATATATATATATATATATATATATATATATATATATATATATATATATATATAATCCATCATCCAATCCTACGTTGCCCCATTAGGAGCGTAGGAGCCCGGGGCTAGGCAAGTTGGTCCTGACATTTAAGATGAGAGTGACCAGCTTCACTCATCCCTGAGTGGCGTTACGGGAGCAATAACCCCAACCATCCCTTGGATATAAACCTTCACCGGTTCAATCCGATTGGAGCGTCGTAATTACCCACTAAACCACCAGGCGCCATAATTTGGTTATATGGTTATATACCCAGCGTAGTAAATGGTTTGTTGGTGTACATGAAACCATTTGGCTTGTCGGTCAGTGTTGAGCCACCCACAGGCAGAAGGAAGAGGAAAGAATGAAAGACAGAAAGACAAAAGAGGGAGTGTAAAGTCACCCGTAGGCAGACGGACGTGGAAAGAACGAAGTAAAGAAAGACAGAAGAGGAAGGAAGGAATGGACAAAAGGAAGGGGCAGCCACCCGAGAGCAGCACTACATCGAGTGAGTGGATGGTGAGCGCTCCCACGTACCACAATATATATATATATATATATATATATATATATATATATATATATATATATATATATATATATATATATATATATATATATATATATATATATATATATATATATATATATATCCAGCCCGCCAGCCAGCCATCATGCAATCCTTTGTTGTCCCGTGAGGAGCGTAGGAGCCCAGGGCTAGGCAAGTTGGTCCTGACATTTAAGATAAAAGTGACCAGCTTCACTTATCCCTGACTGGCATTACTTGAGCAATAAACCCCAGCCACCCCTTGGATATAAACCTCCACCGGCTCAGTCCGATTGGAGCGCCTTAATTACTCACTAAACCACCAAGCGCCATAATTATGTGTGTGTATATATATATATATATATATATATATATATATATATATATATATATATATATATATATATATATATATATATAAAATCTCTCTCTTTCTCTGTCTCTGTCTGTCTGTGTCTCTGTCTGTCTGTCTATCTGTCTGTCTGTCTGTCTCTGTCTCTGTCTCTGTCTTTGTCTCTGTCTGTCTGTCTGTCTGTCTGTTTATCTGTCTCTCTCTCTCTCTCTCTCTCTCTCCTCGTTTCCTGTTTCACATCCTTGTGTCGTACATCCTTCCTCCATCTTGTCATATTTTTTCCCTACCTTACAGCTACACTATATCCTCCCTCCTTCCCTTTCATCCCATGCTTCCCTTCCTTGGATCTTAATTTTTCCCTTTATCTAATTTTCCGTCCGTACATCCCTTCTGTATCTTCCATCCATTGTCCATATTCTCTTCGATTAGGAAGCTCCCTAACACATTTTCCTAAGCGATTTATATCTTTCGTTATACGTTAATGTCCTCATCTATGTAACATAATCCTTTCAGTGTCGCCATACGAAAGGATATTTCAACCTGACGTATCGAAAAATAAATCGCTAAGGAAGAGCTGTTACGAAGCTTCCTCAGCTGACGGGAGTATGAGCCCTTGTCCAACACTTTCCATCCTGTTAGTTCTCTTCCTCCTTTTCCTCCATTTCCTCCTACTTCTCTTCCTTCTCCTCCTCAACCGCCTCATTCTGATCCTCATCCTCTTCATTCTTCTCATCCTCATCCTCCTTTGTGTGTCTTCGTCATTTTCTTTCCTCTGTCTTCTTCTTCGTTTCACTTCGTCTTCTTCTCCTTCCTGTCTCCTTTGTCCTACCCCGTTTTCCTCTTCTTCTCTCTTCCTGCTTTTCTTATTAATTTCTTCCTCTTTAGCCTCACCTATTTTTCTTCCTTACCTCTTTTTTTCCCTGGCTTCTGACGTCTTCTCCTCCTTTCTTCTATCTTTTCCTCTTCCCAGTTTTTCTCTGCCCAGTGCTTACTTTTGCCCTCTTTTTGTCTCTCCTTTGCATCTGCTTCCTTTTTGTCATGTCTCCATCCTCTCTTCCTCCTTCCTTGTTTTTCTCCTCTCGCTCCCCCTCCTCTTTCAACTCCTCTCGCTCCCCCTCCTCTTTCAACTCCACTCCTTTCCTTGTCCTTTTCCTCATTTCCTCTTCCTGCCGCTCATGTTCTTCCTCCTGTCTTCCTCATTTAATCCTCCTTTCCTCATCCTTCTTTTCACCTCTCCTCCCCACCTCTCCCGCTTTCTGTTCTCCTCCCAAGATATAATATCGAATAGGGTCTCGCAATATTCCAGCCTCCTCGCCTGTTTTCTGGCTTGGTCCTCTTACTTATTGGCCTATTAAGTCGCATAATTGCTGAGATATGCACCACACACAAAGACACGGGGCGCTAGAATGGAAGGGGATGGAGAGCTGATGGTGGTGGCGATGGAAATGGTAGTGATAGTGGTGGTGGTGGTGGTGGTGATGGTAGTCGTGGCAGTGATGGTAATGGTAGTAGTGGTAATAATGGTGATGATGATGGAATTGAAAGTGTTTGGTGGCTGTGGTGATGGTGATGATGGAAGTGATGCAAAATTGATGGTGTCGTGGTGACAGTGGTTTGTGCTTGTGGTGATAGGGAAGGTGGTAAGCTAACAGGGATGGAGATGGTGTTATTGGTGCTATAGTGGTTGATGCTAATTTATGATGGTGGTTAGTGGTACCAGTGGAGAAGTTATTAAGCGTTTTTGGAGGCTGGTAAATCTGGAAAAAACTAGTGATAATTGATATAAGGGGATGTTGTGAGAGGAAAGTGAAACCGCATAACACATGTTACTGCCCTGGTCCTCCCATCCTATACTTGACAGACAATTTTTTTCCTAATCTTTACGGTCAGCCCTTCAGTTAGATGGCTTTTATTTATTTTTGTGCCGCGAGACAGGTTTCCTCTGCAGAGGAAAGCGCTGAAGTAGTTCTCGGGTTACTGAAAGTTACACCCTCGAGTTGGAAAAGTTTATCCCAAGTTGATTAAAACTGTGAGATAGCAGGAATAAAATACATGTGCCATTGGATTGAAGGGTCAATTTTGTAGGCTCTACCGTCAACACTTCAGTTCAGGTAAGAGGAGGGAGGTTGGAGAGGGACAGTGTCAGAAGTTTAAGGGAAGCTTGTAATACTCGAATGCATGTGAAATATTAATGAGAAGGAGAAAGATGTGGAGAGAAAAAGTATGCTTCAGGAATGAAGATAACTGTACTGTAGCTTAAGAGAAGAAGAGATTTAATTAAGAACGAACAGAAGAATTACAAGTGGCTCAGTTCAAAGAATAAACTTAACATGGTGAACATTTTTACTTAGCAAAGCGATTTAATGTGATAGCTTTATTTCTTGCCAAAGACGGTAAGTAAATAACTAAATTTTAAAATATATATGAAAAACACGGCTGTCAACCTAGGCTAATTAGAATCGAGCAAAGCTTCAAGGTGTGGGAACGTCATCTCTTCCAGCCATGTCTCTATAACTTTTTATGACGTTAATAAAAGTAGGTGTAAAAAGTATTGTTCTGTTTACCATCCCTGTCAGCTTGGTCGTAGCCACGTTGTTGTAGGCTGAAGAAATTAGAAGCAGTTCCCATGTAAACATAAATTTAGATGAGATAAAACACTTGAATAAATGTTGCTTATTTATATTGTGATTAATGTTGTAATGTATATTTTGCTGTCTCCAGATGTTTATGCGAAAGCTAACATATATCACTCCATCTTCCAGGTACCTATCTTCGTTGGAGGCTGAGAAGGTGTCCGGCCACCGCTTCCTCCCCATTTCTTCATCCACTTCCCTTACTTCCTTCTCCTTCCTTGCCTTCCTCTTGCATTTTGCCTTTTCTTCTTCCAGTTCCTTCCTGACATTTCCTTTGCCTCTTTATTCTTTTCTTTCCCCTTCCTTCTGTCCCGCTGATGCCGTAGTGTCGAAGGCGCCAGGTTTTTGCAAAGGTAGGCTTTGAATAAGTTTTAGAGTTGATGGTTTGGGATTCGGAAAAGTGATGAGAGAATGTTGTAATGTATTGTTTGGATAAAGAAGCGCCAACAACCCCTTCAGGACTATGACTCCTTGTACTGGTTTAATACTACCACCATTCAGTATTGCCAGTCTGAGCCCAATACCCTATCCTCCCTCATCACCACGCCACCTCCCTTCCTCTCCCTCACCTCCATCTCTCCTCTAATAACACACCTACAAGAAAGATATATATATATATATATATATATATATATATATATATATATATATATATATATATATATATATATATATATATATATATATATATATATATATATATATATATACCGTACACACACACACACACACACACACACACACACACACACACAGATATATATATATATATATATATATATATATATATATATATATATTTATATATATATATATATATATATATATTTATATACAGTATATGTACAGTACACATGCAACATATTTTTAAAAGAAGACTTGAACAAAAGTATTGTAATTTGTATTTTGTACTTGTCCATACGTACTTGGTCTTCCCACCCATGGCTTTCACTGCAGCCGTTATGAAATATGGCGTGGTTCCAGACATTTTTTCAGAACATAGAAGATACACTACTTCTGTCTTTACCCGTAAGTCGTTTGCAGTCTTCCTTCCTTCTTGCATTTTCACAACTGTTGAGCCTTCAGAGAATAATGCAGTCACAACATTATTTTCTTTTATGTAGAGCCCGGTAGGTCCCATTATGAGAGTAAGGGGGTCGGGAAGGAAGATTAAAGCTCGCAAGAACAAATCGTTGATCAGAACACGCACTAAAAATTTTGATATACTAGACGTCTCTGCTAATTATCCTTTCACATAAGTAGGTATGAGTGTGTGAATCATCGTACTTGCATCCTGTATTCTATATTATTACTGTTTCGTTCACATTTTCACGTCAATTTGTAGGTGTTTTACATGTTTTATTTTCTTGTTAAAATTCGTTTCATCTGTTTCCTGCCAGGATTTCTCTCAGATGAACAAAATGGTCTGAATAAAGTACATGAGTTCGTGTACATCTCGCAACACTTCATCCATGAGACAGTTGTTCAGCGTCAGTATAAGCAAGTAATAAATTTGCAGTGGAAGGTTCTATATCCCAGCGTTGCAGCATTACTTTTTGTTGCTGCTATCTCTGCAGCCACGATTTAATAGAATTTTGACACAGCTTGAAACCACTTACACGTCTGTGGGGAGCTGCGATGGCTCAATTGGCCACGTATTTGGCACAGGATGCCTGAGTCCCCTGTCTAGAGTTCGAACTCAAGCAGTAGAGGATTAAAGTGGGTGAATTTAATTTATTTCATGTGTTTGCATTTTCTCTGTTCTGCCGATGCCATATACAGACTGTAACAGTCATAGTCATTATAAAATTTCGACTTTCACGTCCATTATCCTTTCTATATACACCCTTTCTCCATCAGCACGAAGAAGTTTTTTTTTCTGGTTATCATTGTCCCTCCGAGAAGATCCAATCCTGCTGTGGATATAATATGGGCTTTTTTTTTTTTTTTTTTTTTTAATGAGGAAGAAGGAACCAAAGACAATGAGCCAGCAATACTGTTCCCTCCAAGAGAAAAACAAAATACAAGAGAGAGCCAAATTCACGATCCATTCATTTCGATATGCCTGGACACACTGCGTTTGAAAGACTGGAGATCATAGGAAACAGGGAATACAGACAGAAGGAGACAGTTCCAGAGTTGACCTGTTGCATAAATGAAGGACTGGGAGTAACGATTGACTCTTGCATTAGAGAGTTGGACAGTAAAGGGGTGAGAGTTTGCTGATAAACGGGTGCTACGCGCCCGTCGTAGAAGTGGAGGAATGCATGCAGACAGTTCAGAGGAACAGTGACCATTGAAGTAGCGATAGAAAAGAGATAAAGATGCATCACTGCGGTGAAGAGACAGAGGTTGAAGGGTGTCAGTAAGAGGGGGAGAGTTAATGAGACGAAAAGCCTTTGACTCCACCCTGTTGAGAAGAGCCGTATGTGGGGAGCCTCCCCATACATGAGAGTTGTACTCCACACATGGGCGGATAAAACCCCTGTATAGAGTCAACAATTGTGTAGGGGTAAAGAAGGAACGGAGTCGGCTTAGCACACCCAATCGCTTTGAAGCAGATTTTACAAGAGATGTAATATGATCTTTCCAAGACAAGTCCCGAGCAAATGAAACCCCAAGCATGTTCAACGATGATGCAAGATTAAGTTGAGTATTATTAAACATAAGTGGGTATACCTGTGGAAGATATTGTCGGGTTGATAGGTGCAAAAACTGAGTCTTTGATGCATTAAAAACAACCAGATTATTTTTACTCCAATCAGAGATACGAGCCAAGTCAGACATTAGGTGTGCCATAGCCTCATCCCTTGCCTGTTGAAGTAACTACTGAGATGGACGTTGTGGGAATCGAATGGAAAGGTGAAGGATGGAGTCATCAGCGTATGAGTGGATAGGGTTAGATGTACAGCTTAGAAAGTCATTGGTGAATAAAAGGAAGAGAGTTGGTGATAGGACAGAGCCCTGAGGAACACCACTGTTAATAGATCTAGGAGAAGAACGATAGCCGTCTACAACAGCGGCTATAGAACGACCAGAAAGGAAGCTAGAGATGAAGGCACAGATAGAAGGATAGAAACCGTAAGAGGGCAGTTTGGAAATTAAAGATTTATGCCAGACTCGATCGAAAGCCTTTGAGATGTCAAGTGCAATGGCAAAGCTTTCGCCAAAGTCCCGAAAGGAGGATGACCAGGAGTCTGAAAGGTAGGTGAGAAAATCGCCAATGGAGCGTCCCTGACGGAACCCATACTGACGATCAGAAAGAAGGTTGTGATAGGAAAGATGCTTTAAAATTTTTCTATTAACGATTGACTCGAAAACTTTTGAGATACAGGATGTTAAAGCAATTGGACGATAGTTAGAGGGTTGGGAATGGTCACCCTTCTTTGGGACTGGCTGAATGAGAGCAAACTTCCAGCAAGAAGGAAAGGTACAAGTTGACAGACAAAGGCGAAAGAGTTTGCCTAGGCAGGGAGTAAGCACAGAAGCACAGTTCTTGAGAACAACAGGAGGGACTCCATCAGGCCCATATGCCTTATTAGTACTGAGGCCAGCAATGGCAGAAAATACATCAGCTGAAGAAATTTTAATGTTAGCCATGAGGAAGTCAGAGGGGGGAAGTGAGGGAGGAACAGCACCGGAATCGTCTAAGGTGGAGTTGGAGGAGAAAGTCTGAGCGAAGAGATCTGCTTTATCAGTAGAAGAAATAGCTACAGAGCCATCAGAGTAGAAAAGAGGAGGGAAAGATGATGAGGTAAAGTTATTAGAAAGATTTTTGGCAAGATGCCAGAAGGAGCGGGAAGAGTTTGAGTTAGAGAGTTGAGAGCATTTTGTACGGATGAAATTATTTTTAGCAGAGCGAAGAACAGACTTAGCACGATTCCGGGCAGAAATGTATAAAAGATGTGATTCAGGGGTGGGTTGGCTCCGGTACCTTTTATAGGCCCTCTCCTTGTTGCGGACAGCATTCGAACAAGCGTGATTAAACCAAGGCTTTCGTGCATTAGTTAAAGGGTGCAGATAAATCTCTGACACTGATATTTAGGGATCATTTTGTCATCCTTCTGTCACTGTATAACAAAGGCAGTGTGATTTAGCCGTGATACCTGTATATATATATATATATATATATATATATATATATATATATATATATATATATATATATATATTGATTTATCTATTTATGTATATTACATATATGTATTAGAGAGAGAGAGAGAGAGAGAGAGAGAGAGAGAGAGAGAGAGAGAGAGAGATGGTTATGTGACCTGTTTCAGACACATATATAAACAGATCTTCAAATTTCAGTAATTGTTATAAACTGACCCTAGTGCTGTTATTCTTCCCTCATGACCTTGGAGTGGACTTGCCCATTGCAGGTAGGATGCAGCCTACTGACGGGTCCACTCCCTATTATTAAGAGGAGGAAATGAGTAGTAGGACCACATAGGCTAATAGCTACTTGTATTTAATAGCTGAGGATCGAAAATTATTGTCAGATAAATAATTAAATAAATCAATAGATAAACAGATAAAATATAAGCCGTGTAACTGTCTTTAGAGATCTAGCACCGTTTCCTGGTAATCCGATGTCATAAGACTTAAAATGGTAACAGGTGGGCACAAAGAATATAGCTGCTGTTACCCTGTAATGGTTGCTGCACCTTGTTTCGAGGTATTTGCAGATGAAAATTATAAAAGTTTTTACATATAGACTGATCGAGCAATATTCACATTTTTCGTTTGTTTTTTCCTTTGCTCAAATATTCTTTTTCCTGGCTGAGTTCTGAGTATGAATTAGTGAAGATTTCCTAAAGGTAGTCTTCATCATCATCATCGTCGTCGTGGTCGTCGTCAGTTCACAGCAGGACAAAGGTCTCTCATGTCTTTATCCAGTCAGATCCATTGGCAGTTAGCCTGTCGATTCAGTCCTGCCGGGTTGCCACTCAGTTACCCTGGTTGTCTATATTTTGTCTGTTCTGCGAAGGATGTAACCCGCCCACATCCATTTATGGTTCTTGACCCTAAAGATTATATCCTCTACTTTTGTGTATTCCCTTGTCCAGGAAACTCTTTTTTTAACTATTCCTTTGACCTTTAACCCCCCCCCCCGTCACATGACGTCTTTCCTATTTTATTTTTGCTATCTCGTGTTGATTTATTCAACTTAGGAAGGACTTCTATTACTTTATGGGTTTATGAGGGCTGTATCTAATTCCTTAAGTTTGATAAATCTATTCTCAGCTGAATAAGAGAAAGTCTGGAGGTAACAAGAGTACACTAAAAAGACCTCATCTTACTGAAGGAGTTAACCTAATCCTTCCCATTCCTCTCTGAGCACTCACAAGATTACATTTCAAGGATATTCGTAGAAGTTTCTGATCCATGTGTGAAAACAGGAAGGACACATTGATTAAATAACCGTATCTTTGGGCTGATGGGATCGTTCATGAAGTTACTTAGTTTACCAAAACCCTTCCACCTCATTGCAATTCTTCTCTTGATTTCATTATCATTAACTGGTTCTGCCTCGACTGCTTGCCTCGACACCTCCTAGTTCTTCATCTGTTTTCACTGGAATGGCCTGAACATGACTATTAGACATTATTTTCGATTTCATATTCATTACCAAACCTGCTTTCAGACCCCACCTGTTCAGATCAGCCATCAGTTCTTATACCTTCTCCCATGATTAACTAAAAAAAAAAGAAAAAAAAAAAGGTGTCCTTAGGAATGGAGGATTCTTTAATTTTTCACAGCCTATGTTCGTTTCTTTTTCATCACAATCGAAATTTCTGAAAGCGTCCCCAGATCATGCTATGAATAACTGTTGAAATTGTATCTTCTTGTCTTACACAACTCTACAGTTATTTTCTGGCTATATTTATGGAGTTTTATGGTTGTCGTTTTATCGCTATAAATATCTTAAAATACTTAAACACAAGTTCCTTTTACATCTTGCCCTCGAATTCCTCTTATCAGCGCAGTTCTTTCGATTGACGCAAATGCTTTCTCATACTCAACAAATACCATACAAAAGATTTCTTATATTCTGAAGTTTTCTCACTCATTTGATTAACAACTTGAATAGTGTTTGGTGGCAAGTAACCACTTCGAAATCCTGCCAGTTCTCTTGCCTCGTTTGGATCTGGAGTGGGACATTAGTTTTGTTAGGATTTTTGTGGAAAGTTTGTACACAGGGGAAAAAAAAAGACTTAATTGGTAGGTGGTTCTTTTGGTCTTTAACGTCACATTTTTCGTGGAGTAGAATAATAGAAGCGTTTTAAAGACCAACGAGCGGCTTTGACTTCAGAACATTTCGTAGGTAGTTTTGCTAGTTTATTTAATGCAAAGTCAGCTGCATCCCTAATAAGATTAGTTATGAAAGCATCTGTGTTACCCCTCTTTATTCCTCCCGAAGTTTTGTTTGCTTCTATCATGCTGGGGATCACTGTGGCCGCCAATTCTCCATCCATGACTTATTCTTCGATCATGATACTGCTACTGTATAGTTTTGAATCGTACTTTTCTGCTGTTATGACTTCCTTATTTCTGTCATATGGTACTTCCCTGCTAGAATCTCGGAGTAAGCAATTGGTTCCTCATTCAATAAGTCCCACTTGGTTTCTTTCTGGCTTTTACCATTCTTAGTTTCTTCAGTTCTGTTCATCTTAAGACATCGAGTGTCATTATTTTACTTCTTCTTTTTTCTTTTACGGGTTTCTTTAATCCAGCGGCTTTATTGCTATGTGTCCTTGTTCTTAAGATCATGTTGCTTCTTTTTTCCTCAGAAGTTATTTTATCAGTTTCAGGGAGTGTTGTTGTTTCAGGAATTCCAGCCTACTGTTTTTAAAGCTATTTCGTTTACTAGTGTTATGAGGTTTCAATAATTTCTCCTTTGACGATGTCTACTTCGTTCTGTAGCTGAGATCATTTATTTTCAGCTAATATATTAAGCTCTGCTGCTTTTTTTCCCCTATTGCTACACGGTTTATCTATTTTCATTGTTTCATATTAATGTATGTCTATATATCTAGATATCGAGGTAGATAGAGGGATACGAGTGTATATATATATATATATATATATATATATATATATATATATAATATGGTTTAAATACAACGAATTCTGAGGTGAGTGACCAAAAGCGCTTAATATGGTTTAAATACAACGAATTCTGAGGTGAGTGACCAAAAGCGCTGGTACTGCCATATTGCACAACTTGTAGTTTCCATATGTAGTTAGATTCTCTCTCTCTCTCTCTCTCTCTCTCTCTCTCTCCACTACTTTCGTATTCAGCATTTCGTAAGATGGAATCATTAACATGAGAGAGAGAGAGAGAGAGAGAGAGAGAGAGACCTTGTTAGACAGGTAGTACTCAGGCTGTCAGAGAATAACAAGGCTAAGACCTCCATTATCCAGTATGGGGAGGGAGACAGGCTTGACAGGCATTGACAGCCCTATGTGGTTAGGCCAGAACAAGATTGATTTTATAAGGAATCGATGGAGGGTATCACGGAACCATGAACTTTCCGATAGGGTGTTGGTGGACTTACTACTGCTGTCATTAACTTTGTCTTCCTTATTTTTAACGTTAAAATCATCTTCCTCATCCAGACCACGTTTCCCCACGTTATAGTGGGTTGGGTATGAATGAAAACGAAAGAATAGAACTAAGGAAGAATTGGGAATATGTTTACGGAATGACCGCTGAATGTTTTTAAATGTTTTCTATGATGTTTACGAGATCTTATTCATGTATGTAAGGATGTTTGTATAGTTATGTGTGTATGATGTATATATGTATGTATGTATCTGTGTGTGTATGTATGTATTCATCTGTGTATGTATGTATGTATGTAAGTGTGTATATACTCGTATGTATGTATTTATGTATGTATATAGATTGTAGAATTATTTAGTTTTAAAGACAGCATTTCTGTCAGTAAATGTGTAGTGCATATGTGGGTGAAAAGCTGGTAGTGTGGACAATTGGAAAGGTGATTGATGAGTATGTGAGTGGGTGACAGGTGTGTGGGAGGTGAAGAGTTAGTGAGGGAGAGTGGAAAAGGGATGTAGGAGGCAAAGAAGCTGTTGCGACTTCAACCTGACAAAGATCTCTAACACCTTTCAGCTCAGTTGAAGACTATGTGCAGTCAGGGTGGAGGTTTGATTTGACAAGTAACCATGGTGACTCATATCTGCTTAATTAATACCGCTCAGAGAATTTCAAGGAAGCACAACATATATATTGCTGTGAGTTGCCTAGTTCTGTCAGATAAAAGCAAGATGGTAAAGTAAGAGGAGATAGAAAGAGTCGGAGAAACGAGTGGTATGTGTCAGAGGGGATGAAAGAAGAGTCAGAAGAAGGGGAGAATGACAGGGTAAAGGCCAGCATACGAGGAAGAAATTGTACACTAAGCAGGATGTAGGTATGAGGTTAAAAGGCAGTTAGGAATGAGAGGGAAATTGGTAAGGAAAGCCACGATTACTGGAAGAGTGAAGAGTGTGTGTGTAACGGAGGAGGATGCGTGCGGGGGGAGATGGACGAGTGTGTGGGGGGAAGGTGGATGCGTGTGTGTGTGTTGGGGGGGATGGATGCGTGTGTGTGTGTGGCGGAGGGGGGGATGGATGCATGTGTGTGGGAGGGGGCAATGCGTGTGTGTGTATGTGTGTGGGGTGGGAGGATTAGTGTGGAATAGGAGGATAATGGGAGAAGGAGACGACTGGGTAAAAGCTGAGAGGCAAATGGTATCCAGAATGATTTGTGTATTTGTGTAGGAAGTAATAAAGCAAGTGAAATGGAGTGAGATGTTGCTGAAGGATGCAAGGATGAGTAGGAGAAATACTGGTGTGTGTGTGTGTGTGTGTGTGTGTGTGTGTGTGTGTGTGTGTGTGTGTGTGTGTGTGTGTGTGTGTGTGTGTGTGTGTGTGTGTGTGTGTGTGTGTGTGTGAGGGAGATTGGTGTGCAAAGCCAAAATGAGTCAGGAACAAGCTTATTGTGCGTGTGAAAGGCTAATTGGCGAGTGTGAGAGAACTATAGTCGATAATGAGTGGGAGAGAATGTGTGTGTGTGTGTGTGTGTGTGTGTGTGTGTGTGTGTGTGTGTGTGTGTGTGTGTGTGTGTGTGTGTGTGTGTGTGTGTGTGTGTGATGGGGAAGTGTCTGCCGATACAACCCTGATTTAGTGACCATCTGGTCCATCCTAATGGTCCCCCTCTAATACAGTGGGTGGCTTGTCTTGCTGTTAATCGGAGAGAGAGAGAGAGAGAGAGAGAGAGAGAGAGAGAGAGAGAGAGAGAGAGGGAGAGAGAGAGAATGTTGCTTTCCGTTCTCAACTTTTTTTTTTATGCTTCTGTGTATGGCTGTGATTTTCCCTGTTGTGTCCCTATAATTCTTGGTGCACAATACCAAATGTTTCTGTGCCACGTTAGTCTCATCTTATGCGTGTTTTTGTGTTGGCTGTTGTATGTTCTATGGTGTGTGTGTGTGTGTGTGTGTGTGTGTGTTTTGGTGGCGGAATGAAGGGAGGTCTGTGTGGGGCTGCTAATGGTCCTAGTGTGATTTGTATCTGTAGTTAATGGGGCTTAGTGTGTGTGTGTGTGTGTGTGTGTGTGTGTGTGTGTGTGTGTGTGTGTGTGTGTGTGTGTGTGTGTTTATAAGACAGACAGATAGACAGACAGAATTTGGTGTATATTTGGATATACCCCCTGACAATCCCAGCCACATTCTTTGCCTATGTTTTGCTCCCATACATCATTTAACCTAAGCTTGGTATCCTAGTTATTTTGGTCCCAGTTACTGTTCCGTTGTATGGGGGTCTTCCTTTTATAACTCTCGGGCTTCCTCCCAGCGATTTTGTTTACTCTATAGGTGAGACTGCACAGACTGGAGAGGAAGGAGGCGTATCCCTTCACTCTTTCTAGCCGAAGACGTTTTTGCTTATTCTAGAGATTTATGTTAACTCTGGGGGTTTGGATTTAAGGTGTTAAAGTGCTAAACTCTCTCTCTCTCTCTCTCTCTCTCGTGTGTGTGTGTGTGTGTGTGTGTGTGTGTGTGTGTGTGTGTGTGTGTGTGTGAGAGAGAGAGAGAGAGAGAGAGAGAGAGAGAGAGAGAGACAGACAGAGAGAGAGAGAGAGAGACAGAGAGAGAGAGAGAGAGAGAGAGAGAGACAGAGAGAGAGAGAGACAGACAGACAGAGAGAGAGAGATTTCAACTCTTCCAGATCTGTCCAGCATTCTCTTTCTTTTTCACCATGAAATTTTTCCCGTCACCACACTTTCCTCCTCTGTCACCAACATTTCCCCCTCACCATCCTCATCCCTTACCATCTTCACCTACAGCCCTTCACCCATCATCCCTTTTCCACCTCACCTCCCACTTTCAGTTTAATTCGATGGTTTGTAGAAAGGGAAGAGGCTTGATCACGAAGAGGCAATAGGAAAAACAGAAAATAGTCATAGATTACAGATTTTTTTGCATGGGCCACACACACACACACACACACTCCATTCACCACTCTCCCACTCCCCCCCACATCCCCTCCCCGTACTCACCACTCAACATACTCACCCCCACATCCCCTCAACCCACTCACCTCTCATCCCACTCCCCACTCACCCCATGCATGTGGTGATGGTGGTGGTGGTGGTGGTAGGGTCAGTGACACGACCTGGTGCCAGCAAACCCGTCCCTCCACCACTGTATAATTTCACATCCTCGCACACGTCATCACACCCACCCCCTCTCTCTCCTTCTTCCCTCTCTCTCTCTACTTCTTCCCTCTCTCTCTACTTCTTCCCTCTCTCTTTGCTTCTTTCCTCTGTCTCTTCTCCTTCCCTCTCTCTCTACTTCTTCCCTCTCTCCGTCTCATGCACCCTTAACTGAGCTTTCTCACTCTCTGCTTTTCTGTTCTTTCTCATGCATTCTTCACTCATCTCCGTTTAGTTTTACTCCTTTTCTGTCCCTGTCACTCTATTGCTTATCTGTCTTTTATCCCCACCCTATTCCTTTACGTCCTGTACCGTTTTACTCTCTCTCTCTCATCTCTCTCTCTCTCTCTCTCTCTCTCTCTCTCTCTCTCTCTCTCTCTCTCTCTCTCATTCTTCTTCTTCTTCACTCATCTCTTTGTACTTTCTCTGTCTCTATCTCTCCCTCTGGCACCCCTCCCTTATCTCTCTAACCCTCCCTCTCCCTCCTCTAATCCTATATATACCTCCTGTACCCTTACCTCATCTGTCTGTCTCCCTATCTCTCTTCTTTATCGGTCCATATCTCTTTTGTATCATTCAGTTAACTCTCACTTACCCCTCTGCTCTTCCTCTCTCTCATGTCCCTCACTCTGATATCGCTTTCTTTCCCTCCCTCTACTCTCTCTCTCTCACTCTCTAGCTCGCACCCTTCATGTATTTCTCTATGTCTTTACCGATGTCTCTCGTTCTCCCTTGCACCCTTGACTTATCTCTCTCTAGCTCCCTTTCTTCCCGCACTCTCTCCTGACATCGCCCATCCATCTCTGTTGTTCTCCTCTCAATCATCCAGTGTTCACTCATCTCTGTCTCCTGCCTTGCTCGAAAATCCTCTCTAAAGCTGGGTGAAATCGTCTGTTATTAGTAAGTATAAAATCTAAGTTACGATACTGTTGGGCAGGGATTAATTGTTGTGGCACGTTGGTGATGGCAGACATTTTGAGAAAGCAACACAAGGCGTTTGCAAGAGAAAACAGTTCTTAGTCTGCAAAACTAGCTTCCCCAGGACTGGCATTTGTTTCCTCCAGCGGAGTACGTGTTATGCCAGTAGCTAACTCTACTGTATTGTGTAGCTGGCACTCGAAAAAAGGGCGTGAAAATCGAATATGCCAATGCTCGAAAGCCGTTGCGATGAAGACCATCACGCCCAGCTGGAAATTATCAGTTCGTGATTGCTGCATCTGCTTAGGTGTTTTGCCTGGGCCACCCATCATTCGCTTAATTCGTGTACTGCTGCCTTCAGGTGACTCTGCTCTGAGTGATAAGCCAAACGATTTCTTGTAACACAGGAAACATTTACATAGTTGAATGTTAACCATTAAACCACACGAAGTGTGGTAGTCTAGTGGGTAAAAGTGCTACAACTGGATGGAGCCCGTAAGAGTTTACTCGTACATCTCAGAGGTGGTTGGAGTTTATTGCTTACACAATACCATTCATGGGCGTCGAGACTGAGTACCCCAGCCCCAGGTTTCTATGCTCCTACCATCTTGATGGGCTAATAAAAGAGTTTAAATGATAAATAAACAGATAGAAAGATTTTCTAGAAAAAAAAGGGGAGGGGGGGATTTTTAGAGGAAATGAAGGTCGAGAAATAGCCTTTGATGACAACATCGCGGGGCCAGTTATGAACTTCTACCTGAGTTCGGATTCACGAAGCAGAAACTAGACCTCTGAGTGTGCAAAAGTTCTATAATCTGACTTATCATAACTCTCACCACACATTACATTCACGAAATGAATACCTCTGACAAAGCTCTGGTAACTCTATGTACCAAAGTTTTCCAGCGTCGCCGTTGATAATTCAAGCTAACATCGTACTGGCAACGAGTTTTTACAAGACAGTAAAGTTGTTTGGCCGGCAGTAATGCTCATCCAGTGATTGGTCGAATGGATTATTTGTGATGCTGAGAATCACTTATGTTTTTAACTGTAGAATATGAACGCGGTCGTAAAGCTGTTTTGCTGAACAAACAGACATCAGATATTCCTTAACTGTAGTAATAGCTTTGGTTGTTAAAGTCTCGTATTCGTTTTTTTTTTTTTTTTAACTTTCCGAAATTTCGTCATAAATGTAGTTAAATCTAATTATTTTTATCATTCATATTTGCTAGGTAAATGAACTACGGCGTCCTTAATTCACAAATTTATGATATCGTAAGTATACAAATCATCACTCATAACCAGAATAAGGCTTGGGTGTTGTTTTCTACCTATAAAACTTTTTTTGTGATGTTTGTTCAAATAACCCGTAGCCTGCATAAATTGGGAAGTTGTTTTTGCATCCAGATTTATATACATTACTGCAGTATAAACAAATCAATGGACGCCATCTACAACAAATCAGTGCACGCCGTGAAATAGAAGGTTATTTAATTTGAATGTCTTGTCAGTTTTAGCTTTCGCGTAGGATTATGGAAAACCTTTGAATGTACTTATCATAAGGCTATATTTAAGGCTGGTATTTTCAAAGCCGTGTTGTCAAGCATCATAAATCGCTTGATGGAGGGAATTCTGGACAAATATAGTAGGAAATAAAAATGTACACATATGCGTAGGTAGTAAAGAGCTGAAAGATGAGAATGTTTGAGGTCGGCATAGCTTCTCGTGAAAGCATTAAGTTCCGCAAAATATATATATATATATATATATATATATATATATATATATATATATTTATCGTATGTAGAGAGAGAGAGAGAGAGAGAGAGAGAGATAAAAGATATGAAAGAATAAAGGGAAAGGAAAATAAGAACTTGGGTGTGCATATTTGAAGTTAAAATAAACGTAAAGATAGATAGATAGATAGAGAGAGAGAGAGAGAGAGAGAGAGAGAGAGGTAATATCTATATATAAGAAAACAAATGGAAGGAAGAAAATTCAAGTAAAGGTTAGAGGACTGAATAGAGAAAAGAAAATTAAGGCATAAAGATAAAAAATTCCGTAATGAGATATTTTGAGTACATTCCTGAGTACATGAGTCAGCTAAAATTGTGCTCGTAATTTCTGACAATGACTCTATGCGACGTGAGTAAGTGAGCCAAAGATAGGAAGGGAATGTGTGAAAATACTGTTCAGGTTGAGAGAGAGAGAGAGAGAGAGAGAGAGAGAGAGAGAGAGAGAGAGAGAGAGAGAGAGAGAGAGAGAGAGAATTTAACTCGTCGCTGTAAGAGTTCTCCCCAACACTAAATAAAGTCGTCTAGTAATAAGAGTAAAATTCAAGAAACGTTATCGTATTAAACAGTTCTTGAATTTGGCTTTCTCTTCTTTTACTTCCGTGGAAGGAACAGTTAACAGGCCCCCGGCCTTTGGTTTATTTTTCCTTTCATAAAAAGAAAAAAAAAGTTAATGGAAACTTTTTAACCACGTCATTCCACTGAGCACTTTTTGAACTGAGTAAAATTTATGGGGATAGTAACACTGAAATAGGCATGACAGCAGTAAATGTGCTAACGATGATACTGATGATTATGGAAGTAGTATGTGCAGTGAGGGCTAACTGTTACGTAATTTAAAAATGAGACAGTGTGAGAGCAATTTGTGTGGCAGAAATCCAGTAAACTCTGGAAAATAGGTATACTGGTATACATGAGTTTCCAGTGTGCACAGATAGATAGTGAAATTATTTGGTTACAATGAAATTCTGCTTTTAAAAATTTCAGGTAAATTTATTTATTTATTCATGCATTATTCTAGTTAATCCGTAATGATTTTATTCTACTGAAGAGTACACAGCTGTAAGATTAACCCCTTTCGTTTGATGACGTATTTTTCATTTTATGTACGCCATCCTCAATTGATCTCATTTATCTTTGAAGGAATAATTGAAGTTCAAGGGAATGAATATACAATATAGCCTTCATCTACCCCTTCATTGCAAAACGTCTCCCCCGAATTAAGTAAAATCATTTGAATGTTGCAACAATGCAGGTATTATAAGTAGGACTTCTTCACCCACTCTCATATGTGTAATTCTTTAAGCCTGAGGTGACACAAAGCTCGACTTACACCTTGTTTTACCTGTTTATGCTCTCTACACCTTTACACCTTTACACCCTTGTGCACCGCACGTCTCACTTACATCTCACTTCTCATCTCTTTACCTCACACCTCTGTCCCATACGCTTTACATTCTCGTACACATTACACCTCTTCACTTTCGTTTCACATCATCATTTACCGCTCACATTTCCCACCTCTTAAACCTTATACTTTTCAACAACCGACTCCTAATACCTCACATCATCACCTTCCTACCAAGCATCAGACCCTCCCCCATTTGTACCTTGCACCCTACACTTTACATCCCACATCATCTCCCTCAAATACCTCCTTCTAATACACAATACATTCAGCATCTCACTGACTCATTACCCCTACGCTTATTATAACACACACAGCACACACAGAACTCCCCCTTACATCGTACATCCTGCCTCTCGGTCGTGCTGAAGCCTTCTCTCTTACACGTCCTCCTACTCCATTTACAGTACACCTTAAACCCTGTAACCCTCTTTATCTGAAACACTGTCTTTTACACCCTCAATGCACTACACTTTGCCCTTACTCTCATTACTCTAAATCTTTCTTTTTACATCTTACACCCTTCAGCCCTGTCCACCTCAAACCTTCTCTTTTCATATCTCCCTTACACTCTGTCATACCCTACACCTTCTTGAACATCCTCTTTCTTTCACACCAATCCCACACTTCCTCCTGCACACCCACACCTCCCCCTTCACACCCACACCTTCCCCTTCACACCCACACCTCCCCCTTCACACCCACACCTCCTCCTTCACACCCTCACCTCCCCCTTCACACCCACACCTCCCCCTTCACACCCACACCCTTTTCATACCCCCTTTTCTACCCTAAGCCCCTCCTTACACACACACACACACACACACACACACACACACACACACACACACACACACACACACACACACACACACACACACACACACACACACACACACACACACACACACACACACACACACACACACACACACACCACATTGTACACCTTCCCCCTACACACCCTGCACCTTCTACAACATCGTCATCCTTCCTCCCCTCACCCTACGCCTCCCTCATCAACCTCCTCTCACATAACACTTTGGAGCGGCGGAGTCAAATCCCCCGGCCTAACCCAAGGAACCTGCCACTTTAGAAGCCTGGGAACCCTGTACACGGTCACGGCATCTGTGACGGGCTGGATCCCGGCCACTCATAGTGCATCACGAACCACACCAAGAGGTCCCATACTCTTGCTGCTTCTGTTTGCTGCTATTTGAGATCAGTCAGGTGCCTGTTATAGATGTAGGCTGATCGATTTAAGAGCTGTTAATCGTAGAAGTAGGTAATCATTTCAGTATATTGTCTGAGACACTAATCATAGAAATAGATAAATTATTTTGGTATTATTTGGTATATATATCTGGGAGAATTAAGTCATAGAGGAGACTTTTCACCTAGGAGTATGACGGACAATCCCATATCACAGACGTAGACAAATTGGTTTGGTACATATCTGACAACATTAACTCTTGAAGCACCTGGGAGGTAGTGTATACCGCGCATGTTTGTATGAAAACTGATAGACTTAAGGTGAGAACTGGTAAATATTGAAATGTTTAGCAGAGAATTATTAGCATGATATAGCTCGGTAATTACATCAGTAGATCATGAGAGGAATGATACTGTATATTGTAAATAGGAAATATGACGAGAACAGGCCGCCTTGATAATTACTGACAAGAGTAAATCTTTGGGAACTGGCAAGGAGAAACGCAACAACAATAAGAAAACAAACAGCTTCAAGATAAATTTTTAGTGTCATCATATTACAAGGTGCTGGCATCATCATATTGGCCTAGTATGCATCACGCGTCGTATATTTGCCTGTAGTAATAATCTTAATTTAAACGCACGTTGCAATAGCAGAAGTTGTGAAAAGGATAACAGATAACTGAATGTGAAAGTGAATAAAATACAAGCAGAAGAATGTGGAAACAAAAAAAGGACAAGTACTTGGACGTCAAAATGAATAAAATACAAGAAGAACGTGGAACTTAATATTATACAAGCAAATGAATATGAAAACAGATAAGCAGAAGGTATGGAAATTAATAAAATGAAGCAAAAGGATGTTATTTTGAACTAAAAGAAAGGAATGTTAGTACCCATATAGGCCTTATCGTCCCTCGCTCCGTCTTCCATGTTACCCTCCCCGCCCTTCTCGTGCGTGGGAGGGTGAGAGTCAGGCAGATTAGGATGAAGGTGGGGTCGTTTCTTGGGGCTTGTGGGAGAAGGCTGTTGTGGGAAAAGTGGACCTGATCCCGGTGGCAGGGGTGGAATTTATAAGTATATGGGCCGAGATTCATTGTCAAAGTTACGCTCACGCTCCTGTCGTATCTTTGATTTGCTTTGGGAGGAAGAACAAGGGGAGTGTTGAAGCTCTCCACGTCTTGAATTTTCAGCAGAAGCAAATCAGTGTTACCTGGTGAATATTGTATGACTGTTTTTTTTTTTTTTTTTTTTTTTCTTTTTTTTAGGAAGGACAAGGAAAGAAGAGAGCAGCAACCTTCCATGTTTCTTGTTTTTCTTGCAAACTAAAATATAAGTATCGAGAGAGAGTTCGGTGCGAGAGTTTTGCTTATATATTTTTGTCTTCGCGCTTACAGTTAACAGGCAAAAACAAAGCAGAAGAAAGTAGTTTTTGATCATATTTAACTACAGTGGAGACCGTCTTGTTGCCTAGGATAATTTATGCATACGGCTCTTGGACAATGTATACCCACACCTGCATCATACCATGCACTGACAATAATAGTCTGTTTCACCATCTGTGGCTTGTCTCTGTCCTACCCTCCTCCAGACAGTCACGTAATTTTCCTGTAGCGGCTATCGCACAGCTAACTACTTCCTCCGTCATTCCTTTTCTGGATATCACTATTATATAAGTTAAGTATATAAACGTTTAGATGCACTGGATTAACATTACGAGTAATTATTTGAACATCAGGTTATATTGTGACCCATAATAATGAGATTAATTTTGAGGAAAAGAAATGCATGGCAGATATAACGAAATGTTATTTTAGTATTCGCTCTAGAATACGAATGCAATCTCGAGCTGAAGGGGATAGAGTGAAAAAGACTATCTCACATTTTTCACAAGTTATGCTTCTCTCAGGGTGTTATGTCTCGCACGTGCACGTGAGTGTAAATGAAAAACGCTCTTTTGAGTTTTACTACTCGTTAGTGAGTGCTTAGACAAAATCTGATACACTGTTTTATTGCACAGTACATATTATCCTTATAGCCGTGTCAGCTATGCCTAATTTCTTCGCCAGATACAATTCAATGCCTAAGAAAAAAAATATATAAAAAATTTAACAAAAATGAAAATAAGAATGTAAAAATGCATGATTAGGCGCACAAGTTCCATGTAGTAAATAATAGTTTCATATATGCTGCTACTTTCTACCGTTCCTATAACGTTCCCTTTTGGCTCTTCGGTTTAAGAAGGTGTTGTTTCTACCTATCTTCTTGTCTGTTTGATTTGCCGGGTGGACATTCGAGTACGGAGGAGAACGTTTTGTTTTGCTCTCTTTCTCTCATGCCTTTGTAATTTGAGAGTAAGTTGTCATATAATTAGGAAGGCCTAATCACCTAATAAGGACCAAAAATCGCCTACTCTGCTGAAAGCACACACACACACACACACACACACACACACACACACACACACACACACACACACACACACACACACACACACACACACAAGGAGTTGGATTCGGAGTCAAAATGAGCTGTGTTTAATGCTACTTTGGAGTGCTGGTGGTAGAGGTGGTGTAGGGGTGGGCGGAGGAAAGATGGACAAGTATCGCCTTAGGCACTCATTGGTGGAGAACCCCAATGTTTAGAACTTGATGGATTAGAGATTTGAAGGTCCATCCCTTTGTGTTTATGCCTCATGCCTGGCTCTTGGAACTGCGGCCGTTTCACACCAAAACCATGGGACCTTCGCTGCGAATTTGTGCTACCAATACGTGTCTTTGAATTGCTGTTGAGGAGTTTCTGCAGTGGGGCAATTGACATCGGAAGTTCCACCAAGTCACCGGAAGCTACGCTGCGTAGCTGCGTCATTTAGCGTTGCTTCTGGTGTTATTTGCCTAACTTACGTTCAGCTACACCTCAGAGACACGTGTCACATACACGTAGCTTAACTCACCTAGCTTTTGGTTTTACACGGTCCTTAATCCCCTTCACTACAATGATGTATTTTTCCTTTTCTCTTGCTACATGAAAATTATATTATTTAGCTTTGAAAACTGCTTAACTTTTAGAACTGCTCGAGTTAGATATAGCCCTCATTAACTCTGTCATTATCACAGATCTACCAGAGTTGGATAAAATTATGTGAAGGTAGCAAGAATTAAGGAAAACATCATAGGAGTGAAGGGGTTAAAAGGGCAACCCTGATCAGCCTCTTGACCCACTTACGTTAGGGGCACTGTAGAGTAACACCCTTCACTGCCATGACCTCGTTTTGTGGATTTTTCTTGTAGCTGCCAGACGATTTTATTCAGCTTAGAGGAGCCCCTTTGTAATGAATGGGGAAGTGATGGCTGTAGCAACCGATTTGTTTCAAATAGATTACCCCAAGTTAAATAAAATCGTCTGTAGTAGTAGTAGTAGTAGTAGTAGTAGTAGTAGTAGCAGCAGCAGCAGCAGTAGTAGTAGTAGTCGTAGTAGTAGTAGCAGCTGCAACTCTAGGCTCATCTGGACGTGAACCCAGTTAACTGCAGGCTGGAACTACTCTATTCGTTGAGTCCGCCATACTACTTTCTAGGGACAGGGCGGGAGATGAGGGCAGCGGAGTTGTCTGGCTATAGCAGGGCCACCCCATGAAGGCGTCCGTCACCAGCACCAGCGTGTAGATAGCAAGCACAAAATAAAAATTGCGTCCTCGGAGTGAAGGAGTTAAGGGTCTGTATGTTATCATCCACTGGCTGCAATGAAGAGATAAGGCAGTCAGTTATTATTATTTATTACATCTGCTTAGCCTAGCCTGCCCTGTACTGCCTCCCATCCCGGTAGCTTTGATGTTGGTGTTGGTGAACCCTGTGTGGTGTTGGTGAGCTTTGTGTGGTACTGGTGAGCCCTGTGTAGTGTTGGTGAGGTCTGTGTGGTATTGATATTGGTGAGCCCTGTGTGGTGTTGGTGAGGTTTGTGTTGTATTGGTATTGGTGAGGTCTGTGTGGTGTTATTGGTGAGCTCTGTGTGGTGTTGGTGTTGGTGAGCCCAATGTGGTGTATGTACTGGTGAGGTCTGTGTGGTGTAGGTACTGGTGAGGTCTGTGTGGTGTTGGTATTGGTGAGCCATGTCTGGTGTTGGTGTTGGTGAGCCCTGCGTGGTGTTGGTGTTGATGACCTCTGTGTGGTGTTGGTGAGCTGTGTGTGGCACTACTGAGTCCTGTGGGTTTTCCTTTTTTATGCTTTTACCATTTCATTATCAGCACACCGATACTCTAAATTGCATTAACCTTTTGACTGAAACATTCTCCTTCTACTAAGTCAACTTATATGGTGCTGCCCTGGATGAAATGTCCGAGGTACAAGAATCTAGAAAGTACTAATGTAATTCTGTGGCCCTGGAAGGATTCATAAAAATATTCTATAATCTTCTGCCTGTCCAAATTCCCACAATTGAATATGGACGCATGTTTGTAGCTTAAATAAAACATCAAACTTCTACCACAATAGTCAGTGAGTTGAATACTTTGGTAGAGAATAGTAACCTCCCATTTGCAGAAATTAACTGGTGAGGAGGAAGTGCTTGAAGCCACCAAAGCTGACGAAAATTAAGGATTATGGAGTTGTATCCTTATCATGCTGGGTGGCTTTCAAACACCTCTCCCTGAAGGATTTGTTTTGCTTATTACTGCTTTTCATTCTCTTCTGTCTTACATATGCCATCTTCATATCGACAGTGTTTGCATAAATGACATAAAGACTATATTAAGGAAACGGGTGTAGAAATAAGTAGATAAGGAAGAGATGTTAAAAATCCCCCATAGTCAGGGAGAATACAAGCCAGGGTTAAGGTATGTTGTGTTGGGTCCTGTTCGGGGCCGCCTGGCTTATATTAGACCAACTGCCCTTGCAACACACCCTCCCCACACCCTCACCTACCCTACCTTTGGCGGTGAACAACCATCTAGCCCTCGTAATTACCGCAATTTTCATAATGGAAAACGAGTATCATTAACCTATTGCCAGCGATAAATTTTTCTCTCCATTTGTAACTCTATTTCTTTTTGCCACTATATTTCCATTTGCCAGTGTGTCTCTATATGCCGTGTATCTGTATTTCCCGGTGTATCTCTCCTTGCTTGTTTATGATCCTTCTAGTCTGGCCTTCAGCGACAACATTCCCCAGACTTTTAAGCTCTGTACTGAATGGTCAATAAGGAATCTAAAATAAATGATGAGAATTTTTCCATATTAGACATATACTGGCACTTTTAGGCTCTTTGACTGACTCAGGTTTTAATTAATCCTTTGGGCTCACCTGTAATAGACCATGAGGGGGTTATTAGTGACAGCATTAACACACTCGGGCTTTCATAATGGCTGTCAGATAGGTAAAATCGCTTGGACTTAGCTGGGATAAAATACTAGAATTGGCTAGACCATTAGAGGTTAATAGTGAAGACTGACACTCATGTCCCTTTACTCGCTCACAGATAATTGAATTCATGGATTTATGTGGAATAGAATACTACAATATTTCCGACTGTAAGTGGGTTACTATATCTGTAGTAAAGATAATGATTAGATGATTAGAATTTACTTTACATTTGTTTCCTAGCTATGTTTAAACCATAATGACTGAGAAGCCTTTGATTGCTAAGGATTTCCCATTGCTTATTATAACTATGCGGTACTAATCAAAATTTATCAGTACCAGTGGAATTATTAGAGTAGGCCTAAGTATATTATTGGTATATAACATTTGTGGAGAGTACCTTTTCTCACAGTGTTATGTGCGGTAAATAAACAGGGTACTTCATGACTTTTTATACCTAAATATTCTGAATCAGGTCCTCGAACATTTCAGTTGGATTTACCTCTGGGTACTCACTTATCGCTAAGAGAAAACATTGAAACAGTCATCTTTTATCACAGTGTCTTTGTAATACACAAAGGCAGTAGGCCAGATTGCAGGTTCCTGGACTGTGTGTTAAATGACGTTTTATCATTATACTTCTTTCACCTTAATTTGGCCCAGATTTTCGTCATTTGGTACATTATTTCACGCAGCTCAGTGGCAGAATAAGACAATACTGCGGCTCTACATCCTCTCCATAGCACTTCTTCATGACCAGCACCATATTTTGTTGTGCAGCTATGGGCACACCTCTGCATTCAAGATGGAGAGAAGGCAATTTGGGTCAAGGTAGAGTAAAAGGAGTTTAGTTTATCTTCCTTTCTAACGACGAGAGAAATAGTACCGGTACGCATTTTCCCTCCAGCCCACTCACAAGCACTTATTCCAAAACACACCACTCTCCTTCATATACTCCTTCATTATTCCTCTTCCTCAATCACTGGGTGCGTCTTCTTTCAGGTGATTTTGAAGGGATGGTGGCCAAGTGGTGAATGGTTGACTGCTAATCATAAGGATTCAAGATCAGTCCCGGATTAGGCAGGGAACAGTCTGAGCATTTGAATTTGTCTATTACACAATCATTGCTGCCCATCCATAAGACGCCTTGACTGGCCTCCGCCAGTTAGTACCGTCACACCGCTGCTAAATGAGGCAACCTTGGCATATCTTAGTACAGACTGTTTGGTATCACGGGGTGCAGTGCCCAAGTCGTGACATATGAGCGTGTTTGGCTCTGGATTATAATAGGACTAGAAGACCTCAGAGAAAATGCTACCTAATCTAAAGTCAAACCTTTATACATGGTGTAGAGCAGGGGTTCTCAACCAGGGGGGAATTTAAGTGTCTCGGGAGGGGAATTGAGGCCATAGAATGGCAAGCTCAAACTGTTGTTATATTCATCTTTTTATTGCCTCTGAACACAAAACATAATGTGCATCAGTTAGGCCCAAATTGTTGTTTTTTTTTTTTTCAGTGTATTGTTATTTTTTTAATAACTAAGGAATAGTGTGAGAAATAACGGAAGAGAAAATTTTCTCTCAGGTCCGTTTCAGTTGTTTCTGTGAGTGAGAAAATATGTGTGTACGTGCGGTCCGAGGTGGAGGAGGAGGCTTGTTTTCTTTCATGTCTAATTCCTGTGTGTTCGTCCTGTCAGCTGGTTTTGTTTGCCTAAGTTGGGGAAACGGCGAAGGAACTACCGAAACCTCTCAAATCAAGGGGAACTTCATCTCGACTAAAAAAAATGCAATTATTTTTACGTATTTTATAAACTGAAACCCTGAGAGAGAGAGAGAGAGAGAGAGAGAGAGAGAGAGAGTCGTCGTATTCATGTACCGTCAGGTTTTCGTTTTGGACGTGTACAAACTAGTGACGCTGTTGGCCCTCAGGCCTCGGCAGATTCTGTCACTCTCATTATTTTATGCGTCTTATTCAGGTAAGCACCTTATGAGTAAGACTGTCTTGAAAAGGGGGGAATGACATACTGCCATATGGTGGAAGGGGTGAATGGGGCAAAAGAGGTTGAGAATCACTGGTGTGGAGTATATATTTTGTCAGCTTCTTAATCCGCACTTGATTTATGCATATTATTGTAAAGGCGAACCGGCTTGAAGATGACAAAATGATTTCCCCTGATAGCATACTTTATACCTCAAGTTATAACTGTGAGTAGGTTGGAACGAATGAGGGGGAACCTGTTTGTTGGCTGAGGATATATGCTGTTGACACGCTGGGAATTAAGTCATTAGAGCCTGACACTCGGGATGGTTATGTCTGAGAGTTACGACTGGCCCTGATTTACAAGTCTTGGCTAAAGGAGGAAGGGACGAAAGACGGCATAGCTGGGGAAGCCGGGGAGATAGATAGGTTGGGACGTAGGTAGAGGGACGGGAAGATAGATATGGGGAGGGGGGGGTTAGGTAAGTAGTAGCTGGGTAGGTATCCGTATGTAGGTCTGTATCATTATCAATCCTTATTAGGTCTACTGCGGGACTGTATCTTCTCGAAGAGAGAATAAGAGCTAGAATTAATCCATCCCCATGCTGGTAAAGCACAAATAGAAAGAGGGTCTGTAAAAAGAGTATTATAGGTGAAACTGAAGAGTTGTGTTAGCCATAATATGTGTGCGTGTCAATTTGTGTTTGTCATCGGCAGAGCTGACCTAGTGCGAACCTATGTCAGTGTGTGGAAGGACATCGATTCATCACCCATATTTAAATGTCCGCCACAGCCTGACCTCAAACTCCAGAATTGAGCATCACAAGATGGATACAAGAGTCACCGAGCCACTAAAGCACCATAGTCATTTATGTGTGTGTGTGTTTATAGACAAATAGACAGATAGATATAGATATGGATAAAGATAGAGACATAGATACATGGATATCGACATAGATATATAAATAGATAGATATACTAGAGAGAGAGAGAGAGAGAGAGAGAGAGAGCGTGTGTGTGTGTGTGTGTGTGTGTGTGTGTGTGTGTGTGTGTGTGTGTGTGTGTGTGTGTGCGCGCGAGCAAGGAAGTATGACACTGTGTGCACAGAAGTATGAAAGCAAATGAAAAACAGTCGATGCAAAGCGTTGCTCAGTGTGCCTCCGCCAGGCCTTGTGCACTGAGTCGCCAAACTTCCTCCATGACATGGTTCACTGTGGGTTGGAAAGAGACTAGAGATAAACCAAGTCGACCCCATATTACATTGACCTTGCTTACCCACTCAGTTCATCGTCCCTTCATACTGTATTACTGACAAAATTTTGGTCGAAATCCTTCGATAGGGTCAGGAGATATAGCGCCCACACTCATATGACCTTGACCCTTGATTCCCTGATCTTGCTGACCTAACCAGTTCAGCGTCCCTTCATACTGTATCACTGACAAAAGTTTGGTCGAAATCCTTCGTGGGATTCAGGACGTATCGTGCCCGCCCACACCCATATGACCTTGACCTTTGACCCCATGACCTTGCTGACCTAAATAGTTCATCGTCCCTTCGTATTGAATCACTGACAAAACTTTTGTCTAAATCCGTCTTGGGTTTCAGGAGATATCGTGCCCACAAGGATGGACTAAGTTAACCCCATATGACCTTGACATTTGACCGCTTGACCTAGCTGCCTAATCAGTTCATCAGCTCCTTATACTGCAGCACTGACAAAAGTTTGGTGGAAATCCGTTGATGGGTTCAGCAGACATCGCGCCCAGATAAGTGTTACTGACGCAAGGATCCACGCTCGCACGGACGGACCAATCACTTAATGCCTCCTCCACCACAGGTTAGCAGAAGCATAAAGACAGGCATAGTCGGTAAGAAGATAATTGGAGGCGTAGTCTCAGCTGAGGAGAAGGGTGGCAGATAGCTAATTAGGTAGGCTGAGAGAGACGCACGTAGGTTATACATGCAGGGGAACGTCATCAGCCGGTTTAGGAGAGACAGCATGCAGTTTTTGCTAGTTGGTAGGGAGACAGGTAGATAGGTGTGTAGGCAGACAAGCAAGTTTTTAAATTAACAGCTAAGTAAACAGACCTCAGCTGATGATCCCTTCCCTCAGAATTTAATGTCTGTTATTGAGCATATTGAGTAAAAAGGAGTGGAAGAGGAAAAAATGGAAGAGCAGGTGGCTTTAAGGCTGACCAGGAAGTAGGCAAGCAAAGGAGGAGGTTGATAGATAGGCAGGATGAAGCTAAACAGGTTGACAAAAAGAAAGCAGTTAGGTAGGTGATATCAGAGAAATAAGAGGTAGAGGGCTTGGCTAGGAGAAGGTTGGTATTGATTAGGATGGCAGGTAGGTAGGTAGACATGCAAGCGGTTAGGCAAGAGGAAGGCAGAGAGGCAGGCAGGAGAGACTAGGCAGGTAAATAAAAAAGTTAGGCAGGAGATATCAAGGAGGTAAGAGGTAGGCAGATAGGCTGGGAGAAGGTAGGAAGGGATTAGGAAGGCAGGTACAGTAGGCAGACAGAAAGGCAAGAGGTTAGGCAGAAGGAAGGCAGGTAATAGATATGAGAGAGCCCAGCAGCCAGACAGCGTAATTCACAACAATTACAGAAGGAATTTTATGTTGCACCAAAAAATTTACTAGGGGAAGCCGAAAATAAAGGGGATGGGAGATAAAAGGCACGGAAGGGGGATGGAGGAAGGAAGATGATGATGATGATGATGATGATGATGATGATGATGATGATGATGAGGAGGAGGAGGCGGGATAAGTGGATAGCCAGAAGGAAGATAAAGAGGAAAAAAAATACAAGCAAAGTTTGAGGATGTAGTGTCGAGAATCTAGGAGGGATGGAGATAATGGTAGGCTGGACGAAAGAGGGAGGACAAGAAAATTGAAGGACTGGAGGAATAAGGTTAGAAAAAATAGTCTGGAGGTGGAAGAGGCTAGGTTAAGGGTGCGTTAGCTTAGATCAAGATATATAACATAAAAGTTAGGTTAGATTAGGTTAGCTTAGTTTAGCATATCATGGCTTTATATCGTACAGCTTAGCTTGACTTAGCTTAGATTACATTAACAAGTTAAGTTTAGGATGGGTTTTGTATGCTCAGGTCAAGGTAGGCTGGGCTAGATGAAATTAGGGAAGGTTAGAATATATTAGATTAGGTTAGTTGTCAGGTTAGAAGTAATGGAAGAAGCAAATGCGGATAAGGTGAATAATAGAAAGCATTGTAGCATGAAAGAGAAAAAAAGAAAGGTAAAAACATATGAGAGAAGTTACAACTGTAATCAAGGAAAATAAGAGTGTAATATGGAAGGAACAAAACAATATGAGGGGGATGCTAGAATGTTGAACGGAAGAGGAGAAAGAGGAGAGACGGAGAGAAGACAGGAGAGGAGGAAGAAAGAGGTCTGGAAGAGGAAGTAAGGAGATATGAAACAAGAAGTGATGAAGAAAGAAAACAGAGCAAAGACTAGTAGAAGGTCAGAATCAGAAGAATTTTAGTCGGGAAGAAACGCGATATTGAAAAGGAAGAAAAGAGGAAGAAGAGAAAGAGAGGATAGACGGGGAAGGAGAACAAAATAAGGATGAGATGAAGGAGTAGATGGAAAGGTTTAACTGAGAAAGCAAGGGAGGGAGCAGACAATAATTAGGAAGTAATTTCAATAAGAGAAAAAGAAGAAGGATAGCGAAGACAAGATGAAAGAGGTAATTTAAGGAGGGAATAAGTTACTTCGTGCATGAAAATGTGAATCGCACGCCAAGGGACTGAAAGATGAAGGAATAGAGAGAATACAAAAAGGAAATAGGAAACAGAAAAGACCTTACACAAATACTGTAGACTGCCAAGGAAGTAGTGTAGAAAATATATGAAAAGCCTCAGTTGAAAGCAATTAGTAGGCCTGCAGCCAGAGGACGTCAGACTGTTCATGCTCGAGTCATACTTTTCTGTGGTTAAATAAGCACCCGAGTAGCGAAGGGACTGATGAAGACAATAATTTAATGCTTCAGCTCGGAGTCTCTCATGGGCACAAGAGGATCGTTCGTATACTGTACAACAAATAAAATTAAACAGAAGTAAAACTAAATATATATATAAGTAAATAAATAAAGACGTGGTATTGATCTGGGGAAGAAATAACAGGCTATAATTAAGGCCACGGCACGATAGTTCATTTTTTTTTTTTTTTTAATGTGTGATGACGTCTTTTCTATTTTATTCTAGCCACCGTCAGACGATTTTCATTACTGGGGAGATTTTTCGCACGTGAAAGGGTAAATATAACGTTTATTACTCATTCAGAGCAAGAGGTCTTTCCTGAACAGAATAAAATCGTCTGGAGGCAGCAGGAAGTAGAAGAAAATTTAGTCATCAAACCGAAGAGATTGAGGAAGGAAAGAAATGGAAATAATAACCCAAACAGAAAAACAAATATTAAATCTATGGTACAGTATCAGTGGAAAGCCAGGAGGGAATACATGAGGCTGAAGTCAGGAGGGAGCATATGTTAACAGCGGAGCATGATGATAGCGAGATTAGGAATGGAAAGGGATAGCCTAAGTACGTGGAACCGTATTATAAAAAAATGAAAGCGCGAAGATACGGACAGGCACCGTATGTTTGACGATAAATTTTTAAACATATGGTGAAGATGGAATATGTCTTACTTTCTGTATTTATGCTGACGACAATCTATAATGTGAGATGCTGGCTGATCACTAATAGATACAGGTGTTCCGTAAATGACCGACGAAAATGTACAGGTAGACATGTATACACTTTCTCACACTCAGTTTGATATTGCAAGGAACGCTTAGGACAATGTTATATCCTCCTGCCCTTGCCTCTTCTCCATTAAGGGAAGTATTATGCGTTGAAATACAGCAAGGAAATATTACGATGAGTGTAGAGATAGACTTAATGAAATGGTAAGAAAGGAGAGATGAAAAGGAAAAGAGTTCATGAAACAATTCCCGTTCCTCTCCTCCCTCCTCTCTCCATCACTCCCTCCCCCTTTTCACCATTAAGCACAATAGTTAAGATAAATGGGAGAATGGCGCCCCTTACTCACCATTAATATATATAATGGGAGGAGAGCAAACAAGGGTAGGACATGGAGGGCGAGCACCAGAGATTAATGGGATGCGGCAAGTGCAGAAAAAATAAGGACCCGCGAAACTTATAGTCAGTTACAGGCGTCGGTGAATTCTGACTTCCTTGTTGTTGTTGTTACGTATGACGATAATAACAGACAATTTTGCTGTTGTAATAGACATCTGGTGGCGCGATTGGTGGAGTGCTCAGGTCGGGGCGTGCTATGGCCTATACAGTATGACATGATTCGAGTTCAAGAGGTGGTCAGAGATTGTTCTGTCACGTAGGCGATACCAGGGATGTAGGTCGTTTTCCTCCCCTTAAATTTTCTGGACTTATCGTAGCCCAACCTCGATACCCTTTTCCTAGATGCAGGCACAGTGGGATTTTTTTTTTTTTTTTTTTTTAATCATCGTCGTCATCCTCAGATCAGTGGTCATCTTCGCCATCAATATCCCCAGCATCATTGTCATCATTATTATCACCGGGATAAACTTTAATCATCATTATCCAGTAGAAACTCCCCTGATGCAACTAACCCATATTTAACTAATTAATGACATGTCAGTGAGACTGAGTTAGATTATACCCTTGATATATGAAATTAAACATTATAGCCAGTGTCGTGATTAGGTTATTAAGGAGGGGTTAGTTATAGTGTTGAGCCTGACGTAAACCGAGTTTTTCTCATGGATTTATCAGGTAAAGAAATTAACCTGCCTTTTAACTGTTCACACACTTAAGTTCAACGCTAAATACCCTCAGTACGATGATGTATTGTTGTATACTTGCTGGTCAAACAATATTATGTATACCTAAAGGAAGGCATTCTCAGTGTAAAGAAAGTACTTAATATATAAGTGTCTGACATTTACCAGAATAACTTAACTAGGTGTTCTCTTACCAGTGATGGTGTTAATGTGAAGGATCTGGCCTTTACGAAAACATGAGATGCTAAGAAAGGTCAAGGAAGGTGTCATTTGTAAGAGGAAGTAAAACCCCGAGCAACATGTGTCAGAGCAGTGTTACATTTCTTACTCGTGTGTGTGTGTGTGTGTGTGTGTGTGTGTGTGTGTGTGTGTGTGTGTGTGTGTGTGTGTGTGTGCGCGCGCGCGTTTTTATGTAGTCTGTGTGCACCTTTTTATGTAATTATGGGTGTGTGCGTATTCATGAATGATAGTGCGGTAGGTTTTATGTACATTCAACTAGGTATCTTGCTTGAGTGTAATATGCGCCTAGATATCCTTAAGTACCTGTGCGTCCTATTTTTGGGCTGTATTTTTGTCACCTTAATCCCTTCCCTATGGTAACGTGTTTTTAATTTCATTCTTGATACCTCCAGGCAGTTTTATTCATCTCAGGAGAGGGTTTTTAATATAGATTAGAGATAGCCTTCATTAACCCTTTCGCTATTAATGTACTCACTTCAGGAGAATGAAATCAACTGGGAGCAGCATAACCACAAACGACGCCCTTGAGCTGAAGAGATCAAGAGACTCCCTTGCATATCTTCATTGCTAGTCACTCTCTAGATATGGCTTGTTGATATCTTACTGAGTGATGTGTACGGAACTGATGCCCATATGATAAAGATATAAAGAATTTCAAAGATAATGCTAAGGTGTAATATGCAAAATACATTAACGAAAAAGAAATGGTATACAGCCTTCCGAGCCGAAAAGAACACGGGCCATTGTCATCACCCTGTCTATGCATGTGTATTTTTAGTCGCGTCAGGGTACTTTTTACCTTTTCGTCTGTTTACGTCTCTACCTTTCAGTTACCCTGTCTCTTGCTGCAGAAAACTGTTTACACCTCTTTCTGTCCTCGCACCCTGGTCTGTCGCTGTCTGTCCTACTGCCTGTATACGAATCGATGTATCTGGATTCTGCCGCTAGTGTCATTTGTCCCCTTACATCTGCCTCTCCGCCCGTCCATCAGTCACTGTCCAATGCTTTAGGGTGTGTGTGTGTGTGTCCCTGCAGAGGCGCTCATACGGGTCTTCGTCTGCCTGTCGCCGCGGTTCGTCTTTCTGTTTAGGCTACGTCCGTCAGCGGCCGTCTATTTATTCATGTCCGGGATCAGTGCCTGTTTGTGCCTGGCTCCCTTCACCCCCACAGAATTCCCCCCCCCCCTCTTTATCCTCTCCACTTCGGTCCCCATGGCCATAATAGTAATAATATCACCGCTACTGAGGGCTGAAGAATGTAGGAGGAAGGGAAGGGAGGGAAGAGAAGTACTGGGAGAGCTGGAATGGGGTGGGAACAGAGAGAAGATTGGAATGTAGGAAATGTATGGCGACAAGGATTTGAGTTGAAAGGTAGAATGTGGGAAAGAAAAAGTTAGGATTCGAAAGAAGGGATACTGTGAGGAAGAAGGGGACTTGATATAAAAAAAAAAAAGCTAACGAAAGAGGAAAGATCTTGTGAGAAGACTCAAGGGGGAAAGAAATCTGGTGTTAAGAAAATTTTGCGTGAGTGGTAATGAGAGTGTTTGGAGATGGGTAATAGAAGGAGATGGCTAAAGTGAGAGAAAGGGACGCATTGTGAAACGGGGAACATAAATGTTAGGCAAGTCAAGAGAAGATAATGTGAAGAGAAAGAGTATCAGCAGAGGGCTGGTTAAAATAATGTTGAGGGTTAGGGATGCGAACGCTTGTGAAAGAGAAGGGACGAGAAGAGAAGAGAAGGAAGAACGAATAATAAAGAAAAAGGCAAGTTATGTGTTATGTAAATATTTTAAACTGTTCTTTCATGCATTAGATCTGAAGTATAAATGATATTGTCGTTGCATTATGCTGGTGGACTGAGGGTCATAAGTTTGTACATTAGTGACATCGGAGACTGTAAAATATATATTAATCTAATGAATGAGTAAGTTTTTCGTTTGTGACATTGATAGAAGTGATTATGGGCGAGCGATGAGATATGAGTGTTGGTGGAGTTGGTGTAGCACTAACGAGCATGACTGTAAGTGAGATTGATGAACGTGAGTAAGAGCAACGTTGGTATGTGAGTGGCACTGGTGAGCATGACTGTGAGTGAGAATGATGAGCATGAGAGGGGTCAGTGTTCCCACGGTGAGGTGATCTTGAGCAGGCAAGGATATGAGTGCCTGTGTGCCTACTAGTGAAGCTGCAGAAGAGGCCAGGCACTGTCTCCTCGGGGCTGCTGGCGACATCCTACCCTCCTCTGGGGGCGAAGGAAGATGCGGTGTGGGGTAGGCAGGATATAGGGCAGACAAGTACAGGGCTAGGTAGGTGCGGCCAGAGGTGAGGAATATGTGACTGAAATAGAATAGTGCAAAAACAACAGACAGTGAGTGCAAGATTTTAGATATTTGTCACATTAGGAAAGGAAGAATGAACATAGATCAGGGAAGAATATGATGAAAGCATGGAAGTACCACATAAAGCATATTTTAGGATAGACAAACGTGCATGTTTTATGAGGAACGTTGGAAAAGAGGATTCGGTTTAGCAGTGATCGTGATGTAGGAGGGAGGGGATGGCGTAGATGCAGAAATGAGGGGCCAGTGAAGGGGTGAGAGGAGTGCTGATGCTGGTGGGAAGGTAAAGGTGTTGGGGGATGGGGAGAGGAATAGAGGGCTGAAGGGGTTGGAGGAGGAGAAGGGGGGGAAGAGGAGGTGATGGTGGAGGGAGAAGGGGGGTAGTTGTGAGCCTGTGTGTGTCCTTCTGTCCTTGTGATGATGACCAAACCCAGAATTTGGCGTGTGGAACAGAGGCACACAGGCTGGCTGCGGCACACCCTTGTTAGTCGAGGCAGAGCTGACGATAATGGATTTAAGTACTCATTGTTTTGTGCCAGATATCTCATTTTCGCATAGATAACTAGCTTTTGTTATATCACCCTCTTCAGTCGTAGGTTTTAATGTTAGTGTGTTTATACAACAGTCTCAGGATTACCTTCCCTATTTATGTGACTATCTTGTTGGTCATTAAACGCTGAATTACACACACACACACACACACACACACACACACACACACACACACACACACACACACACACACACACTTTAAGCTGTTCTCCTACTACAGAAGATGACGGCTGGTGTACTCACCAAGATGATGTGTTTCTGTCTTTGGTGCCAACATGTGTAACTGTGCATACCAATTCTGGACCCGCAAACTTTGTTACATAGTTGGCATGTCAAGTCCTAGTTTGCTGGGGGAACTCGGTTCTGGTTGTGCCTCCGTTGTCCACGCTCTTCTCTGGCCAGGTTCCGAGCATCATCTAGATGAATGGTTCCTTTGCTGCAGAGGGCTTGCCATTGTTTTCTGTCAGAGGCATTGGTTTCAAGATTTTCTGGTCTAATGTTGCATTTCTTCAGTTGTCCTCAATTATGATCTATATATCTCTCCTTCTACCCTTCTGGGTTGCGACGTGCTGCAGGGAATTAGCTACACACACACACACACACACACACACACACACACACACACACACACACACACACACACACACACACAGTAGTTTAAAGATAAGAAACACAAAAGTATTACTAATTATCTTCCCTTATTGTGTATCCATATTATGGAAGCTTCACCATATGGTATGTAAGGTATGTGTAATATAAACAAGATCTGAAGACCCAAGACAACTTCTTGTGTAACATTAACAAGGGATCTGAAGAAAGGTGTCGAAGAACGCATGTGTAAATTTTACGTTTGTCTCAATATCTAGCTAACTGTATTCATAACGGTAACTATATTCCTTTCAGATCATAAGAGGGACTGCAGCCATATATCTGGAATGTTACAGCTTTAAAGGTTTTGTGGTTTTCTCTGAAATGTGATTCAAAGAAAAAAATAACGGCATATTTGATCTCGGTCCTTTTCACAAGCTAAATAGCAAAATATTAAACCAAAATTATTCAGCAAACATTTTTTTTCATAGGATTTTCAACCAAACAGTTGTATCTCAATTAGTTTCTGAGACACTTCTATTTCAGATATGCAGTTTTTAACTTAAAAATTAGTATATTTCCTTTAAAAAATGGGTCAAGGTCCTTTATTTTAGGCACAAGGACTTGAGTTAGTCTAAGGTATCTTCATGTGTAATATCATCATGGTGGAAGAGAAAAAAGGTCCAAAGAAAAATAATACTGACGAAAACAGGAAGCTTCACCATTTATACAGAGAAGCTTAATAAGAATGAGTACTCGGAAAGCAACATCCCTGCCCACCATCTGATCTAGTGACCGAATACTTGGCGTTTTCCTGTGGCCTTGACCATTGACAAATTACTCTTGAAATCTGATTATTTCATTCCTGTCTAACCCTTAAACCTACAACTAACTTTGGGTCAGATCAGATCAAAAAGTATCTGTGTTGATTTTGCCCAGTGACTTAAACCTTTGACCTTTCCCTGTAACACTGACCCTGGAGTGATTGTTTTCGAAATTGAATATCTTAGATAAAATCCGCCCCATTCCACAAAGTTTAGTCAACATCTGATTCAAACTGTTTAGGTTGACCTTTTCATTTAGCTTTGACCGCTGGTGTATTTTTCTATTTAAAAAAAAAAAAAAAAAAAAAAAAAAAAAGTTAACCTGAATGATAGATACATAGTTCATTCACCAAGGTCGATCGAAATCAGATAAAACCTGCTTAAGTTATTTTGTTCACACACTGACTCACGGGTAGAACTTTGACCTTTGTTCTGTGACTTTGAACTTTAACTGGTTGTTCTCAAAACTGAATCCCGTCGTTGTTGCCCAGCTCTTTACCCTTCCAGAAAGTTTGGTTTAAATCAGACTGAAACTGTTTGAGTTGACTGTGCCCTATGACAATGGCCTTATACCTTTCCCTGAGATTTTGACATTTAACGCAATGATCTCAAAAGCCAGTAGATATATTCATGCCTTATTTTCAACCCCTTAGCAAAATTTGATCTAAATTTGGATAAAAACTGAGTAACTTGACCTTACCCTGTGACTTGACTTTTGACCTATCGTTTTGAAAAACAAAAGCCTCTTGGCTGACCGTCATCCCTTCCACCAAGATTTGTTAAGATCGGTATACAACTGAACACACATACTAGTCAAAAACTGACCTTGCCCGTTGACCATGACCTTTAATTTATTGTTCTAAAAACTAAGTTACATCCTTCTAGTATTATCCTGAACCACTGCTCCATGTTAGGCCCAAACTGACTGGCAGTGGTGGTTTTGGTAGGCCAAAGTTTGACTGAGCCTGTGACCCCGCCCTTTGACAATTTGTTCTCAAAAATAATAATATGTTTCCTCATGGAGTGTCCCTCAGTGCTTCCACCAAGAGTGGTCAAGATCGAATTTAAAAACACTTGGAGTTATCTGTAAGACGCGCGCGCGCACACACACACACACACACACACACACACACACACACACACACACACACACACACACACACACACACACACACACACACACACACACACACACACACACACACACACACACACACACACGCCCGCACGCGCCACTCAAATCATAACACCCGCTCTCGCCTTGCAAATGCGAGTGTAAAAACGAAGAACGTTGAGATGAGGGTATATAATTAGCGATGCAGACCACGCCACGCTATGGCTCGCGGACACCATACCACGGCGGTGTCCACGGTGTCCTTCACTGACCCCGACCTGCCCACAAGGACATCATTTAAACGACAGAGAAAAGTGTGAGTGTGTGTGTGTGTGTGTGTGTGTGTGTGTGTGTGTGTGTAGATTTACTTGTGCACTTCATATAAATATCCGCCTCTTTTCTAAAGGGCGCCTTGGAATAATTTTTGCAAGATTCACCATCATAATAATTAATTGCTCTCTCACACCTGACGATGTCGATGCAAATAAAACTGACTCTCCTGCCCACATGCTGAGTTACGTGTGGAAGGCGTACCAGCGGGAATCAATTACCTCACTGATAAACCCCGACCAGGTAGCGAGCTCGAGCCATGCTAGGGGACCCGCGATTGAATGATGCAAGGCGAACTGAATTTCTTAGGTAGAGTGACTGTCGATGGTGCCCTGTTGACTGAAGGTTGTATGGGAAGTGGAGCGGAGATGTGGATGAGGTTGGTGCACTGTCTAATTTACACTCGTGGCATGTCCGTCAGTTCCCTCCCTGACACACCATAACAGGGAGAATCATGCCCAGAGATAGAAACATATCAGGGATGTCTGCTAAGGAAAGTCAGAAATATCTACTACTATCTACTGCCAGACGCCATAATCCCGTAAGGGGTGGCCATTTGACTTTGAGTTAGTTGTTTTACGGGGAGGGGCACTAACCCTCCACCAACCCACTTGTTGACACGTAGGGAGCACGTATGGTTTGGTGATATGGTTACCACCCAGCGTTGTAAATGGTTAGAAGAGGTGAAATAGCAGGCGAACTTGTATCACCGGCAATATCTTAGGGTGGAAGGTGGAAGTGTTACATGGGTGCGGTAGGTGGGGGCGATGCAGTACAAGGTGCAGATTATTATGGTATTTTCGTCCTCATTTTTCCCGAAGCTTTATGGGTTGTTTCAGTTTCTCGTGTTACTGGAACAGAGCTCGATCGGAGTAACTGGATAAGGCTGCAATGCTTGACAAACAGGCACACAGGGCAAGAAACAGCGGAATTTGCTTAAAGCCTATCTCTATTTGGGGTTGTCATATTTGGGAGTATTTAGCATATAGGAATGGATTTTTATATGTCTGCAGTGCTTGTTAACCTTTAGAAAGTGCAGAAATCCGGGTTGCAGCTTATGAAATGAGTGAGAGCAACACCTAGGCCAAGGTTTCTCTACATTTATGCCTAGTCATGTGAAGAGACTTACCTGCTACCTGTTGGCACCCCCCTCAAAAAAAAAAGTGCATACCATGAAATATTAGTCCTTTACGTCTTTTGAATTTCTTTTCTGTATAATGTAATTTAATATGATAGCCTTGGTCATAGAGAGAGAGAGAGAGAGAGAGAGAGAGAGAGAGAGAGAGAGACAGACAGACAGACAGACAGACAGACAGACAGACAGAGACAGACAAAGAAAGAAAGAGAGAGAGAGAGAGAGAGAGAGTATGAGGTCAGAAGTAAAGGTGGGAGGCGTGGGTACAGTGAGAGGTGACGGGCAGGTAGGCAGGGCAGCATCGCAAACCTGTCTGCGAGACCAGGTGTGTGAACTACCAACACAGGTGGGGGAGGCTGCGGCCAGACAGGTGAAAGGTGGCAGGCCAGGTGTGAGAGTGACACCTGTACCTTACAAGACGAGAGAGAGAGAGAGAGAGAAAGAGACAGACAGACAGACAGACAAAGAGAGAGAGAGAGAGAGAGAGAGAGAGAGAGAGAGAGAGAGAGAGAGAGAGTGGGGTTCCGTCGTACTTGCAATTCCTTGTTAAAAATGTTTAGTCCTGTATAATGCCTTTCTCAAGTAACGTATATTTTTTACAGTCAAGACATGGAGTATTCAGCTACAGAACACCATCGATATATACCTGATGATGACAATGTTACTTTCCATTACAGGTGGAGGAAGTGCAAAATATGATAATTTTTCGTCCTTTCAAATGAAATTTCTGTTCAGTGGCGTACCCAAGTTACCACTAACTGGGGGACCTAAGGAAGAGTTACAAATGTGGGAGGCATTATTGCGCAATGTGCATGTAATTGTTAAGTAATTTGGATTTTTAAACTGAATAGCCACTGAGGAAAGTAAGTGTCTGACTCGAGGAAGCGTGGGCCCCCAGCCAGCGATTCCATGACCCTTTTATTTATTGTTTTTTCCTGTACTGCACAGTATTTCTTCTTTCAATTTTCCTGTCGGGCTTGACTGGAGGAATTAGTGGGTAGGAGCAGCATTCATGCTAGACTAATCTTGTCTTTGACTCATCCTATTTATACCTTATTTATAGCCTATCATATATCAAACATCCCACAAAAGATTCATGGGTCTTTTGGTTACATACCTAGCGGACATCACCTGAGCACAGCATGACCAAAGTATTCCGAAATAGGTGACACCACTTCTCATTACAGGTGTCCTTATTATTACTCTCAGTCTCATCAGAAAGGAAATATTATCTTCATGTTAACCAGCTTATTAGTGAACTGGTGTACTAGACTAAATGTATACTAAGTACAGTAGCAACCTCTCATATATAGGAACAGGTTTTCCATATAATTTTCTTTCCAACATTTTTAATACAGGCATTTCTCTCTGATTATTCCTTTCACTGACTCCCTCCAGTCTCTTGCTTTTCGTTGCTGACATCATTATTATGACGATCGATGCTGCTCTTTAGAATTTTATGAGTGCACGCTTATCCCTTTACAGTGGGCTAGGAACAACACCCCATCCTTCCTTACTTCAGCTTTCTAATGGTCTCTTCGTCTAGCTGACAAGAATTGTAAACACCTGTCCTCGTCAGTCTCTCCTCCTACCTTTGGTCTCCATTCCCTCAGATGCAGTATCATAAATTTGGTTTCCTAATATGCTTTCATTTTGAAGTGAAAACAAAAAAATCAAAAGCTTTCATTTGTGTATTCATGTCCAGTCCTGCACACACACACACACACACACACACACACACACACACACACACACCACAGAGTTAGATAATTCTGGTGATCATTTCTGGAGCTATGATACTGTATCCAATCTCCACTGTTTGGGTGACGGAGGATAAACAAGGGACCGACCTGCACACACGGTTTACACTCGATCTTCATTTGTTTCCCCCGGGTATGTTTTGTGTGTGTGTGTGTGTGTGTGTGTGTGTGTGTGTGTGTGTGTGTGTGTGTGTGTGTGTGTGTGTATTCTTCATAAATGTACCCATGTGCTGACTTGCGGAAAGTAAAATTGTTTCTACAACCTCCTTGCACTATTTTTTTATCCTGTTGTACACAAAATTTTTCAGTAGCCCGAAGTTTTATTTTAAACTGTGGGAGTGTTTTATTCCACAAACACTGATGCAGTAAAACAACAATGCCATGAATTTTAGTTACTGAATAAGTTTTATTGAAATATTATCCCCTTGAACTAATTGTTTCTGGTACCAGACGACTCTCTTCGAACTAAGAGAACCCTTTTGCAGTGAAAGGATTAATAGAAAAGTCTGAAAGTAGCTAGGATAAAATGAAAGTAACGCCGGAAACTCTGGCCCCGAGCTGTTGACACAATGCATCACTCGGTATGCCTCCGCCAAGCCTTGCGCGCGGACTCGTCATACAACCTCCATGACAGGGTTCATTGTGGGTTTACATGAGACTAAACATAAACTAAGCTGACCCCATACGCCCTTGACCTCTGACCCCTTGACCTTGCTGACCTAATCAGTACATCATCCCTTCATACCTTCATAGTGTATCAGTGATAAAAGTTTTGTCGAAAACCATCGAGTTCAAGAGATATCATGCCTACACCCATATGACCTTGACGTTTGACCCTTTGACCTTGCTGACCTAATCAATTCATCATCTCTTCTTACTGAACCACTGACAAAAACTTGGTCGAAATCCGTCCGGGAGTTCGAGATATTGTGCCCACAAAGATAAAGTAAGTCAACCCCATATGACATTGACCTTTGACCCTTTGGCCTTTTGACGAAGCTGACCTAATCAGTTCATCGTCTTCTCATATTGCATCAATGACAAAAGCTTCGTGGAAATCCGTCGATGGGTTCAAGAGATATCGTGCCCACGAGAGCGGTAAGGACCATAGACCCTCACACACACGCACGGACAGACCAATCACTTAATGCCTCCTCCACCATAGGTGGGTGGAGGCATAAAAATTAGGTATGAAAAAAGGAGGAAACAAAAGAATTGACGTAAAAGAAGAAATAAATGGACGTGGACATCACAAGGTAAGACATTGCATCTTTGTTTAACTTGGCAGGCAAGAAAATGACACTACCCAGCAAGCAATGAGAGAGAGAGAGAGAGAGAGAGAGAGAGAGAGAGAGAGAGAGAGTTAACCCCGTCTGAGATATTTTTATTTGACTCTTGGTACCAACGTCTTTTTTTTTCTTTTTCTTTTTTTTTTAATCGGCCTAAGGAGGAGCTCTCGTAGTAATGATTGCAAATAATACGAAACAATACGTCTGAAAGAAGTTCATCTGCTACTCAAATCTGCGACACCACACATAGATCAAAGATATGGTTAATGATCGATGGTTTTATAACGAGCAGTGTTACCGCGTACGTTTTCCTCTACGGTATATATTTGTGAAATGTTAGAGTATTTCAAATGTTATGCAAAATTCCTTCAGGTCAGCTAGGTATGGTGTCAAAGGTCAATGTCGTATGGGTCGACTTAGTTTATCCTTGTGGGCCTGATATTTCGTTAACTGGATGACAAATTTCAACCAGACTTTTGTCAGTGCTACAGTATGAAGGGACGATGAGCTGATTAGGTCAGCAAGATCAAGGATTCAAAGATCAAGGTCATTCGACTTAGTTTATCCTTGTGTGCACAATATTTTCTGAACTCTTTGACGGTTTTCAACCAAATTTTTGTCAGTGATACAGTATGAAGAGAAGATGAACTGATTAATTCAGCAAGGCCAAGGGATTAAAGGTCAAGAACATATATGTGTGTGGGCATGACCCCTTGATGGATTTCAACTAAGTTTCTGTCAGTTATCTAGTATGAAGGGACGATAAACTGATTAGGTCACCACGGTCAAGGGATCAAATGTCAAGGTCATATGGGTGTGGTTGCGATATCTCCTCAACCCCTCGACGGATTTCAACCAAAGTTTTGCCAGTGATACAATATGAAGGGACGATGACCTGGTTAGGTCAGCGAGGTCAAGAGGTCAAAGGTCATTGTCATATGGAGTCGACTTAGTTTATATTTAGTTTCATTTCAACCTACAATGAACCCTGTCATGGAAGTTGTATGGCGAGTCCATGTGCATGGCTTGGCGGGAGCATACCGAGTGACACATTGCGTCAACAGCTCGGGGCTCAAGTTCTTGGCATTTCATTGACACATTTACTTACAATCCAAGTTTTTGCTTCTTGCTTCCATACCTCGCTTTCTTATACAATTACTTCCCATCTTATTTTTTGCTTTCTTGTTTTCCGTCCATACCACATTTACTTAAGCATTTACTTCCCATCTAATTTTTTGTTTCCTTATTTTCTGTACCTTGCTTTCTTACATATATTTTACCATAATCTTTTTTTGCACTCACAGGGACAAAATATAGTGCTTCTCCCCAGTTGTATCACTCCTTCACTCACTCATTCGCTCACTCACTTACTTACTCCCTCCTTCATTCACTCAATGAACAGTACTTTCTTGAAGAATGGAGTCCAGGCCTTATTGGAGTGATGTTGGGAAAACGAAATTTTGCACAATGGTACTTACAGATCTTCCCCCGGTTCAGGTTTCAGGCAGAGTATGACCCCCAAAGACTTGGAGTGGCAGCTCCCAAGTGCCACAACCAGAACTGTTAGCCACAGCCAGTTTTTTACCCAGGAGCATGACTTTTTGCAAAGTGACAGAGCTTCATTCGAGCCAGGTTATAAGGATGGTGGGACCCCCGAGGACTGTAACATACAGAGGGGGAAGGACCCCCGGTGGTGTCGGTCAAAGTTGTTATGAATGGCCAAAGTTTTCAACCAAAGAACCTGAAATTTTGCGAATTGATAGATATTCTCCCCGTCCACGTCTTAGGAAGTATGGGACCACCGACGGTCATTCCTCACTGGGCGGGAGGTGGTCCCCACGGTTTTCAGCAATGCCATTTTGAACAGCCATAGAGTTTAACTTAGATACACGATATTTGCATATATATATATATATATATATATATATATATATATATATATATATATATATATATATATATATATATATATATATATATATATATATATATATATATATATATATATATATATATATATATATATATGTGTGTGTGTGTGTGTGTGTGTGTGTGTGTGTATTTTACCTAAGAACATGAAATTTTCCACAGTGGTATATCTATACCGGGGCCACAGTTAGTGAAGGGTGAAACCAGCAAAGGCAACTTTCCACTGGGTAGGGAGGTGTCCCCC
>NC_137050.1:44719545-44739545 GCF_032717465.1 Coenobita brevimanus | reverse complement strand
TTCATTTATCTCTTCCCTCCTCCTCCTCCTCCTCCTCCTTCTTCTCTCTTTCTTTATCGCGTCCATACCATTCACTTCTTACAGTCCTTTCAGTTTATGATCTTTACCAGCACCTCCCATTCTTCCTTTCCTCATCCTCTTCTTCCATCCATCATTAATTTCCTCCTCTCCTTCCATCCTTCTATTATTCGTTATCATCTCGCATCCCCATCCCCCTTTCCTCCTTCCTCCTTCATCCACTTCCTTCTGGTTCCTTCCCCTCTATCGTTACTCCTCCTTTTTTCCTTTTCTCCTCTCTCCCCTCCTTCTCTCTCTCATACCTCCATTCTTCCTGTCTATCTACGCACCCCCTTCTCTCCTTCTTTCTTCCTCGGTCTCTTCCTCTCTCTCTCTCTTCCTGTCCATCTGTCTATACCTCTTCCCTCCTTCCTTCCTTCCTCCTCCTTCCCTCCTTCTCTCTCTCTTCCATATATCTATCCCCTTACCTCCCCTCTCTTACCCATCGCCATCCCTCCTACCGTTCTTCTTCTATCGAGTTGTTCCTTCCTTCCTTCAACATTCCCTCCATCCTTCCAGTTCATACGTCTGTTCCCCTCACATCCTTACATCCTCATCCATCCCGCTGTCTTCCATCGCCATCCATCATTCCTTTCTTTTCCTCCCTGTTGCCTTTTTCCTTCAGTCTTCCCGATCCTTCCTGTCCATCTACCTATCCTCCCTCCCTCCTCCTCGTTCCTCTCCTTGTCTTCCCTCCATCCCCGTCCCTCCTTCTCTCTTCCATCACTATCCTTCTTTCCTTCCTTCCTTCTTCGTCGTTCCCTCCTTCCTTCCTTCCTTCTTCGTCGTTCCCTCCTTCCTTCCTTCCTTCCTTCTTCGTCGTTCCCTCCTTCCTTTCTTCCTTCTTCGTCGTTCCCTCCTTCCTTCCTTCCATCATCGTCGTTCCCTCTTTCTTTCCTGTTCCTAGTCTTTTCCTCCTCCCTGCCTCATTCTCGTCTTTCCTTCCTTCCTTCCTCTTCCTCGTTGTTCCCTCCTTCCTTTCTCTTCTTCGTCTTTCCCTCCTTCCCTCTCTTCCTCGTCTTTCCCTCCTTCCCTCTGTCTTCCCTCCATCCCCCCTATCCATCCTCCTATCCCCCAGATTACCGAGTCCTTCCCTCTCTCTTCCATCGCTACCCTTTATTTTCTTCCTCTTCCTCGTCTTTCCCTCGTTCCTCCTTTTTCCTCGTTGTTCCCTCCTTCCTTCCTTCCTCTTCCTTGTCGCTCCCTCCTGCCCTCTCTTCTTTCCATCCCTCCTATCCACCCTCCTATCCCCCAGATCGCTGAGTCCTCCCCTCTCTCTTTCATCGCTACTCGTCCTTCTTTTCTTCCTCCTCCTCTTTGTTCCCTCCTCCTCTTTGTTCCCTCCTTCCTTCCTCTTCCTCGCCCTTTCCTTCTCCCCCTTCTCATCCCTCCATCCTTCCTATCCACCCGCCTATCCTCCATATCACTGAGTCCTTCCTTCTCTCTTCCATCGCTATCCCTCCTCCTTTTCTTCCTCTTCCTCGTCGTTTCCTCCTTCCTTCCTCTTCCTTGTCGTTCCCTCTTTCCTTCCTCTTCCATGTCGCTCCCTCCTCCCCCTCTCGCTTTCCTCCATCCCCCCCTATCCACCCTCCTATCCCCCAGATCGCTGAGTGGTGACGTTCCGTATTCATCATTCCATCTTGGCTACTTCACCATTCATTGAGGAAACCAAACGTGGCCGGAGACGCATTGATCCCGTCCTGTTTGTGTCGGTACTGAGAGAGAGAGAGAGAGAGGGAGAGGGAAAGTGTGTGGGTGTGTGTGTTTACAAAAATACATTAACCACATACACACTGCAGATATTTCCTGGCTCAGAAAGATGATTGATTCGACTGTCATGTTTTTCAGAGTAATGACTTTCTTTGTCACTGATTTTGGTACCAGACAGATTTAGCGAAGTTAGGAAAAATATCTGGTAGCGAAGGGATGGATTTAAATTAGCATTATTCAGTTAGAGAAGTGTGAAAAGACAATGTTGGTGCACAATTCTCCCTCCCAACCCTCGACCTTCCCGCCCCTCCGAGCAGCAGCACCTTACAGGACTGCAGCACTAAAAGGAAATATCTGGGAAAAGTGGGTTGCCGCGCCGATAACAGGATTGAGATAATACAATATATATTATGAAATTTTATGTACTGATCATGCGAATGTATTTAATTCTGAAAACGTAGATTTGTAATTAACTGCTACTACGACAAACAGTTGTGCAGTCTTCAAGTAAATTTGTTTTGTGCAGCTAGAACTATTAGAACTAATTTAAGCTGTTTTAGTGGGTGTCAGAATGCTTGGGAAAACATAAGCAGAGATATATGTGCTCAGCATTATCTAGTATATACAGAGGGGATGATGGGTGATGAGCTGGGGAGCATGGTGGGGCAAGGAGGAATTTGCGACTGTGCTTTGTGAATGATGGTTTTAGCAGGGGCTTCGCTATTCGACAACTACATACCCCAGGTGGGGTTCTTAGACCGCACACCCCAGTTCCCTTAAAGGCAAATGATCACTGCATCGTCATATGACTTGAATCGCGGCCTAATGTAGGTAGGCTGACTGGTAGGGAACGGGGTGAAAGTAGACAGGAAACAGAGTCTGGACTCGCGAGAGTCAAGACAGAAGATACTTGATCCTGGTGTGTCCAGTTGACGACCCGTCGAGGCTGGACAAAGCTTGTGGTCTTGTTCCAAGGTGTTCGATGAGCTGAACCAGAGGCGTTGGATCAGGCGTTGCAGCCTCTGATATAAGGCTGACCAGATAGCTTAGTTGCAGTCCTGGAAGTCTGGTGATCCCCAAACCGTCGCAAGTGTCGATTGTCTTTACTGATACGTTGAAATGAGACCCAGAAAAGAGGGCATATTATGTTTTGCCTTGCTCTGACACGGATAAAAAGTCAGCATTATCAGATCTAGGAGAGTCTTGGCTCGTCCATTGATTCTCCCCTCGTTCCTTAGGATCGCGTAGACGGGCGTCTTCACTTTGCATCGTCACAGTTATTATATTTCCACCTAAATATGGCTTACAGTACACAGGATAAGAATACACAGTCGTGGAATTCACATTTATCATACGCAGCCACTAACGTGTGAAAATTAAGTCTGATCTAAAGCAAGTTTGTGATGAACATCTATGAGAGAGAGAGAGAGAGAGAGAGAGAGAGAGAGAGAGAGGATGGATAGATAGACAGAGAAAGAGTAAGACAGGACTGGATAGGGAGACAGAAACAGCTATATAAATAAAGGTATTGATAGACTGATTAGAGGGATCAGGAGACAGATAAACAGATTGGCAGAGAGAGAGAGAGAGAGAGAGTGACGTGGTGCTGTGTAGTGTGGTGTAGTGTGGTGAAGGTGTGTGTTACCATGGGCGCCGGCAGGAGGGCAGAGGCCAGCACCACCACCCAGTATGGGCACACCGGCGCCACCCCACCCCACCCCACATCACCCCTACCCTCACCGCCCTACCCCAACCCTACCCTCACCACCCTACCTCACCCCTACCCTCACCATCCTACCCCACCCTTCCCCTCACCACTTTGTCTTTCCATCCCTCTCACTCAGTCTCATCCCTTTCCATTGCCCACTCCCTTCTTATGGGTTCATTTCCCCTTTCTCTTCCTTTCTGTCTTCCTCTCTTTCTTCCCTCCCTCCCGTCCCACTAAATTTTCCTCAAATTCATTGTTTTTTTCCCCCATCTCCTTTTCTAACTCTCTTCCTATCTTCTCAGTCTTCCCTCTTCAGTCCTCCTACATTTTCAACCTTTCCTCTGCTTCCTCAGACCCACCAACTCTCCCAGATTTTTACCCCTACCTCGATCTTTCCCCTTCCCTCTCATTCTGCCTCTTCCGTTCCTCCTCGTTTTTCCTCCCCTCTTCCCCCCATTCTCCGCCTCCTCCTCCTACTCTCTGACCCCTCACCTTGTCCCCCTCGGTTCCATCACTCATTTTTCCTCTGCCCTTCCTACTTTACTTTCCTGACCTTTTTTTTTTCCACTCCCTATAAGTATTCATTAACCTCGCTTGTTTTCTCACCCACTTTTATTTTTCCCTTTCACATTCTTCCTCTTACTCCTATTCTGCTCCATTTCATTACTTTCCCTACCTGCTCTTTCCCCTTCACTTTCTCCCTCTTACTGTCAGCCTGCTACGTTTCATCGCTGTCTCTGCCTAGTCTCTTCATTTCACTTTCTACCCCTGACTCTCCTTTGTTCCCTTTGCTCCATTTCCTTTCTTACTTTCTCTGCTGGAACATGCTTTTCCCCTTTACATTTCTCACAGACTTTCCCTCACACTCTCATTTTCTTTTTCATTCTCTCTTTTTCATTTCTCAACCACTTTTCCTTCCACCGTCCAGCTTGCTATCGTTTCTCATTCCTCCCTCATCCCCCTTTCTTCTTACACACTTTCTCTCTCTCTCTCTCTCTGTATGTGTGTGTGTGTGTGTGTGTGTGTGTGTGTGTGTGATTCTTTTCTTTGTCTTTCACTTTAAAATTAGTTTTCCATTCATCACTTCGTGTCCATTTTTCTTCGCTCTTTCCACGCATCTGTACATCTTCCTTACTCATATTCCTTGTCTCTTTCACCTAATTCGGTGTGTGTGTGTGTGTGTGTGTGTGTGTGTGTGTGTGTGTGAGAGAGAGAGAGAGAGAGAGAGAGAGAGAGATGGGGGGGAGGGAAGGTCACAAGGGAGAACCTGATGTAAGTTCGTAAATACGTAGGTAGGCGAATAGGAAGGAAAGAGCATGTGTAGGTAGGTAGGTAAGTAGGAAGAAAGTACATGTGTAGGTAGATCGATAACTAGAAAGGAAAGAGCATGTGTAGGTAGGTAGGAAGACAGGCAGGTAGGTATGGGTAGACAGGTGTAGATAAGAAGATAGCCTGTGTAGGTAGCTGGGTAAAAACAGGGATGCATTGGTGGGTAGGGTGGTAGGTAGGCAGATGGATAGATAGACTAGTTGGTGGGTGGAGATGGTATTTGTGTGTGTGTGTGTGTGTGTGTGTGTGTGTGTGTGTGTGTGTGTGTGAGAGAGAGAGAGAGAGAGAGGCTGGGGGAAGTCGGATAGTTATATTTTTATGCATATACTGTATCTTTGTGATATACAGTATTGGAGAGAGAGAGAGAGAGAGAGAGAGAGAGAGAGAGAAGAAAATGCTAAGAACACAGGAAAAGGCACAAAAAAAGAAGAGGAAGAAAGGAGGGAGGAAGAGACCGAAAGGGAAGAGGAGAAAGGCAATAAAGTAAGTAAATGAGACAGGACGGAGGTAAGGTGAGTGGCGAAGGTGGTGATGTCAAGAAAAGTGATAAAGGCAGCAGTTGAGAGAGAGTCAAGAAATTTATGAGAAAAAGGTCTAGAACAAGAGTAGAAACACGACTGGAATAGAACTATAGTAGAACTGTAGCGAAAATGAATGAGACTGTGTTCAGAAAGTACATACCTCCGTTTAGGCATCACCGTCTCCTCTTTGACCTTAACCTTGGCCTGTTGTGTCCATAATTTCAACATTTGTTCATCTGATGGTCCTTATACTTTATTGCAAATTTGGTGCAGTTCCCTCCAATACTTTCTCCACAACGTTGCTAACAGACAGACAGATTCAGACCAAAACTTTTTATATATTTATTATTTATTTATTTTTTTTCGGAGGTGATATACAGAGAAGCCTAACACTTCTCCCTTTCTTTTGCTGTTTGTCCAGTTTAGTATGTTTATTTAGACACAGGATAATTTTTTCATCTCTGAGAAATTCTAAGTATCAGAGTCCTCAAAATAATCTGGAGTACTACTCACAGGATTTACGTAAATAACACTATATGATTTATTTGTATCGAGAGAAATACTACCAGTCATAGGGTTACAGTAGAGGGAGGCAAGGAAAGGCCACAAGGAAGTTGAGAGAAGTAGGATATCACGTAAGTACCTACAAACTTTCTGGTTACCCGTTTTCTTTGTACACTGACGCCTTCTTACGTTTACCAAAGGGAAAATGTTACGTCTCTCTCTCTCTCTCTCTCTTTCTTTCTTTCTTTGTCTGAGTGTTCTCGGTGTTCGTGTTCTTGTTCTACTTACCAACACATTACCACGACCTCACGGCTTTATATCTGTGACGTTAACATGAAATTTACTATGCACGTATCTAAGCGAGCCTTGTATCTCGAGACCACTTTCTCAGGTGCTTGGTGCTCAAATTAGATCTTTAAAATTACTGTGTGGCCTTATGCCTGTAAAGAGACGGCGCTGAATAATCAAAAGGCGGCCACGAAGTCACCATATGCCGTAATCTTGAAGAAGGCATTTGTGGTGTTTGACTCCATATGGGGTTATATACGGTGTGAGGTGATTTCGATACGAAGGTGCCCTCTAGCCTGTCATGCATAAACCTTTAGACCTTGACATAAACAGTACGAAAGCAACTGGACCTTGTGTTTATTCGATTAGTGGACATTATACCTAAGGAGGACTTTGGGAAATTGCATGCATGTACTTGCAAATATACCTGTGTAGTTTTAGTGTATTCTTGCAACCTCCTGACGATTTTTTTCAGCTTCAGAGTTCTCGTATTGAAGGTGTACATTTTATTTCACTTTCAAGTTGCTTCCACCAGGTGATCTTTAATTAATTCTGAAATGTCTCCTGTACTTTATGAGGTAGATGAGGGTAGATGAAGGCTGTATCTAACCTCTCAGCTCAAGTAATCTCTCCTAAGTTGAATAAAGTCTCCTGGAAGTAAAAAGGAGGTACGTAAGAAATCGTGGTAGTGAAGGGAGTAACATACAGTATATTGAAAGGGAGTGTGAAAGGGGAGGGAAAGGAGAGAAGTAGGTAAGTAGGTAGGCGAGGGAGAAGGGAGGTATGGAGAAAAGGGAGGGAGGAAAAAGTTAATGCTGAAGAAAGTGGCTTATGGAATGGAGGGAGGGAGGGGGGGAGGGTGGAAGTAAGCAAAGGAGGTAGGAGGGAGGGTAGAAGGGAGGTGGTAGGGAGAAGGGGGGAGGGAAAGATACCTGAAGAGAGAAAGTGATGGAGGAGGACGAAAAGGCTGTGGAAGAAGAAAAGAGGTAGGGAAATACGAGAGAGAGAGAGAGAGAGAGAGAGAGAGAGAGAGGGGACAGCAGAGAGGGAGAGAAGATGAATGAGGACGTAGAGAAAGCTTGAGAGTGGGAAAGCGAAGCAAATTTAAGCATCAGTAAAATGAGATAGAAGTTTGCAAAAAGAGAAATGGTGATGAAGGAGGGAGAACGAAGGGACGAAAAAGAGATACGGGAGGGAAGAGATAGGAAGAGGAGGGAGAATGTAAACAAGGCATGAGGAAAGGAGAGAAGAGAGAGAAGACGCGTGAAGATAAGAGAAAAATTGAGGAGAGGTGAAAAGTGAAAGGAGGAAAAGTGGAATGAAATGGAGTGACAAAGTTGGGGTGGAAGGAGCACTAAGAGAGAAGGAAGGAAAGGAGGTGGGTGGAGGGATGGAAGGGAGGAAGAAAGAAATGAGAGGAAAGGAAGGAAGGAGGAAGGATTGGAGTACAGGAAGGGAGGAAATAGGAAAGGATGGAAGGGAGAAGGAAGGAAAGGAAGGGTAGGAGAGAAGGAAGAAAGGGAGGAGGAAGGTTGGTTAGGAGGGAGGGATCAGCTGTTGGCCTTGGAGGAATGTGGGCCAGGGAGGGAGGGCAGGGAGGGAAGGAGGGAGAAAGGGAGAGAAGGGGGGTGGAGGTTACGGCTGGTTGGAGGTACAGTATCATCGGCTTCGCTTAATCTTCTCCCCTCTCCCTCTGTTTCTTTCTCTCTTTTACACACACACACACACTCTCTCTCTCTCTCTCAACCTTTACATCATCTCTGTTCTTTCATCTTCACTTCCTCCCCCCCCCTCTCTCTACCTCCCGCCTCTTTTCTTTTCTTTACCTCTCTCTTCTTTCTCTACCCTTCAATTTGCATCTTTTCTCTCTCTACCTTCTCCTCCTCCTCCTCCTCTTTCTTTCCCTACCTCTCTCTCTCTAATTTTCTTTCTCTAACTCCTTCCTTCTTCCTCATTTATCTCTGTCTCCCTTCCTCGTCCCCTATTTTTTGCTCTACCTCTCTCCATTTCCCTTTTTTTTTTCTTTCCCTGCTTCCATTCTTCCTCCCTGTATTCTTTCTCTGCCTCTCTCTTTCTTCCCCCATTTCTTTCTCTACCTCCCTTCTTCCCTCTGTTCTCTCTACTTCCGTTCTTCCCTTATTTCTTTCTCTACTCTCCTCCTCATTCACTTTTCTCTCTCTATTTTCACTCCTTATCTCTTATTTTCCTCCCACTTTTCTGCTTCCTACGTTTTCTCTTTTCTCTTCTTCCACTTTTACCTCCCTCCTCTCTTCTCTTTTTTTCCCTCGGCCTTTCCTCACAGCTCAGTAATGTATACTTGGTAATTACGTGCCTTTTATAGATACCTGACCTCTCATATGCTCTTTCCACACACACACACACACACACACACACACACACACACAGTCCAGAATTATTCCTTCCAATTCAATGACGTATTTTCTTTTCCTAACAATGAAGATGTTAATGAGGGTTGTAGTTCACCTCTTCACATCGAAAAGTCTAAAGCTGAAGAAACTCGTATGGAAACAGCAAGCGAACATTTAACCCCTTTGCCCTCATGACATATGTTTAAGTTTGGCAGTCGTGTCAAGTAAGTGGGTATCTAAGCTCCTCACTCCCATGAATACCTTTAGTCGTAGTGCTCATCGACAAAACTTATACAATAGAGTCTGTGCGAGTTTTTCACCCTATATCCTGAGACACAAGGCTGCTGCATCATCCAGGTTATCACGGTTACCTCATTTTACTCATTTTACCCACTAGTCCATGAAGGGTGGATGGACACCTGAGTTGAGTGACGCCAGCTGCCCTCACTCGGATTCTGTTATTGATTATACCAGACGATTTTGTTCAGCTCTCTAGTGACTTTCGTGACTGGAATTATATACAACCTTTGTTAACCATTTCACTGCAAGAAATCATTTCCAAGTGAGTTAAAACCGCATAGACACAGCAAGAATAAACTCGAGTGTTTGAAGCAGTTAACGACCTTATTACACTCATGTTACTCTAGCTTAGCTTAAAACTGCCATCTCCCTCTCTTGAAAGCCGAGTTGTAGAAAGAGGTTAGCGCGAGAATATGGCGCTAATCACGAGGAAGTGGTACGGAGAACCGTGTTATTGCCTTTTTCTGCCATTGAGCTAAGCCAAGTTAAAATACAAAGGATATAAGAGAAGCTCTTTCTGAATTGCGCAAAAACGTCTGGGTGGAAGGCTGATCAGGCTGGAAATATGTCATCATGGTGAAGGGCCGATCATCTGACTTTTTTTTATTTTTTTATTATTATTCCTACCACCAGATAAATTTATTTGGTTTTGGATGAACTTTTTGAGGGGAGGAGCTTCGTACACCGGTCCTTAATCATCTCTCTCATGTGAATGTATTTAAACTGGAATAAAAATTGCCTGTTTGTAGCAAGAACATAATGAAAATACGTCATTAGACCGAAGTGATTAAGCACGAGCCGACAATAGTGAGATAATTAAGGCAGCTTTATTCGTCAGTCATTCCCGGCTGCCATCATCGTCTCACCCACGGCTTCCTCGAATTTCACTAGGTTGGGGGGTACCTCTTTGTCTGTATGGTTATTTACTCTGTCATTCTTTGTCTGTTTGTCTGTCTCTTTCTGTCAAGCAGCTTGTGTATTTTTCTTTATGACTGCGGTACTTGTCTTTCTATTCGTCTTTCTATTTGTCATTATTTCTCCTCCTTATCCTCATCATCATTATTATCATCCACTTCACAGCTATACAACTGCTTTTCTCACTCACCCACCCGTTCATTATTGCTGGTTTGTGCCATGTCTTCCTTATTACTCTTGTATACTTTTCCGCTTCATCTCTTCACCTCATATCTGGCATTTTCCTGGTACGCTTAACGCATTATTTCTTTGGATCCAGTAAGGTAAGCGTTTACTCTCTTCTCTTCTGCAGATATAAACCGCTTTGGCTACCTTGTATTTCTTCTGCTCTTGTATCATTTCTGTCTCAATTTAGGCTTACCCGGAGTCTGTGTCCCTGGCTGTATGTCTGGATCCTTAGTTGAAAGAGTGGTTAGCAATTTTTTCTGCCGTTAATTTTGTTTAGGCTCAATCTCAGTCGAGGGCTGACATTTAACCATAATAGTAATACATTCATACTGGTGTCATCACATGTTTACATTCTGAAGTTTCCTCTTGTGAAGTGAGAGACTAGTAGACATTTACCTTGAGAAAATATGTTTCTGTATGCATTCTTCAGCTTTTAATTGTGCACTGTTCTATTGGCACTGGCAAACTTTTCTCATTACTGCCAGTATTGCTACTTAACAGTCTTTTAACGTGAACAGCCATTTAGAGCTTTTAGGCTTTGTCCGTCTGTGAAAAATCTCACTCAGTTCAGGCGCTACATTCAAAACTGCCCGTCTATATGCTTGGGTAGCTAACTTGTTCCATTTACTAGAATTTTACCATTTTACATTGTATATAAAGTGGATATACTTGTATCTTTTAGCTATGAGAAATCTATTAAGGATAGTGAGAAAATGCCGTGGGAGTATTGTTAGATAAGGAGGAACAATTTCGCCAAAGTTATTGACTGTGTGGCTTGATGGACCGCTTCAGAAAATGAGATTGCAGGTGCAAGGGAAATAAAACCGGTGGAAAAAGCGTGCAGTACGTTGCCGGTGATGATCAATCTATCACTGGGAGATGTATAAGCACAGTAAAGTAATGCATATCCACAACAGCTGTTTGTGAACCAAGAATGGTGAAAAAAAAAAAAAAAATCTCGTTATTCTTTCATTTTCGGGTTACTTTTCAGGAGTGTGTTAGAAATATAATCTCCCAAACACGGACAATTATTTACTTTTTCCTGTGGACAGCTGTACAGTACCGTTAGGCTATTTTTGTTCTGTGAATCGAGGGAGGCGTTGCTACTGTCGATGTAGTTGGGATGAACGTGAAAACAGGCTTAGAGATGAAGACGAAAAGAACTGTCGGTATGTTTAATTTCGATATAAATCAGTTTCCTGCAACGAAAGAAGTGAATTTCCAGAATGTGTTGAAAACGATATATATTTTTACTCATATTTCAAAGTTGGTTCATGGCCACGATATTAGATGAAAAATAGGAATAGAACAGAGGACTTCCGATAAACAGAGTAACATCCTGAAGCATGATATGGCTCTATTTGCAGAAAGAAATTGTACTCTATAAATATATTGTCAAATTGTCTACACTTTTCTGACTTAGCAAAGTGATTAGGTGGAACTGAAAAGATGATGTCAGGTGTCACAAGCAGATTAAAAGAAAAGTGTTTCTTGACAGACGAATAGCCTGAAAGTAGAAGACATACTCACCACAGTTGAAAAGCAGAAATAAGCGTGAGTTGGTCACGTTTGTCATGAAAATAATAATGGCGAGAGATAGAGATAGAGAGAGAGAGAGAGAAAGAAGGAGGGAGGGAGGGGGGGCTCACAAACCCTCGTGCAGACTCACTTTAATATGATCTGTTATCTTAAGTGAGAAAATTATACAGCTCACCAGAGGAGGAAATCGCATTGGCACTCCCCGTCTTTCACTTTATCACACACACACATACTATGTTTGCATGGATAGTACATATCTACGGAAGGTAAGTTTAAAAGGTATTGGGAGTCAAATTTCCTGCTCTATTAGATAAACACACTGAGAAAAATGCATGTATAGGTTAAGATTATAATGAATATGTGGCATTACCCTCATCCTTACTATTTCCGTTATTATTGTACCTTCTGCCTAACGTATGAAATTTCCTTAAGGCATTCTAATCCTGCAAGGTTCTGTTTCTTTTTTTTTCTTTACGCAAACTCGCTGAGAGGCCGCCTTCTGCAGCCTCCGCTCGATGTCAGGTCACTTCCTATCTTCAGAAATTAGTCATAACTCGGAAACCGATGGCCCGATTGGACTGAGAATGTTAAATTCTTCAAGGTACAGCGTTTCAACAGTACCTTTCTCTTAAGAAAAATTTGTGCTACATGCGCCATTTTTGCTGTGTTACGGTAACAAACCAAAAAAATAAACAGAAATCAGATCATTATAATACATATGGCAGGGCGTGAAGGGTGGGGGAGAGACCCTTCTGCTGTATTATCCTTTTCTTCTACGTCTGTGACTAGAGTACTGTTTAATTATGGGGACTTTAAGGTCTGTGTGCTCTGTGTACCTATGAAGTTATGTGACTCTCTCTCTCTCATACCCGTACTTCCTCCTTCCCCACTCACGTCTCCACACCCAATTTAGATTACTCGGTATTAAAACTGGGATTCGTCTCGCTCCTCCCGATGGCCGCAGCCGATAAACACGCAGGCCGAGTCGAATTATCCATTCACGAGAGAGAGAGAGAGAGAGAGAGAGAGAGAGAGAGAGAAACAGAAGGGGAGATAGCAAGGAAGTGCCTATAATAATGAAACAAAATCACTGTGGCTGAATGCTAATCACCTGCCAAAATATATTGCTGGCTAAGGTATAGTCAGCCAAAAAAGTCGTGTCTTCTTTCCGAACCCCGTATACATAAGTGGAAGCAGCAGGGATAACTTCATAAGTCTGGTAACTGTGCCAGACCAGACGGTGGTGGAGGTGAGTGGATTGGGGATTGAGGTGGGGTAGCGGAGAATGTGTGTGCTGTCATTTTTTATATACCATGCATTACCGAAAGGTGGAAGCTGTTGGGAATAACATACTGGGTAATAGGGTTAGAGTAAATTTTTATCAATAATATGTAGCTAAATGTCTACATATGCATCATCATGAGTTTACATGTAATCAAAATATACTGCAGTTTCATTAACATGGGCTGTCATGTCTAATTCATCTTTGATATTTGGAATACTTCAGACGACGGAATGATTGTGGAATACACTTCATAACGAGTGTTTGGAATTTAATGGAACGTCATCATTGTAATAATATAAAACAACATTTATTAGTGACAACATGAATCTCCTCTGTAATTTTCCTGTCGCCCAGTATAGATAACTGAATGACTGTGAAGGACTATATGCTGGTAGGTGTATATATGGGTGTCATCACCGTCCATAACACCTGTGGCCAGGTTTCCCTTACCCCTTTACCAAAACATTAACCACTTGTGGAAACAAATGCTTTTCTCATTATTACTATGAAAGCACCGCATCCCTCTGCACCAAACCACACATGGTAATGGTAATATACCTTCTTATGTTCGGAAGGTAAACATACTATAAAAACACAGTTGTCTGTCCTTCATTCCCATGTTATGTGGCTAGCTGATGCCCGGGGGAGAGGGTGTGGCAGGAATGTGGGGAGGGGGGGTAGAACCTCGTCATTTTTGCTAACGCTTGTTTGGCTACATGTTATAGACATTATTTCAGGTTAACTATACATTTCACTATTTACAGATATTAAATCAGGTGTAATATCACATTTAGCACCTTTATTGTGCGGCGTATTGCTAGACTACACTGCCAACAAAAATTACAAATTACACTGCCAACAATAATTACAGCAACACACACACACCCCATTCCCCCACCTCCATCCCCAATTCACTCACCCCCACCACCGCCTGGTCTGACTCAGTTACCAGACTTGTGAAGCTATCCCTACTGCTTCCACTTATCCATTCGAACATTTACGGAGTTCGGAACGAAGACATGACTTTTTGACTGGCTGTACAAGTTACCTACAAACCAAATCTGAAAGAAATCGGAAAACTCTGCGGAACTCAGTCACCTCGTTTCACAAAAGCCAGTCCACATTCTACTATATACAGTATATATATATATATATATATATATATATATATATATATATATATATATATATATACGTAGCCATATACGTAGCAGCCGTGGCTCAGTGGGTTAGAGCGCTCCTCTCTGACCGAAGGGTCGGAGGATCAAATCCACCCAAGGGTCATTGGTAGACATCAGGAAGGGCTTCCAGTCATAAACTGCTACACGCTCCAGTCCAAAAGTCCTCTACCCAGGGGCAACGCCTTAGCCCATCGGGGATACCTGCAGTAAAACCAAATTATATATATATATATATATATATATATATATATATATATATATATATATATATAGTGGCTGACATTCGGTCATCTTCGATCAAATCCTCGCCAAAATTAATAGGCTAATTCGCATCCACATAGTTGTTATTTCCTGAGGGTTTGCTGAAAATTCTCCAAGACCTTTTTAAAGACATTTTGGAATTCTCCAAGACCTTTTTAAAGACATTTTGGAATTCTCCAAGACCTTTTTAAAGACATTTTGGGAACACACACACACGCTGTCACAAACTATATTTCCTCGCCTTGCTAAAGGTGAGAGAGAGAGAGAGAGAGAGAGAGAGAGAGAGAGAGAGAATGTTTATGCAAATGACCAACCAAGAGAACTTTATAGGCTTTGTACTAGGACGGTATTTTGGACTGTATTATATATCTGATTGTATTATTCTCTTGTTTAAGATGTTATACTTTATCGTGTATTTATTATTAGTTTTTTTTATCCTTCAAAGTATCGAGACATGTTTTTGAGACTGATTTCAGATGCAAGTATAGTCTACATGCCATATATCAGAGGGAGGGGCTGGAGGAAGGGAGAGGTTCGTGGATATTCTTACGCCATATTTTATAATCTGAAGCTTAACTGAGAAACCGGTCAACGTGAATTTATTCTACTAAGGCAGTGAACTCCGTAAGGTCCTACATTGGGCCACGCTGTTGGTGAATGATACTTGAGAACATAGAGTAACAAAAACAACAATTAGCAGTACACAAAATTCACCTAGTTTCAAGAAGCAATTTACGGACTCCCTTCATACAATGTCTCGTTTTCTAGGTGTATGGAAGTAGCAGCATTGTAACAATGTTCTTTTATGTTACCATTTTATTTATACTTTGAGCAGTCACTCAAATAAGTATCCTCCCACCGCATGACATCACAATGCGTCGGGCGATTGAAGCAGTGCCGGTATTGTTAGCAAGCCTGGCTCTCTCAATTATCACGATAGATTCGGTACCTCGTATCTAGATCCGAAGTTTGAGTCGAGGATTTCAGATATCCGATACAGAGTCTACATTGTTCTGTTCTACTCATACAGGCTATGCATCGGAAATACATGAATAACCCCATTTCATATATCAGAGATAATTCCCTTCCTGTATTTCACAAGGACGTAATGTTTTCATACGACACTTTAACTCGTACCCCGCTGTGCTGTATGTAAACCGGGGCTACTAACAGATCTCATGCTCACTTAATATTTTCCATATTTCTTCGTTTGTGTCAGATTGACTCACGGCACCTTTGGGAGGATACTTTTTTGAGCGACTGTACATAATTTGGAAATTTAAAAAAAAAAATATCATGCATGCCATGTAGAATTTGATTTCAGTTTAACTACATAGTTAATTTACATAATCCTTCCATGTTTTCTGTTCAAGTGCAGTGATTCTAAATACATGTTTACATGTCCATGAAACGCCAGACAACTCGACGAGGACTTTCCCTCGTTCCTTTCACTGGAATCGCTCCCCACTATAAATAACAATGGAAAGTCCTCGTCACGTTGTCTGGAATTATGTAAACATATATTCAGAATCACTGCAGTAAAGCAGAAGACATGGAAGACTTATGCAAATAAGCAATGTTATTAAACTAAAATCAAATTCTACATAGTAGCAAACATGACATTTTTTTATTTCCTAATTATGTACAAAGAATAAATAAAATAGTAACATAAAGGAATAGACATTGTTACAAAGTAAGCTCATCTGCTTTCTTTATGAGGGCTTCCATATGGCTTTCGTCAGCATCATGTAGAGCCCAAACAGAAGGGGGAAGACGTCACAGCCATAGATCACGAAGTATGTCTACACGGCGTGGTTGCAGGGTCTATTTCAGGCAGTAGCAAAAGCTTGCATCTCATTCCATGCTGCATGTGTTGTAATTTCCCCCTTCAGGGGTACCTGTGGCATACTGAGAAGTTGGGGCCGGTCGCTGACAGTGTAAATTCTTGCAGGAGGTAATTCTTGAGATCTTCATATTTGACGTCATTGTCCTTTTCGTCCAGCCATGCCGAGATGCGGGAAAACAGGTCTTCTGGAATGGCCCCCAGCACGCAGTCCGCCTTGGTGCAGGTGACTTTCCACAGACCGAACTGGACCTCCGCCCTCTGGAACCATGAGATTGGCTCCTTGGAAGAGAGCCTTACCGCAACGGCGTTCACTGTCAAGGTCTCCGTGGTGTTTTTTCACTGTCGGCTGGCATGACAGTGTCGGCAGGTCACTCCAGGGTCACCAATTCAACGAACGACGAAAAGTTCCCGACTAGTTCTTTAGCGTTTATGGGATATGTAAAGATATATTCAGGATCACTGCAGTAAAACAGAAGACATGGAAGAATTATCCAAATAAGCAATGTTATTAAACTGAAATCAAATTCTACATAGTAGCAACATGACATTTTTTTATTTCCTAATTATGTACAAAGTATGAATGAATACAATGTTAACCTGAAGGAACATTGTTACAGCATCAGTGTATTGAAATACAGAAAAGACCATGCTATATTTCATCGGCCATTCGTAACTCTCCTTCTTCATTAATGTAATCATAGTTTGCGATAAACCTTTAACAACTCTCTCTCTCTCTCACTCTCTCTCTCTCTCTCTCTCTCTCTCTCTCTCTCTCTCTCTCTCTCTCTCTCTCTCTCTCTCTCTCTCTCTCTCTCTCTCTCTCTCTCTCTCTCTCTCAAGTGGATGAATACGAGTGACTTGATATACGACATTAGGACAGCATTCAGCATCAACTTCCTCTGCCTTCCTTCCCCTCACAGCTACTCCCAAAGCACCACAGTTCACAGGAGAGAGAGAGAGGGGGGGGGGATGTATGTTTGTATATCGCTTTTTGCTAGTTTTGCTGTGTGTGTGTGTGTGCATAGAGAGAGGGGGGATGCAAGTATATGTTTGTACATCGCCCTCTTTGCTGTTTTTGATGTTTTAATGCATATGTATTTCAGTTTATTTGTGAATGTGTGTGTGTGTGTATGTGTGTGTGTGTGTGTGTGTGTGTGTGTGTGTGTGTTATAAAGAGAGATTAGATAAAGAGAAAATGTGAGTTTAGAAATGGGGAGAGAAAAGAAACAGTGTGCTTATGGAAGGGTGAACAAACTCGGAGGAGTGATCAAGTGACTGCAAATAAGTGGGTAAGTGACAGCGAAGAGACAGCAGAGAGAGAGAGAGAGAGAGAGAAGAAGAAGAAGAAGAAGAAGAAGAGAAGAAGAAGAATATTGTAAAGGCGAAACAACACTTGGATGAAGTTAAAGAATGAGAAAAGGGATAATGTCGAATAGTTGGGTGTGAGTCAATGTAGCAGAGAGAGAGAGAGAGAGAGAGAGAGAGAGAGAGACCAATATAACTGTTAAGGAAAAGAAAGTTAAAGGTACGGGATGAAACTTGAAGAAGGGGAAAGCAGTGGATGGGAGAAAGTATAGAGATAAGATCAAAGTACAGCAAGGAAAGAGAGTGGTGTAAAAGGAAAGGTTAAAAGGAGAATATGGAATGAACGATTAGGACAGAGAACTGAAAAGAAAAATAATGATGCAAAAAGAGGTGAACGGGGAGCTGTGAAGGAGTGGAGAAAGAGGGATGGATGAAAACAGTGAAAAGATAAAACCGATCAAGAGACTGTGGTTGTATAATAAATAAGGGACTGAGGATGGAGGATAACAGAAGGAATACGTAAAAAGAGGACTGAATTAAGGCGGAAGGTATACTAAATTAAAACTAATGAAGAGAAACGCAGAAAGAAGTTAGGTTGAAGAAATGGAAAAAGAAATAACAACGCAAGGAAAGCTTAAAGAAGGGGAAAAAAAGGGAAGTGAAGAAAGGAACAGGGGTTTAAGTTCAATAACGGGAGTTAGGAAGAACTAAGACTTACGAAAAGAATGAGAACTGAATGGAAAGAAGAGGAGCCTAAATGAATTACGGAAGGGAAAGTGAAAGAAGTGAAGCCCCACGATATAAAGAAGGAAAAAGCTGAATTAACCCCTCTAGACCCAAGCCGTATTTTGTTTCATTTTTCCAATACCTAGATAATTTTTTTGGCTTGTGAATGGAATGTGATACCTGGAATGGTTAGATAAAGACTTTATTTATCCCTCCACTACCACACAGCTTTAAAAGTAAATTCTGAGATAGCAACAGTATTTAATTACGGTACTGACGTCATTGCATTGATTTTTTTTTTTTTTTTTAACGCTGCGACGTATTTTTGTTATATACAGTACTTGCTATTACCAGACAATTATATTTAAATGGAGCAGCACGCCACTAGCCAAAAGGGTAAAGTAGGTTACATGAACCCCTTGGTGTTCAAAATAAAATCTTCACGTGGGAGCAATAATAAAATATGAAATACGTAATGTGACTGAAGGATTTAAGGGAGAAAAGAACTGAATGAACATAAAAGAATGGATTAATGAGGGACTTATGAAGACGGTAAAAGAAAGATTGACCAAAGAATTAAGAAGACAAACTAAAGGAAACCAGTGAGGAGAAAAGCATCACAGGGTACACGAGTGAGTCGGTAAATGTGTGTTGAAATGGCTGAACGGAAAAAAAAAAAAAAAAAGAGAGAGAGAGAGAGAGAGAGAGAGAGAGAGAGAGAGAGCATATGCTGAAATAAAAGAAGGGAAAAACACTAAATATAGACAGAACTCAAGTTGCAAGTGTGTTTTGCCATACCGCCAATTTTTGTTGTGTGTGAGTGTGTGTGTGTGTGTGTGTGTGTGTGTGTGTGTGTGTGTGTTGCTATACCGGCGTTTTTGCGTGTTTTGCTGTGTGTTTGTTTGCGTTGAGGGTGTGAGGGGAAGGCGTGGACAAATGGTGTTGACAGATGACACACTCTCACTCACGCTGCTTCCATTAGCTTAGGTATACATGTGCGTTTTTATGGCTCGTGTGTGTGTGTGTGTGTGTGTGTGTGTGTGTGTGTGTGTGTGTGTGTGTGTGTGAGGGGTGACTGAGTTTATTTATGTGTGTGTGTAAATGTGTGTTGAGTTTAGGCCTACCACTGGGTGTCTGTGTAGGAGTGGAAGGGGATGTGTGTGTGTGTGTGTGAGGAGAAGGAACTTTGTATTTACCAATCTGAATTTATCTAATTGTATTGTACAGATTTTGAGCTAAGCTGATGTTGTCGCGTCTCTTTTCTACAGATATTTATTATCCGATCTAGATATAAACACATGGATGCTCTCTGCTTGCACCACCACTCCCCTAAAATTATTCCAATTGTCTGTAGTTCTTTTTGAAAAACTAAATTTCTTTACATCACTGAGGCATCAACTCATCTTTAGCTTGAATTCACGTCCTTTTGCTCTTCCATTATCTTTCACAAAGAAGTCCTCTCTGTCCACACGTTCTATTCCTCGTATTCCTGTAAACATTGCAATCAAATCTCTCCTCTGTCTTCTCTCTCTCAGGGTTGGTAATTTCAGCTTTTCTAATCTCTCCTAATAAGACAATTCTCTCAAGCTTGGTGTCAATTTTGTGGCTATCCTTTGTATTTTTTCTAGTTTGCTGGCATGCTTTTTCAAGTGTAACCATATCACTGCTGTATATTCCAATTTCGGTCTTATCATGGTCAATGTTAACTCTCTCAGCATCTCTTCATCCATTTACTTAACTGTCACTCTCATGTTGGTCAGTAGCCCGTAAGTTCCTCCAGTATACCTGTTTATATGTTTTTCTGGTGATAGGTTATCCTGTATAGTCACACCAAGGTCCGTTTCTTCTTTTGCCTTCCTTATAATTTCATCTCCCATCTTGTACTCATACCTTGGTCTCATTTCAGTGACTCCCATTTCCAGCACATG
>NC_137050.1:44617045-44714545 GCF_032717465.1 Coenobita brevimanus | reverse complement strand
CCCTTCTTTACTGTTCTGTTTCCTTCCATGTCTATTTTTTGCTTTATTTTCATATTTTTTCGTTTGTTTTCTTACATTTAACTGTCTCCTCCCAGTACCTGACCACTTTCTTCATTTTTTTTTTCAGATTTCTATATACTTTCTGTCTTTCATTTTCTCCCTGCCTCTCTTTCTTCTCTCATATTTTCTTCATCTTTCCTGTCTTTTCATCTTATCTCTCTACATATCATCCTCCCTTCTCTCGCTCCCGCCCTTTCAGGAACCTATTTTAGTCTCCATTAGTTTTCTTCCGTCTTCACTTCCTGCCATCCCTTCTCGCTCTAGTACCAAATCTTTACCATTTACTTTTTCCCCTGTTACTTCCTTCTCCAAGTGAAACCATACTGCTCGTACTGCAAAGCCACTAACACATCACCAACATTATTACTACCAGTCTGTCATCACCACTACGATACCATTGCAACCATCTTGTTTGCATGATCTTTTGCCTCAACTTCCACTTCATAACCATAACGAAAATACTGTCACCACCTATTTGCTACGCACTTACTATCACCACCACCATCACCACAACCCACCTCTGTCCTAAACAACTACACAAGTTCATGCTCTATTTCTGCCACCACATACAGTATAGTCCATGCATTACCTCTGCTTGCCACTTACAACCCTCAGATTATCACACAGTCATCAATCTGCCTCCACTAACAACTGTCATCGCCTCCATTCTCACCACAGTTACCACCACCACCACTATCGTCCTCATCGTAACATCACCAGGCCAGCCGTCGTCACCACCGCTTCAGTATACTATCACCTCCACTCGCATCACCATCCCTGCCACCACAACTACAAGTATCACCACCATTTGCCCCATCCACCGCATCCACACCCAGCACCGTCATCACTCCCACCAGCATTCCTTTTCCGGGTGTGAGATTATGGCAGAGGTTGGCAGATTTAGTGGAGGGGGTAAGTAGCCAGATGGAGCTGTAACTCTGGTTCTCTTAACATTATCTCCCTCACTCACCCTCGCCCTCCACTCTCGGATCCTCTTCCTCCGTCCTCACCCTCGTATCCCCTTCCCAGTCCCTCATTCGCTTGTCTGTCTTACGCACTGTAGCCTCGAACTGTTAGTTTCGTACCTATCTCTTTGAAGTTATGAAGGAATCGCCTATCTTCTAACATCCTTATCTCCCTTCCCTCTCCTATATGTATGTGTGGATGGATGGATGGATGGATGGCTATGAAAAATGTCAAGTGCGTGTGATATGCATAATGCCAAACCTAAATATGATAAACAAAACTGCAGTACCGTATCTAATTTTCGTTTATTTCCACAGGTAGGTTCAGTGTTCTATTAATAAGATGCTTCAAATTTACTTTATGCTGGAGGTGATTCTGAGGCTTCATGAAAACCACTGGTGCTGTAAGCTTATGATCCTGTTAGAGGAGGCTAACATTATCTCTGGACATTTACCTCTCGCCTCACCCTTCACCTTACATTTATTCTCTTCCTGGTCCTCTCACCTCTCCATTACCCACCTTTCCGCTTGGATCCCCCCTTCCCCTCACTCAGCAGCCTCATTCACTCCCCAGCCCTTCTTCCCTTGACTTCTTTCTCCTTACCCCCACCTTGCCTCATCCCTCCCCTAATCTAATATTCTCGTTTTTCTTCACTTAAATCTGCTCCCTCGTTCACTCTCCTTCCCTTCCCACACCTTGCACTCATACCCTGTTTTTTATGTCTTCTCTCTTACTCGTACTTCTCTCTCCGCCCTGTTCTGTCATCTCTCCTTGCTTCACTTGCGTTCCTTTGCATCCTTTCTCGTTTCCTTTCCTAATTTTCGCTTCCTTCATTTAACCTTGCTTTTTCCCTCTTCTCCTTCCTCCCTCACTCTCCGTATCCATTTTCACTATCTTTCTCATCATGCGCCCGTTTCCTCTTCATGGATTTAACACAACTCTCTCTTTTTTTTCTCTTTCTCATCATCACCTCCGCCATTATCTTTACACATACTTCCTCTTCCTCTTGACTTTGCTTGTGTGTGTGGGAGGGGGATGGGTGTGTGTTCTCATGTAAGTTTGCACGATTTATTTCTCTTTTTTCCTCACAACTGCTATTTCTTCCCCCTCCCTGTGTTTTCTTCCCTAATATCCTTCATCATTTTCTCTCCTCTGTCATCACTACCATTCCTTACCTTCGTCTCTGCTATTTCTAACCTTATTGCCATCTTCGTACACCTACCCTCATCTCCTATTATCACCACCACCTTCACCATCTCTCCCTCACCTGACTCTCTCATGTATCCTTTTATTTTTCCATCACCACCCCTTCCTTTTATCTCAGTGTTTATCTTGATCACAGTACTAACTTCTCTCTCTCTCTCTCTCTCTCTCTCTCTCTCTCTCTCTCTCTCTCTCTCTCTCTCTCTCTCTCTCTCTCTCTCTCTCTCTCTCTCTCTCTCTCTCTCTGTATATCTATTTATCGCTTCACAACTCTTCCACCTGTTACTTTCATCACAAATACATATTATTCCTAATTTCTTCGTCCCTCCCACTGTTGCTACTCTGTTCCTTCTTTCATCCGATCGTCCTTTCTCAGTCTCTTTCACGCTTCACTTTCATCTGCATCACCATTTCTTCCTTATTTCCTCCCATCCTCAGTACCACTCAGTTTTTTTCTACTCTTTCTGTCACCCTATCTGCCTTTCTCACTTTCTGTCCCATCATTGTCTTACTTCATGCCAGATCATCACCACAGTCACCATCCTTTCCTTTTCTCCAAATTCTTTCATCTTTTCATCCCATTCATATCACTTAAGCTTTTTCTTCACCTATTATCATAACATCACTGTCTCCCGTCTACGTCAGACCATCGTTATCCTTTCCCCAGTACTCCTCCCTTCCCGTTCCCTACTGTCTTCTTCTAACCCTTCTTCTGAATCACACTTTTCTCACTTCCACATGCTTCCTTCATCACCACTGACCATCACAATAGCTCACTTCTTCAACTTCATCTGCACCACTGCCTATTTCCTTTCTTCCATCCCATCCTTCCATACCACTGATTCCCTACCTCACTTACCAGCAAGTATCCAGTGAACATAAATAATTTTCTTTTAAGCTTGCAAACTTTTGACAGTCTACTTTGTTTAGGAGAGGTCTTTCGGTCTTGAGGGATTTGGAAATAGGCTTCAATAAACCATTTAAATACAAGAGGTCTTTCCTAGGTTGAATAGAATTGTCTGGAGGTGCCAAGAGTAAATAGAAAATGGATAATCGGATTGAAGGGATTAACGCTTTTCTTTCTCCCTCATTAAAGCTCTTCCCAGCAGGTATTTTATTTCTTTATTTCCATCTTTATTCATTCTTTCATGCACTTATTTACCTATCAATTTATTTATTCATTTGTGTATTTTCGTGTTTTCCGTTTCTAGAAAATTATGCATCAATCCTTCCTATAGTTCTCCCTTGTGACGTAACACCATCTGGAGATAACATAGGTTTAATAAAAAAGATTTCATGTAGCTACAGCAAATGAGTAAAAAGAGCAATGAAGAGAGTCAAGTGAGCGGTGGTTGTGCGTATTTGTCAAGGTAAAGGCGAGGTCACATGGGGGGAGGGGGAATATTGCCTACGACACCAACTCGGCGCAAACTTGGCTGGAACTGCAGAGATTTTAGCGACACTATCATGCTCATATTTTACTGCTGTTTCTCGGCAACTCTGGTTTTCAAGGAGGCCTCTGATGCTCCCCCTGTGACATTTCTGAGGCGGTAGAGAAGCTATTTATGTTCTGAATGCTAATAAATTCGTTATATTCGACTATGTACAGTGTCAGAAGGTATCGTTTTAAGCTTTGTAGATATACCTCTAAGGGCAGTTTTAAAGACCCTTTCTGTCGGTGATAATACTTCCTAAAACAGCTTCTTTGGAAATAAATATTGATATATTCACTTGTTCAATACACACAGACTCACACCATCAAGTACTTATACACAGGTAGGTTCACTGAGATCAAGACAGGGCATAATAGAAAAGCTATGGTCGGCTGGAGAGTTTGGTTGGCGGGAAAGTCCTTCTGTACTATCCTTGTCTGATTCCAGTGCAGTATTCGTCAGACTGTGCAAGTCAATACTACCAGTGGTCTGTGTATTTTATGAAGCGCGTTTAGGCGTTGTCCCTTTTGGGAATTTTTCCTCGGCCGCCTCTCTGCCAAACGTGTACACCTTTCTGTCTCATGTCAGCTATTTACTACTTTTAAATGAAGTTTATTTACTTTATATATATATATATATATATATATATATATATATATATATATATATATATACACACATATATATTTAATTCTCTAATAAGGCTATATAATGTTATAAATGTCTCTTTTTTTTCTAATAATAACAATGATTTATTATAAATACCACAACACTTGGCAACGTTGCTTTCCAATGTTGCCACGCTTGTAAGGGTAGTGACCTAGTTAATCCAGCAGGTCATTTCCACTCTGGCCGCCACCTGAGATGGATGCTCTTACTCCTGCTACTCGCTCTCGTGAGAGAAAAAGAACTTATTTACAACGTAAATAAGTATTTTTTAGAAGAGAAGGCAAACAGAGGACCTATAATTGTTCCCTCAAAAGCTGTTGATTAGGCCTCCTGGGGAAAACCTCTATAAAGATAAAACGCGCCTTGACTTTTACCTCAAAGGTGGTGTGGAAAAAGTTGAAAATATAAAGAGCAAATAGCATCATACTTTATGGAAAGTATCACATTCATAAGAAAAACATAATGTTGACAGACAGACAGTAACAGAGAGAGAGAGAGAGAAACGAGGGAAAGGGAATAGGGACAAGGGGGATAGGCAGACTGCGAGGCAGGGAGGTTGGAGAGGCCGGAGATAAGGGAGAAAAGGCAAGACGGATGGTGGGAGGGAGGGAATGTGGTGGAAATTGAATAGGAGCGCAACAAGACAGTGAGGATGCTTTTCCGCAACCTCAGAGGTGGTGTGGAAAATAAATCGAAATTATAAACCACAAATAAAACATCATACTTCAAGTAGAAAATCACAGTCATAATAAAAAATAATGTTAGAGAGAGAGAGAGAGAGAGAGAGAGAGACAGTCAGTCATGAGGCTTTTCCTCAAGTTCTAATAATTTATAAAACCGTATAGACTTTTTATAGAAATAAATCTACAAAAAATGCAGTTTCTATATGCAGAGAGAGAGAGACAGACAGAGACAGAGACAGAGACAGAGAGAGTGGTGTGCTGGCAGGGAGAGTTGTCATTTACGCCTAGTTTCTAATCCGATTGAGTTGCCCAGTACAAAGTATGGCAACACTGTGGGACGGGGACTCCCCAAGAGGGACAACGCTCAAACGCTCTTCATAAAATAGATGGACCATAGGCATTCCTTACTTTTTCTTTTTATTTCTTTTTCTTTGGGGGTTAGAGCATGGCATAAACTGCAATGTGTTCATCCTTTTCCCTCTGTGTTTTCATCATTTTTTTTCTGTTTTCATCTAGCTTATTTTCTCACTCCTTGCAGGTAGGTGTAGGTGTAAGTGTAGCTGAAGGTTGAAGGCCAAATTAAACAGATACTTGGAACCTGTACAAAACTCACCTGAACTCCGTATCAGCAAATCTGGTTGGAAATTCCTTCAGAACCGGCGCGACAGTATATCACCAAAGATATTCGATGGGGAAAAACGTGCCTGTGACCGCGCCTTGAGTGAAGTGAGGTCAGTGTCCGGGTGCTGGTTACCTGTGGCGATCAGGTGGCCTAGCGTGGGTGTGATTTGGCCCAACACAGCGATAAAGAAGTTGATAGAGAGATACTGTAGATAGAAGGATACAGTAGAAAGATAGATAGACACTAGATAATTAGACAAAGATTAATGGAAAATAATTGGTAAGATAGGTAGGTAGGCAGGTAAGTATGTAGGTAGGTCTCCTTTGGTTATAGGTAAACAGAGGCAGAATGAGAGGATAGATATTCAAGAACACAAACGCAAGTGAGTGAATACTGATTAATAGACACATTAATAGATAGATATTCGTAGATAGACTGACTGAATAATATTAGGTATAGTATAGAGTTGCAAAAGACACCAGAAATAAGTGGATAGGAAAAGTACCAAAGGATAATAAATGAATTAGTTTTAGAATACATTGACTACTGTGAAAAAATTGCGAGAGAGAGAGAGAGAGAGAGATGGCGTGTTCTGGCCTCCCATAAGGTATTCAATCAGACCCACCGACACACGACACACCTATAATTAGGGACATTCGGCTTGCCTTTCCCTCTCTGTCCGTTCTTACGTGTCTTCTGTCCTCAGCTGTCTTCCTCTTCTCTCTCTCTCTCTCTCTCTCTCTCTCTCTCTCTCTCTCTCTCTCTCTCTCTCTCTCTCTCTCTCTCTCTCTCTCTCTCTCTCTCTCTCATTTCTTTTCTTCGCTTATTTTGCAATACCTTAATCTTCCTTGTCTGTCCGTATCAGAGATTCTTTCTTTTCAACCCTTTATCGTTCTTCCTCATATAGTATCATCTGTACTCTCTGTTTCTTAATGTTTTTTTCCCTTTTCCTTTTGTATATGTTACAGGGAATTTGTGTAGCCAGTGATTTCATGAAATCTTCAGGTCGAGTTTAAATGAGGATGGGTTAATTTAGGTTAGGTTAATTTATGCTGCAGTTAGATTAGGTTGGGATAATCTAGGTTAAGTTTAGGTTAGGTTAGGCTATGTTAGTTAGGTAAGAGTTGGTTAGGTTAATTTTTATGAACGCTTAATAAAATTTAGCATTCATAGAAATTAACCTAACCCAACCTAACCCAACTTACCTCGCCTAACCTAACATTAACTTAACCGGAATATCCCAGCCTAACCTAACCGCAACCTAAATTAACCAAACCTTTATTAATCCGTCCTAACTGAAATTCATTTCACGAATTCCCTGGGGATTTCATGAAATCACTGGCTACGTAAATTCCATGTAACATAATACCTTGATCTAGTCCCGCCTCTCATCCTCTCTGACCCATCTCTATGTTCTTCATGCATCTCAACCCTTCTTAGTTTTCCTCCTTTTTAACATCTTTTCTTCCTCCATCTTACAGTGTACTTTCTTCCTCGTCCATGAGTTTATCTCTCAGTCTCTCTTTCCTACTTTTCCTCTCTTTGCCTATCTTCGTCTACCATTCTTTCTCCTCACCCCTTACTTTCGTCCTCTCATATTTATGGCATTCCGTCGTTCTAACTCATTCTTCCCACCGTCAAGTATTTTCATCTGTTTTTCATGTCTTTATCACTTCTTCATTTTCCTCGCATTTCTTGGTCTTTCTCTCTTCTTGTCATTTCTACCGTTTTCTTGTTTTCATTATTTTTCGTCTGTTTTGTCTGTTTCTTCACCTCTTCTTTTACTCTCACCTGATGGCATCTTTTCTTCCTGCCTTTTCCCTCTTTTAATTTGTTTTCGATCTCCTCGTTCATCTTTTTACTTTTTTCCCTATCCATCTTTTTCACACACTTCTTCCTGTCATATATTTCCTCGTCTGTGTTTCTCTTATTTTCCTGCCTGGTACCGTTTTTCATTTTTCCTCCCATTATCTGTATCATTGTTTCCTGCTTTTATATCATTCTTCATTTTCTTTGCTTAACGTCATCTTTTTTGTCCACATTTATCTTCTTTTCCTTCTTATTCCTTCATCATTTTCTCATTACGTCTTCGTATATTTATCGTATCTTCTATCCCTGCACCTATTCCTTGCCTTCTCCTACCTTCTTTCCTTCTGGCTTGTATTTATCTTTCTTCCTTCTCACTCCCTTTTCCTTTTCTTTCTTCATTTTTCATTATTTCTCACGTATCGAGTTCTTTCACTACTTCTTCTTTATCCTATGTTTTCTTTTGCATGTTTCTTCCTTAGCCTCTGTTTATTTCACCAATTCGTTAATTTTCCTCATCTCTTTTCTCTTTAAGTCTTTCGTCCTTATATGTTTTCCCTCCCCTGTTCTTAATTTATCCCCATCTGGTCTTAATTTTCCCCATACACCCTCAGTTTTTGTCAGTGTCTTTCCCTCATGTTTTCTTCATTTTTTTTTTTCACATGTCCTTCATTTTCACTTGTCTTTCATTTTTCTTACTTGTCTTCTTTTCCTCACCTATCCACACTTTCTTCTGTCCTTCATTTCCCTCAACTGTCTGTCCTTTTCCTCATGTGTCAATTTTCTCACCTCTCCTTCATTTTCCTCAACTGTCTTCCTTTTTCTCATGTGTTCCTGATATTCTCACATGCCTTCCTATTCTCACCTGCCCTTGATTTTCCTAACCCGTCCTTGATTTACGTCACCTGTCCTTGATTTTTTTTACGTGCCTCATTTTCCTCACCTAATTTCCATTTTCTCTGTTTCCACATTTCGTCACGTATTCTTGATTTTCCTTTTTTCTCCATACTTGCTTTCTCTAATTTCCCTTATTGTTTTCTTATTTATTTGCCTTCTTCATCTTTCTTTCACCTCTGCCCTTACTATTTTCCTCATCAGCCATGATTTTCTTTCATCTTTCCTTCACCTTTTCTTGCTTTTCATATCTTCCATCCCTCATTGCTCTGTTCCTCACCTTTCCTCAACTTTCCTTCCCCTCCATTTTCCTTGTTTTCCAGTCCTTACTTTCCTCTAACTTTCCATAATTTCCTTCGCTTTTTCTCTTGCTTTCCTTTACTTCTTATTTTTCCTTTCCTCACCTCCCCTTCACCTCTGAATTCCTTAATCTGTCTTCACCTGTCAGCATGCCTTCGCTTTCCTTTCTTGTTTTTTTCTGCCTGGGCTGTATTCACCTTTCCTCACCCCACCTGCTCTCGCCCATCACCTGTCGGATCCTTTACCTGTTTTACCTGTCTTTCCCCGTCTGTTCCGACCTGTTGCTTTCGACTCTCTCTCTCTCTCTCTCTCTCTATCTATCTATCTATCTATCTATCTGTCTATCTATCTACTTATCTACGCAACATTGAACATAAGGTAGCTCTAACTGAGAGCCCACGAAGCTCAGCCATATATGGAAACACAGATAGTGATGATCAACACAAAGCAAGAATTAGCATTATAGAAAGGTGCAGCAAGTAGAAGAAGAAAGAACAAGAGGAGGAAACAAGAAGGAAGAAGAATCAGTAACAGGAAGGAAAATTAAGTCTGAAGAAGGAGTGGAAGTAGGAGAAGGAAAGAGAGGAAGAGGGCATAACAAAGTAACAAAGTAAATATACACACAGACCATGCAGATCTTGCGCTGTTATCGAGATGGTCTGGTCTTAAATTCAGTGAGAGAGAGAGAGAGAGAGAGAGAGAGAGAGTACGGTACAGGAAATTTCCCCAGTCTAGAAATCTCCGTCTTTAAGTACAAAAATAAAGTAAATACAGAAGCATCTTGAAGAATTGCAATATCAAAAACAAGTATCATACGAAGGAAGAAAGTAGTTGCAGCCCACATATGGTCGGACCAACTCTGGTATTCTTTTCCATCTAATGCCAGACGATTTTATTCAGCCGATATTGAGTCGCATGAGCCTGAAAATATTAAGAACGATATTGCAAAAGATAAGATTTTAAGGAGAAGAAACAGAAGACGGAAGGAGAGGCATCGATTAGAGGAATATTGAAGGGGAGAACCAAGAATAATATTTGGGAGAAGTAGAGATGGAAAGGAGAGGAGGAGAAGAGCAGGGCGGGACGATGATGATGATGATGAATAATGATGATGGAAGAAAACAAGAGTAAAAGGAAGTGAGGAGGCGGATATCAAAATGAAAAGATTAATTGAATAAATAAAAGAAAACGAGGGAAAGAAAAATATAAATACGAGAAAAAAGGGACGAAGAGAATGATAATGAGAGGAGGATGAGGGGGAGAAGGGGAATTAGATGACAAGCAATTAAGATAAAAAGAAAAGATGATGATGAAAAGGAAGAGAAGATAAACGGGAAGAGGAGGAGTAAAAACAGAAGCAGAGGAATAAACAACAAAAACCTAAAAATTAGGAGGAGAAGGAAGGAGAAAAAAGACGAGAAACGAAGAATGGAAGAAGAGAAGATGAAAGAGAACACGTAATAATAATAATAATAATAATAAATAACAATGACAAAACTGACAATGATGATGATGATAATGATGATAACAATATAATAATAATAATAAGAAGAAGAAGAAGAAGAAGAAGAAGAAGAAAATGAAAAGAAAAAGATGATGATAATGATGTGACGAAGGAGAAGACGAAGAGGACGATGACGACGACGAAGGAGGAGGAGGAGGAGGAGAAAAAGAGAAGAAGAGAGATGAAAGAAGAGGATGAACAGGTGGTTAGTGAGGAGTGTAAGAGTGATGACTTGATAGAAGAGGAAACCCACCACCCCACTGACACTCTCACATTTGCTCTCTCGCCCACTCTTGCCCTCAATTCATTCACGTTTTCTCGCTAGCCTGCATCGCTCACTGACTCAGTACCACGCTCGCTCGTTCTTGTTCAGTTGGTTACTCTCTCTCACTCACTCATTTTCTGTTGCTCACTCACTCACTCTTTCTCACTCACTCATTCCCTCATAGTCACTTACCCGTTTACTCTTACTCACTCACCCTTTCACTCATGCTTACTCACTCATTCACTCTTACTCATTCAGTCTTCCTTGCTCACTTTGCTCACTCAGTCATTCACTCTTGCTCTCTGATTCGCTAGGTAACACACACTCACTAATATCCTTCACCAACTAAGTTAGAGGAGGTTATGTATTCACTGATTTATCTGTTTTTGTTTATCCGCACTATATCTCCAAAAGTTCTCAATGAATTTCAATTAAATTTTGTGGAAGGGTGGGCCATGAGCCAACGTACAATTAACTATATTTTGGAGCGGATCCGGATCCTATGTTTTCCACACAATATCTAGACGGATCCTTATCGATTGGCGGAGGTATGCGCTCTCTGAATGCTTTCTAATTCATTTACTGTGTGTGTGTGTGTGTGTGTGTGTGTGTGTGTGTGTGTGTGTGTGTGTGTGTGTGTGTGTGTGTGTGTGTGTGTGTGTGTGTGTGTGTGTGTGTGTGTGTGTGTGTGTTTTATGGTCATGAGTCTTTTCGTGATTTTAGCTGTATTTTTTATTTATGTTTCTGATTATATCTTCTTTGCCCATCGTATAATAATATAATAATAATAATAATAATAATAATAATAATAATAACAGTAATAATGATAATAGCAATAAGGATAATGATAATAATTAATAATAATAATATCCCAGTCTTATTTGGGAAAGGCAGTGTGGATAATGCTGCTGCTGCTGCTGCTAATGATGATTATGATGATGTTAGTAATAATAATTTAATAGTAATAATAATAATAATAACAACAACAGCAACAATAATAATAACAATAATAATAATAATAATAAATAATGATAATAATATAATAATAATAATAATGATAATAGTAATAAGGATAATGATAATAATTAATAATAATAATACCCCAGTCATATTTGGGAAAGGTGGTCTGGATAATGCTGCTGCTGTTGCTGCTGCTAATGATGATTATGATGATGTTAGTAATAATAATAATAATAATAATAATAATAATAAACCCTTCTCTATGAGGTGTCCCATAAGCAGACCAAAATCATATGACGGTTGCAAGGATTGCGGAATTAGAATAGCCTTGTGTCCTTGTGGACCCTCGAGCCTCCTGATCTAAAAAGGTCCAGGCAGGGCCGAAACAGACCGTAAGACAGACATATGAATTTACCTTTGAATTTATAAAGAAATATATGGTGCTTATAAAAAAATTCTCATGCTAAAAAATGTAGGAGTCTGACTGATATACTCGCGACTCATCTATAAGGGGTCGTAAGAGGGCACTTGTGACTGTCCCTGAGTCCCTAGGGGCTGCAAAGGGCTAATTTCAAGTCAGTCCCACAGTATGTAACTCAGTCACTCTTCTTGGGAAAGTCTGGCAAAAATGGAGACTGTTTCTAAGATTTTCGTGACGAACTTCTCCTTAACCATCTCACTCTCATGACACATTTTTTGCATTATATACTTTTTACCTCCAGACTTGAAAGGGTACAATTCAGATGAAAGGTTGCTGGTTCTTTGAAAGCAGTGATAAGTAACAGGGAAATGAGCATGGAAGTATAAAGTTGTTGCATGACATTATTGTGATACCAACTCTAACGTATGGACGTGACACTTGGACCTTGATGGAAGGACACAAGCAACGAGTGAGAGCAGTGGAAATGAGTTATTTGAGAGGAGCATGTGGTGTTATGTAGAGAAACAGACTGACAAATGAGGAAGTGAAGGAGGATTGTGGTGTGGATGTGGATATGATAGAAAGCAGTAGGAGAAATACAGTGAGATGGTTTGGTCATGTGGAGGGGATGGAGAGCGAGAGACTAACGAGGAGAGTGTATGTGAGTGAGGTGGAGGGAGGGAGAGGGAGGGGCAGGCTAAGGATGAGGTGGAGGGGTGGAGTGGAAAGGGATATGAGAGAGGGGGGGAGTGTGCTGGGAGCAGGACAGTGAAATGCCGAGGGACCGGGTGACATGTAGGCGATTTGTTTGTGGCCACTCCTTACGGGATTAAGGCGACTGACTATAGATAGATAGATAGATAGATAGACTTGGTTTTTTATCAACTTCGGACCTCCAGTAGTGAAGGGGTTAGTGATGGGTATATCCACCTCGTCAAGTTCTGGAAGTTACTGTTAATAAAACTGCTTGAAAATTGCAAGAATAAAATGGACAATATGTCACCAGTTAGAAGGGGTTAATCTGCAGACTACCTTTTGATGGTAAAGAGAGAGAGAGAGAGAGAGAGAGAGAAAGAAAGAAAAGAAAAGAGGGCATTCATTGTGACAGAATTAACTGTTCGAGCGGGCGAGCGAAGCAAGCAAAGGAAAACGCACACAAAGATTGCTCCCCTGGCTAGAGGTAGTTTAGGTATGCGAGTTAATTGGGGCAGCCTATAACTGAGCAGTTTTATGGAAATATTTATTACACACATGAATTGTACCTTCTGAAAATCCTCATGGAATGTTGATATGACCGTGTGAAATAGTTTTCCTCAAGATTCTATCCATCTGGCTATTGCCAGACGTCTTAATCCCGGAAGGAGTGACCACAAACAAATCGCCTCCATGTCGCCCTGTCCCCCGCCATTTCACTGCCCTGCTCCCAGCCCACACACCCCTCTCTCATATACTTCCCCACTCCATCCCACCACCTCATCCTTGGCCTCCTCCTCCCTCTCTCGCCCTCCACCTCACTCACACACACTCTCAAGATTCACACTGTTTTAATTATAATTCATAAAATAACTTGAGACCGAGTATTTTAAATTTAGACTGCTGTAGAGAGTTCATATGATTGGATATCCTAAAACATATACTTTACTACTTAAATAATGAAAGTCGGATCAAAAATAATTTCATGAGAGAGTATGTGTAAACGATTTTTTTTTTTTTTTTCCTTTTAACGTCTGGTATTGTTGTCCCCATAAGCAAAGTGATCGACTTAGAGCTTTGGCGCAAGTCACAAGCTGCGACTTACTTGATTATTACGGGAAGCAAATGGCAAAGCAGAAATCACTTCAGCCAAAACAGAAAATTAAAATACTGTGAAAGGTGGTGAATCTGAATAACATCTGAGTTTAACGAAAGCCTTAGTGTGAACATCTTTTACCTAATTATTAGACCAGTGGCTGAGAGGCTGAATGAATGAACCAGTGAGTAGAAGAATAAGTAGATGCATGAACTCCTTTAATCTGAGAACGTCATGTACAGTATTTATTTATTTATTTATTTTTATGTGACCGACTCTGGGCATAGGCTTCACAGCCTGCTTTCAAGGCCCAGTAGTCCTACGTACCGCACACCTCTACATGTCATAGTCTGCTGTTGCTGCTATCTGTTTTATTCATCTTGGTTGATCACCCTAGTAGTGAAGGGGGTTAACCAAGCCAGTACCAATCCACCCCCCACTCAAAAAGTCATCAAGTTTAATTAAACCGTCTGGTAAGAACAAGAATTAACTGCGGAATATGTCGCCAGGTTTAAGGAGTCAAATAGGACAAAGAATCGATAAGTAAACAGTCGATCGGGTGTTCTGGTACTGATGACCTACCTATAGTTTGCCTTCCTTGAACTGGCTGGGATTTTCGTCACTTTCAGGCTTATATATATCCCGTACCATCCAATATATTACTTTTCTCTTCTTATATCCCGTAGCTCAGTAAAACAATATTGCATCTTTACATGCTTTCGATAGCATGTAAAGATTTAATTTCATTAAATCAAGCTTTACTGATCTACCAGAAGACCCGCCGACATGTAAAAATACCCCCGCTAATACCAACACACCAGTCCTGCATGAGACAGCCCTAGCATGTATTCAATATGGACGGTGGGTGTTAGCGCCGAAGTGGTGACATGAAGAGGTGTATGGTATGTAGGAGGACTGTTGGGCCTTGATAGCAGGCTGTGAAGCCTATGCCCAGAGTCGAACACATTAAAAAAAAAAAAAAAAAAAAAAAAAAACTTTCTCAAGGGTAGCACCTTATTTTCGTGTTAAGCTCTTGTTCCAGATCAGCATTCAAGATTGAGAGATGATAGTTTTAGGCCAGCATGAGGTGAACAGGGTACAGCAATCTTCAGAATAATCAATAGTTTGTTATATATAGGGTGGGTAATGTTATTTTTATTGTTTTTGTTGTTTGTTGTTTGTTTGTTGTTGTTTGTTCGTTGTTGTTTGGGAAAGGGACATCGTACTTCATTCCCTTAACTCTGATGACGTTTTTATTGCATTTGTTCTTACTACCTCTAGGCTATGTAATTCGACTTTTAAAAGACCTCTCGTATTAAAGGGTTGATGGAGGCTGTTTCTGACCCCACAAATGCGAAAAATTTCTGAGTAAAATAAAATCCCCTGAATATGGCAAGGATTAAAGACTGACTCAAGATGAACGTATTGAGGATGGATAGGAACAGCTGCATGATTTAGTGTTCTAGCTCTGATATATGACCAAAGTACTCGGCCTTTCAGTAAAATTGTTGAAAAGATAAATCAAAGGAAAAAGGTCGATGCAGCTAAGTCCCATTAATCAGATAATTCCCTTCATATGTTTCCTTCCTATATACCGTTTTTTTTTTTTTTTTCCAGCCTAGGTTAGACTTTTCGAACGGGGGGTGATAGATACCCCCTTCACTGACCTCCTTCGATATGAGAATTCCTTCCTGTGTTGGTAAAATCGTTTGGAGTTAACGAAAATGGAATTAATTGTACATCATCGGCTTTAAGGGATTAGGCTGTGATTAGATGTGTTGGTTTCTAATCCCGGTGGTCCAGTATCTAGCACATTCTCGTTTATGCCCACTGTCGATTCGTCAAAATACCGCCACTAATGAAATTACGCTTTTTCCGTGTGCAACTCCCAACCATCCCTCAGCACAGACCAGGGGCTGCCAGCGTGGGGAAGGGAAGGCAGAATTCCCTTTGGTGGGATGTTTTGAGGTGGTAGGGTTGAACGATAGCATAGAACTATCTGCTTCTGATCTTTATCAATTTTTTCCCTTACCGTAAGAGCCACAGTATTGTTTGCCTCTTTTTTATTTGACCAATGAAAGTGGTTTCACATTGTTCATGATTTTTTTTATTTATTTTTTTATTTTATTTTATATATTGTTACATAGCCTATGATTTCATCATCCTTTGTGTAATTTTAACGCACAGTATGCTGCATGTTTGATCACGAGCGTGTTCTGCCTCAGTCCCCCCCTTCTACCGTTATAGTAGAGTAAGTCGACATCTCTGTTATACTTTGCGGGATTGTCATCTCTTTGTCCCCATGCCTTCATTTGCGCGTCCTCATTACAAGTTGTATCAAGCTCTCCTGGCCCCTATATAATGAGCTCAGTCTCTGCATCATTGCCACTTAGATCTGCTCCTCATTTTGTTCACATCTCTGTCCTCCCCTGTACAGATATTATTATTGTGAGTGCTCAAGAAGTCTCCAACCATCTAGCAGCTGTGTGTAATTTGAGTATAACTGTTGTTGCATTTTTTCTTGTACTGTATAGCATAAGTTTAATTTGTAGGCTTAGTGAAGTTTTTGTAATTCATGTATGGATCTTTATGTCAGTCATTTTTGATAATAGTTTGTATCTGTAATTATTTATCTGGCATTCACTGAGTATTATCTGGTATCTCATTTCATCAGGGCTGACTTAGATAAATTTACTCTTGCTAATTTCGTGTTAATAGAGGCTATTGCAGTTAACCATATATTTAACCTGTTTATTTGCCATTACATTATCCTTATGAGTCCTGAATGTTTTGTTGTTAATTTAAGCATTAAACTTTAACTTGTAATTTTACCTAACTCTTTTGTTTTGAACCTGGAACTTTACGGGACAGTAGTGACTCTTCGTATTCTCACTTAAAGTGTACATTATCTTTCTCTGTTCCGTAACATAAATTTGGCGACCTCATATCAGGATATTCAGGATATTATCATAAGGATATTGTTTGATATTTTGTGACTGTGATATATTCATGATGGCTACTATTTCTACACTTGATGAAGCCAAAGATTTTTGTCAAATGTGCAAACAGTGTGTGATATAGAAAACAGAACAAAGAATGAACTTAAGCTTGTTGCTCAACAATTGGGAATTGCAGTTCACTCTCATCATTCTAAAGATCAAATTGTTGGCATGATTAATAAAAGCTTGTTTAATGTAACTCCTCCAAATGAGCAAACGCAGATTGAATTAGCTAAGTTACAGCTAGCCCTGCAGGAGGCTCGTGTGAAGGAAGCTGAATTTCAAGCACGTGCTAAGGAGGCTGATGTTAAGGAGGCTGAGTTTCACGCACAAGTTGAACTTGCTAGGATTCAGGCAGACCATGAGTATCGCATGAAACAAGGTGGAACTGGATCATCTAGCTCTGATGATTTTGATGTGGCTAAAAATGTTAAACTTGTCCCTCCTTTTAATGAATCTGATTTAACAAAGTATTTTCAGTTGTTTGAGAGGGTAGCTACAGGTTTTAATTGGCCTAAGGAGTATTGGCCAGTACTCCTTCAAACTGTTCTCACCGGTAAAGCTCAAGTAACTTATGCATCTTTGCCTCAGGATCAGTCTGATAATTATGATGTAGTTAAGAGCTTGATTCTTAAGGCCTATGAGCTTGTTCCTGAAGCCTATAGAGTAAAATTTAGGACAACTTATAAGCAAGATAAGCAATCCCATGTTGAGTATGCAAAAATCAAAGAAGATCGGTTAGAGCAGTGGTTAAATTCTAAGAATGTGGATTCTGATTTTGGTAAATTTAAGCAGATGATTTTGCTGGAGGATTTCAAAAGGTGTATTAGTAAAGATGTAAGCCTATATCTTGATGAGAAAAGAATAGATAATTTGTCTGATGCTGCAGTTTTAGCTGATGAGTATGTTCTCACTCACAAGAGATATTCTAGAGAAAAAGGGAAAGCTGAGAGTAAGTACGTTGCCTCTACTCAGAGTACAGGTAACAGGAAAGAGAATAAGGATGATGTTTCTCAGGAAGTAAATACCAGCTTCACCTCTAGATTTCAGAAAAGTAAATGTACTTATTGTAGTAAGCTTGGTCATACTACGGAGAGATGTTTCAGGAGACAGCGTGATGTGAACAAAAAGGGAGTCTTTAAATATTCAGTCAATTGGTCTAGTGTCCACTCTTGAGAGTTCCCAGAATTCTTTAACTGAGTTAACTGAACCTGCTTTGAGGGGTAATTTAAATTCTCATGATGGAGCTCCTCTTTTGAGCAGTAACATGGGTGACACTCTCAAGAGTTCATGTGCTAATTTCCTGTCTGATGGTTTTGTCAGTCCTCTGGACAGTAATGACAGGAAATCAGTTCAAATATATCATTGATACAGGTGCTTGCCAATCCCTTATGCTGACCAGTGTTCTAGGCTCTAATGTTAATTCCTCTGATGAAACTGTAATCTTACAAGGTGTTGGGAATAATTACTTCTCTGTCCCTCTGTGCAGAGTGAATTTAGAGTCTGGTTTTGTTAATGGTTCCGTTATGGTTGGGTTGGTTGAGACACTCCCAGTGTCAGGTGTAACTTTCTTACTTGGAAATGATATTGGTGGAAGTCAAGTGTGTCCAGCTCCTCAGTTGTCTAGCGAGCCAGCGGCTGTGTCCCAGGATTGTGATGTCCCTGATGTGTTCCCTGCATGTGCTGTCACTAGGGCTAAGTCTAAAGTTACTGGTGATTTAGAGGATAATGATGATGATGATGTTATCCTAGCTGACACTTTTCTTGCTAATTTGGACCACTCACCAGATGAGGCAGTACCCCGTAGTGTTGATAATTTGTCTCGTCAAGAGTTGGTTGAGTTGCAGGTTGCTGACCCTGAGTTGAAAGGTCTAGCTAACTCTGCTTGCAGTGAGGAAGAGTCAGCCGGTGCTTCTACTTGTTATTATGTAAAGTCAGGAGTACTTATGAGGAAGTGGAGACCCCCAACAGCATCAGCCGACTGTGAATGGGAGGTTGTACATCAAGTTGTCATCCCTCGTGTTTGTAGGCAGGATATCATTAGAGTGGCTCATGATTCCAGTTTGGCAGGACACCTTGGAGTGAGGAAGACTGTGGCACGCATTTTGAAACACTTCTACTGGCCAGGTATCTTCAGGGATGTTTCCTGGTATTGTAAGTCTTGTCACACCTGTCAAGTTGTAGGGAAGTGTAATCAGACTGAAAAGGTTGCACCTCTAGTTCCCATTCCTCCTTTTGAGGCGCCTTTCACCCGTGTGTTGGTGGATATTTTGGGCCCTCTTCCTAAGACTTCTTCAGGATTTTCTTATGTGTTGACCCTGATTGATATGGCTACTCGTTATCCTGAAGCCATTCCACTTAGAAACATCTCAGCAAAGAACGTGGTTAAGGAAATGCTAGGGTTCTTCACAAGTTTGGTCTGCCTAAGGAGGTACAGTCAGACCGAGGAGTAATTTCATGTCAAATATTTTCAAGCAGTCTCTGAAAGAGTTGGGCATCACCCAGATCACGTCTTCAGCTTACCATCCCCAGACCCAAGGAGCGTTGGAGAGATATCATCAAACACTCAAATCGATGCTCAAGAAATACTGTTTGGAACATCAGAAAGACTGGGATAAAGGTCTTCCATTCGTTGTGTTTGCTGCAAGAATCTCCAAATGAATCACTGGGCTTCTCACCTTTTGAACTACTGTTTGGCCATGAAGTAAGAGGACCCCTTAAGCTACTCAAGGAATGCTGGCTGTCGGAGGAAGATGACGTCAACCTGCTGGAGTATGTGATGAATTTCAAAGAACGGCTGTCCACTGCTTTACAGCTGGCGAGAGAGAATTTAGGAGCTGCTCAGGAGAAGATGAAGACTTGGTATGATAAGAAGTCCAGGTTACGCCACTTTCAGCCAGGAGATCAGGTTTTGATTCTGCTACCAGTTCATGGGCAACCTCTTCAAGCCAAGTTTAGTGGCCCTTATTTCGTGGAGAAGAAACTCAGTGATGTCAGCTATGTCATCGCCACACCAGATCGTAGAAAGAGCAAGCAACTATGTCACATCAACATGATAAAGTTATATCACAAGCGGGATGAAAATAATCCAGTCTGCACTGTAGCTGTTCCACCTGAGTCTGCAAGTGAAGCTCTCCCATGCAGTATGAGCCTGAGTGATAGTTTGGGGAAGAATCCTGATATCATGAATGATCTCCAGACTAAGCTTTCTCATCTACCACCCAAGGAAAGGCAGGAGTTTTCGGCATTACTGCAGGAGTACCCGCAAGTGTTCCGTGCCACTCCAGGAAGAACCACTGTGTTGATGCATGATGTCGATGTTGAAGACGCAAAGCCAATTAAATTGCCTCCTTACCGTGTGAACCCAGTGAAAGTTCCTCTCATCCAGAAGGAGCTTGGCTACCTGTTGGACCACAAGATGATTGAGCCCTGTCAGAGCGAGTGGAGTTCTCCTGTCACTTTGGTCCCTAAGCCAGGTGGGTCACAGCGGCTTTGCATCGACTACAGACGTGTTAATCAGATAACCAAAACAGACACTTACCCTCTCCCTCGTGTGGAAGATTGCATAGACAAGATCGGAAAGGCTAGGTACATAAGTAAGTTTGATTTGTTAAAGGGATACTGGCAAGTACCTATGACTGAACGTGCTAGGGAGATCTCATGTTTTGTGAAATTAGGAGGGACTTTTGCATGTTCTGTAATGCCATGTACAGATTGTTTTAGAGTAATAAGAAATTTCCTTTGTAAATTTCTTTTTCTTTGTGGGGAGGTGTTACATAGCCTATGATTTCATCATCCTTTGTGTAATTTTAACGCACAGTATGCTGCATGTTTGATCACGAGCGTGTTCTGCCTCAGTCCCCCCTTCTACCGTTATAGTAGAGTAAGTCGACATCTCTGTTATACTTTGCGGGATTGTCATCTCTTTGTCCCCATGCCTTCATTTGCGCGTCCTCATTACAAGTTGTATCAAGCTCTCCTGGCCCCTATATAATGAGCTCAGTCTCTGCATCATTGCCACTTAGATCTGCTCCTCATTTTGTTCACATCTCTGTCCTCCCCTGTACAGATATTATTATTGTGAGTGCTCAAGAAGTCTCCAACCATCTAGCAGCTGTGTGTAATTTGAGTATAACTGTTGTTGCATTTTTTCTTGTACTGTATAGCATAAGTTTAATTTGTAGGCTTAGTGAAGTTTTTGTAATTCATGTATGGATCTTTATGTCAGTCATTTTTGATAATAGTTTGTATCTGTAATTATTTATCTGGCATTCACTGAGTATTATCTGGTATCTCATTTCATCAGGGCTGACTTAGATAAATTTACTCTTGCTAATTTCGTGTTAATAGAGGCTATTGCAGTTAACCATATATTTAACCTGTTTATTTGCCATTACATTATCCTTATGAGTCCTGAATGTTTTGTTGTTAATTTAAGCATTAAACTTTAACTTGTAATTTTACCTAACTCTTTTGTTTTGAACCTGGAACTTTACGGGACAGTAGTGACTCTTCGTATTCTCACTTAAAGTGTACATTATCTTTCTCTGTTCCGTAACAATATATATATTTTTTTGGTGGGGTATTCCTGCTGATTCCTGGGCATAACCTGAAAAAAGGAAATCTCTGTTGAGACAGTGTCACCAAGCACTTCTGTTAAAGGAGCTGTTATATGAACGTAAAAATGAGAGCGGCCATGTGTGAGTATATGAATAAAGAGAAGGCTGAGTGAAGTGAATGAATTATTTGCAGTCTAAAGTGCAGAGAATAGATAAGAACAAACTTACATCTTTAGAAGGAAACCAACACCAGTCCTCGTATGCACATGCTACATCAATCAGCCCAGTAGCTTAACCGGGAGAGCCATAAACCGCTAAGGAAAACATGAATTACCATTTTAATAGCAATAAACCCCCAGCTACTGCAGTCTTTAATTATGAGTGAAACGTTTAAGCGAAAGATTTGAGGCAAGTTGTAGGACACGTCAGTTACATTGGCCTTCACACATCGCCTTGGCATTTTAAAAGAATGTAACAGTCGATAAGGCATACATAAAGAGTGGTCTGAGTGATATAAGAAAAATGTTGAAGAATCGGTACCTGAAAGAGAAGGGCTGGGGTTAATCATCATGCTAATTAAGGCTGTGGTCAAAAAAATAATTTATACTTTTTAGTGTCACAAAGGCAGCAACAGAAAGAAGCCGCTAGATCAATGCTGTACCTCTGCTGTCGTCTGGTCAAAGTATGTTAAATTTCTTACTTAATTTGAAGTTTAAATTAAAAGTTATACTAGCAAAAGTCAGGTTAGACAGGCTCATATAGACTGAATGAGAGTGAATATTGGAAGTTGAATTTTGCAAAGTTTGAACTGTACTGAATTAATCTGGAAAATGACAGAGGGATAAATTGTGAAAAGATTATGCTGGAATTGGCAAACCTGAATCAAATTGATGGTTTAACTTAGCAAAGGTTAGACTAAATTGGGCTAAATGGGAGGACAGTATCAGAAATTGTTAAGGAGTTGGTTAATATTTTGGAGCCGAAGCCAAGGGAGGTTCATAAAGTGGGTGAAAAGTGACCAGGAAAATGCATAAATATTACCTGTTTCACCCAGAGCAGAGGGATGGAATATAACCAGGCCTTACTTAATTAGCACGCCTGACAAGAGCACGATAATGAGCACACACACACACACACACACACACACACACACACACACACACACACACACACACACACACACACACACACACACACACACACACACACACACACACACACACACACACACACACACACACACACACACACACACACACACACACACACACACACACATTTTTCCTTGTCAAATATCTACCTACCCTATGTATTAAACTTTCGGCAACATTTATCCATACCTGCCTGTCTCTCCGTCCGTGTCTGGCCATCAGTCTCTATTTACCCACTCTGTCTCTGTCTCTTACCCACTGTTTGCCTCTTACCTACTTATCCAATGGGCAGAAGGTACCAGTCAAAGAGATGGCTTTATCTTGCACTATGTTCGACGCACCCAAAGGCACTGCCGGTTTATCGTTAACATAATGTTGTAAGGGGCATAAATTAGCTTCATACTTTCAAATGTTCAGGATTATGCTAGTTTTGCCCCGTGCCCATCGCCTAGAAGCTGTCATGTTCTGAAGTTGATTTCTTAGACCTAATGATCTATACTGCGGGAGCCAATCCTCGGGTCCCCGCACCTAAACGAGGGCAATAAGGAACTGATTGTTACTGTTTGCTGTTTACTCGTGCTGTGTGATACTGTGTCCTTATTCTCCTCCGATAAGGAAGCTCCCAAACACCTTTTCCAAAGCGATTTATTTTGCTTATTACACCTTGCCGTCCTCTTGTGTGTTGCTTATATCATTCTAATAATACCATACTTCCAAATATACAGCGTACACAGCGATATTATCCAGCCGTAATCAAATATAAATCGGTAAGGAAGAGGTGTTAGGGAGCTTCCTTAACCACGGAAAATACATGCCCGTGTTTCCTTGGTTCGTATTCTCGCCAGTTAAGAAAGCTCCCTAACTCCTCTCCTTTAGCGATTTATTTTTAGACATGATTAGTTAATATCCTTTTGTACGTTATTTATGCAGAGTATGGCGATAGTGGAAGGATTTGTGTAACACTGAAGAGAACAGTAAGGCGTAAGAAAAAAAAAATCGCTTAAGATATGGTGTGATGAAGCTTCACACAGGTCCGTATTCCTGTCATCCTAGGGCATTCTGGCACTTCTTCCTGACTATAATCTTTTTACTATAACTTGGCCTAGAGTTTTGTCATTAGTCAGTTTATTCTCCGTATCCCAGTGGCAGAATAAGACAATACTATGACTATATCCTTTCCATAGCACTTCCTCGTGACTAGCATCATATTCTACAATTAGTCTCTTATAACTCTGTATTCAAGATGGAGAGATGGTAATATTAGGCCAAGTCAGAGTAAAATGTGAATAGTTTTAATCTGCTTTTTAGGCATTCATATTTGCTTGTGCATTATGTATGTAGTCTTTGCTGGTATTCAGAGACCGTGAATGATATGCAAGAAAATAGAAAATACTGATACACAAAATGAGTCGCTAAGGAAGAGGTGTTAGGGAGTCACGTCAGCGGACAAAAATACGATTTTTAACCTTGTGTGGTGGTGGAACATAAGGAAGAGGCTGCTGACAAACTAATCCCCTTTTGCATGTTTACATTTTTACTGCGATGGTGTCTATTTCATTTTATTCTTGATAACTAGTGTCCTTTCACCTTAAATTGGCCAAGATGTTCGTCCTTTTTGTTCATTGGCCAACAAAAAAGTACTATGTGTCTACATCGTTTCCATAGCACTTCTCTGTGACCAGCGTCATATTCTAGTGTTAATTTATTGTTCCAATTCACCATGAAAGATGAAGGGATGGCAATTTTAGGCCAAGCTGGAGTAAAAACTGTATTATCTATTTTTATTCAACTTATGATAGACTTTTTGATTTAGAAGGGAATCGAAAACTCAAATAATATTGTCGCTTGAAAAAAACAACAACAACAACAAGAGACGTTACCATGCAGTATTAATGAAGTTAGTTATTTCATATGACCTATAGTTTTGTCATGTAATGCTGTTTGGTAGTAAAACATTTCAAAGGATGAAAAACTGCATACAAATTGGTCTGCTTTGTAATGGGAGGACTCCACATAACCCAACCGGTCAAGGTATACATCAGTCGGGTATTCAGCCACTTATAGGGTGTTGGATCCTGCCTTTCAGTATTTCGGCCTTCAGTGCTCCTATTTTTGGTTCCATATTTACGCGCAGTCTTGAGGGGAAAATTTATTGTTTACACTTTTATCGTCTACAGCCATCAGACATTGAGTATTAAAGTGGTTCAGTACGACGGAAGAGAATCATTTTTATTTAGACTTCACATCAACAGAGATTTATTTATCGCAAAAACTGACTGAAGGTTATTTTTGATGACATGCTTTTCTGTGCTCAGGTTGTGACTAAGACATGGCCAGTTTAAGAGAAGTATTGGATAATGTAAAGGAATATGTTTATTCTTACCTACAACTCTGATTGCAGTAGTCAAAATAATTCTCTCTCTCTCTCTCTCTCTCTCTCTCTCTCTCTCTCTCTCTCTCTCTCTCTCTCTCTCTCTCGTATTTGTGTGCATATTAATATATATGTATATGCACGTGTGTGTGTGTGTGTGTGTGTGTGTGTGTGTGTGTGTGTGTGTGTGTGTGTGTGCTCTAGGCTTGGTGTGGTGTGGTGTGATGTGATGTGATACGGTGTGTGTGTGTGTGTGTGTGTGTGTGTGTGTGTGTGTATCCCGTCACTCACACTGTCACCACCAAGGCACCAGGTAAGGAGTGGGGGGTGGGGGACGTTCATTAGGGCCAGACAGGTGAGTGATGGACGAGCACGAAAATGAGGCTTCACTGACGTTAGTACTCATCCCTGCCCCTCTTCTCCTCTCCCCTCCCCTCCCCTCCCCTCCCTCCCCTTCCCCTCCCCTCCCCTTGCCTCTCCTCCTTTTCTAATCTCTTCCTTCCCCATGCAACTCATCTCATTCACTGCCCACCCATCATTCCCCTTCTTGCCTCTCTACTTTGCAATTCTCCCCCGCCTCACTACCTTCATTTCCCATCTCTTCCCCTCCCCTCCCCACCTCTCACTACCCCTCCCTTCCCGTCCCCTCCCCTAAAGTTACCCAGCAATCCTTGTACTTCCTCCCCCTCAATATCATATCCTAAAATTCCACAATCCTTTCTCTCCTAAAATGTTTTCCTGCACTTCTCCAACTACTCCTACCCTACCCTCTCCTGTCACGTCTCTCCCTTTCTCTCTCCTGCCCTGAAAATCGTCTCATTTACCCAATTCTGTCTTCTTATTTCCACACACCCTCCCCACAACTTATTACTTCTGGCATCACCTCTCCTCTTCTCTGTTCTTCTCTTCTTTCTTATCCTTTTCTCTCCTCTCCTGTCTTCTCTCTAACCCCGTTCATTGAGGGAATTTGCCCCTATGCCAAATACAATTGTCTTTCGGTAGCCGTCATAAAATAAATGACATCATAGCTCCGAAAGCGTTAATAATTCCCTCCCTCCATTCTTTTTTCCGTACTGTCCCCTTCTGTAAACTTCTCCTTCCTCTCCCTTTCGCCCTCCCTTCTTCCCCTCCTTCCCTTCCTCCCTCCCTCCATTCTTTTTTCCATGCTTTCCCTTTTTTTAAACTACTCCTCCCTCTTCCTTTCGCCCTTCCTTCTTCCCCTTCTTCCCTTCCTCCCTCCCTCGCTCCCTCCATCTCTCTATGCTCACATTTTTACTCGTTCTCCCTTCCTCTCACTCACATCAACCTCCTTCATCCACTTCCTCTCATTTTTTTCCTCCTTTCTCCTCTTTTCGATTCCCTACAGGCTCTTCTTTCCCCTCTGTGCGTCCTCTCCCCTCCGCTTTCTTCTCTTTTCCTAATTTTCTCTTTACCTTTTTCCTCTCTGTTTCAGGACTCTCTCTCTCTCTCTCTCTCTCTCTCTCTCTCTCTCTCTCTCTCACACACACACACACACACACACACACACACACACACACACACACACACACACACACACACACACACACACACACACACACACACACACACACACACACACACACACACACACACACACACACACACACACACCTCCGCCTGGCTGCCTCCCAAGTCCTCCATACCTTTCTCAAGTTAATTGTCATCTATCTTTCTTACACTTCAGCCCCTCCTCGCTCTCCTTCCTCACCTCGCCTTCCTTCTCCCCTCATTCTCAGACTCTTCCTTTCCTTGTCACTGTTCTCTTCTCCTCCTATCCATTCTACGTTTTTATTTCTTTCTCTTTCTTTCCTTCATCCGTAACTTCATAACATATCCTTTCACTTCTGCTGACAGTCTTCGTTATAGTGTTCTCTTCTCACTCCTCTAGTTTCTTGTTTCGTTTTTATCGCCAACGTTACTTCAGCCTTGCCGTCTCTCTCTCTCTCACTCTCTCTCTCTCTCTCTCTCTCTCTCTCTCTCTCTCTCTCTCTCTCTTCTGAATTTAGTTTATATATTTACTCGTTTATTTCCAGCCTGCTTTACGCTACCGGCCATCCATTACCACACTGCAATTTTCCAGTCGCTGTGTCTCCCTCAAATAGATGTCTGGCTATTTCCATATTTTGTGCAGACTGTACATAATGAGATTAATTTCATGTCTTAACGAAAAATAATAATCCTTAGAGTATATATATGGAGTTATGAAAAAGTTTGTGTTATGCTGCAGTAGTAATCACGAACTGGTTGGTCTTCAGTTTGTCTCTGGCCATCATTGTAGGGCTTCCAGAATGATCTTAACAGACAACCACATGACCCTACTTTTTTTTCTCTCGTCTGTAGTCCTCATTATTATTCAGGTCAACCTTGTACCGTAGAGGATAGTTCATTCATCATCCAAATTCACTTTCTAGCACCTACTCCCCATCCCGTCCCAGTCGTCTCTCCAGCACGTATGCTTCGCCGTTATTCAAGCTTGACTGCACTTCTTTTCAGCCAAGTTTGGTTTCCAGCACAAACTCCTCCGTCTTATTCCGGCTCAACTGGAGTTTCTCATTAGCCCATCTCCAGTTTTTACTAAAAATTACACGAGTTGTCTCCCTCCACCAACTCTGTGTAGTGCTGCCTAGAGGTGACTCTGCACTGAGAGATGACAGAAAACATTTGCCTACTGTGCATGGCAACCAAAAAAATTATTAATAGCCAAATGGTTTAGTGGGTTAAGGCGCCCCAACTGGATGCACCCTGAAGGATCTACATCCCAGAGGTGACCGGAGTTTATTGCTCAAAATAATAACCCTACTCAGGGGCGTGTGAGACTGGCCACCCTCGCCTTTAATATAGAAACTGAGTGGCATCGGCCTGGAACCCTAGGCTGCTGAAGGGCTAAAAAAAAAAAAAAAAAAAAATGGTACTCTTCCTCTGTCAGCCGCTCATTATGTGACTGTGATTTAGTGGCGTGGGAAGACTGGTGTAGGAGCGTGTCCGGACTGGGTAGTGAGGAAAGAGGGAGAGACAAGGGTGGAAGGGGGAAGAGAGGATGGCTGAGTTGGCATGACTAAACAGGCCGGAAGTGGGATAGGGTGGAGGGGCTCGATGAGGCGGAACAGGATTTTGCGGAGCTAGAGGGGACAGAGCATGGAGTGCAACCTGGCTGGGCGTGCTGAGTTCTAACACGGCTAGGAGAAGGTGTGCCAGACGGTGCCACTTCAGACTGTATGGAATAAAAGAGGGAGATAGGGTTGGTTTGGGGATGGAAGGAGCTGGTCGGATTGATGACAGGAGGAGCGGGAATAGGAGGAGCAAAGCGAATTGGTGATAAGAGGAGTAGGTCGAATCAGGGACAGGAGGAGCAGGTTGGGTGGAGGATATGAGGGGCAGGTTGGGTGGGGGATAGGAGTAGGTCAGATCGAGGTTAAGTGGGTAGAGGTGGGGTGGGGATAGGAGAAGCAGGTCTGATCAAGGACAGGAGGACTAGGTGGGATCGGGTTTAGGTAAGTACGGTCGGGGCAAAGCAGGGTAAGGTAGGGAGTGGGGGAGGAGGGCAAGCAAGGCGGGTAGATGAAAGAGTGGCTGTGTTGTCTGGTGGTAAATCCTGCCGCACGAGCTGGCCTGGGGCTGTATGAGCACCACTACACTATTTACACTCGGGACTCGGGTCGCATTGCTACTTCTCTCTTCTTCCTTACTCCGCAGTCAGCTGTAGGATGTGTAATTCTTGCGTTTACTCATGACTAGAGCCAATATCGTTCCTGTCAGCCCTTATATTCTCAGCTCATACTTGATATTGTGTATGAAGCTAGGTACAGGTAGCGACAGCAGTTCCGAGGGAGACTGTCTGTTCAGTTGGTGTGGACGCCCTCTCATGTTGACCTTCGAAGATGGAACATATGAATTAGCTAAAATACCACCCAGGAGAGAGGCAGTGCATAAAGATACCAATATGCACTTTAACGGAGCAAACTTGATGAGAACGAAAAATTCTCATTCCAAATCGTAAACGAGCGACAAAAGATTTTAGACAAATGTAAGTGGTAAATTAAAATAAATTACTGTGTCATGCAGGAGGAGAATCATCACATGTCTTTAATAATTAACAATTTAATAAAGTTACCACCACGGTGAGATTTGCTTGGGATTTAGGATATAATGGAACGTGTAAATAGAAACATTAAATGAAAGCTGTCAGCGAACTAACCTGCCGTATATTTTAGTGTGGAAAGGTACAGAAATTTATGTAACCTTTCACCACGCGTTCATATATGTAAGCATTTGATACAAAGTTATTTTTGCACATACGAAGACTTTGCCTTTCGTAGACAACACAATCACGCATTAAACATTACTTCGTTTTTTGTGTAAAAGAACTTGAATTATATAGTTTTTGTGTATTAAAGGTAGTTTTGTCATCATGGAAAATTGCTGGCCATGACGTAAACGGAGGAAGTTCCTATACCTGCTATATAGCTCTGTAGGTTTTGATCTTTTTCACTGTATCTGTGTGAGATAGACAATAAAGCTGGTTGAAGAAAAAGAAGCCCTCTCATCTCTTTTCTATCACATTTTCACTCCAGGTGATTTTTTTAGCCCATTCTTCTCTTTGATCTCCCCGTTTCTGCTCAGACTCCTTCGATTTCTTCTTTTTCCTTTTTTTTTTTTTTTTTTTTTGCATGACTAAATCTTCTTCGTTTTCTTGTTTCTCACTGTCATAATATTTTCTTATTTTTACTTCATTTACTTTCTTACTGTTCTGTCTCGTACTTTTATCTCTCTTTCTTGTCCTCGCTTCTCTTTTATGCTTCTCCTCTGCTCCCAATCTCTGTTTTACCTTTTTCTTCCACTTAATCCCCTCTGCTGTCACTGTATCTTCATTTCCTCTTCTTATTTTCATGTCTCTCCCTTCGTCTATTATCTTTTATTTATAACTATCCCACTCCTTTTCTCAAGCCCTTCTTTCGCTTCACTCTTCTTCTCTACTTCTATATTCCTTTACCCAATTATCATCTCTATTTTTTTGCACATATATCTTTTATCATTTATTTCAGTATTGTCTCCTTCTTCATCGATGTCATTGTCCTTTTGATTATTTTATTATCCTTTCTCATTGCTTTTTCTTTTCTTTCTAATTTCTTTACTCCCTTACCCACTTCTCAAATCTCGCCCTCTTTCCTCACGAATCCATTTCTTTCCTCACCGCCTTCTCTCTCACATCATTTAGCCCCTTCCTTCATCTCCCTCTCCCCTTTTCCCCTCCTACACGCTCTTCCTTCCTTCATCCTACACCCTCCTCTTCCTTTCATCGCACCCCAACCCAACCCTGCCTCACCCCATGTTCTTAGCCCTTACCCACCTCTTTTAAGTTCCCTCTTTCATCCCTCCCATCCTCTCCTTTCTCTTTACTCCCTCCTCTCCCCCATCATCTCTCTCATTTCCCCCCTTGGACTTTCTCCTTTTCACGATTCTGGCACCTCCCTCTCCCTCCCCTCATCTCTCTTCCCCCTTCACCCCTTTCACCTATTAACTATACTCTCCCCAACCGCTCTTCCCCCTTCAGTCATCTCCTCCCATTCACCTCCGCCATCACCCCGCCCCTCCTTCATCACTCCCTCCCCTCCTTCATCCCGCCAATCCTTCTCCACCCTCCTGTCTCTCTCCCCTCTTCCTCTCATCCCCACATCCTTCACTCCCTCCCGTCTCCTCCTTCACCCTCTCCTCTTTCACTTTTTGCTCTCTTCATCCCTTCCTCCTCTATCTCACTCCCTCTTCTCTCCTCCTTCACCCTTTCCTCTTTCATTCTTTGGTTTCTTCATCCCTTCTTCCTCTTCTTCACCCTTCTCTCATTCACTCCTCGCCTCCTTCATCCCTTCCTCCTCCGTCAGAGAAATTACCAATATGCCGGGAATCGAACCCAGGACTCTCAGGTGAGAGCCAGGCAGCATACCACTACACCACGACCAGGTAAAAGTTAACTCACGTTGTCACAATCTTGTAACCAAAGTCCCTCCGCCCCCACTGTGGGCATCAAGAGGATGAGTTAACCCCCTGGCACTCGGGCAAGTAGATGCTTTTAATCTATCCCAAATACTTACGGCAAGTCAGAATGAAGAGAGAACCTGTATTTTTTTTCACAGGAAAAATCATCAGAAAAATTACCAATATGAAGGGAATCGAACCCAGGACTCTCAGGTGAGAGCCAGGCAGCATACCACTACACCACGACCAGGTAAAAGTTAACTCACGTTGTCACAATCTTGTAACCAACGTCCCTCCGCCCCCACTGTGGGCATCAAGAGGATGAGTTAACCCCCTGGCACTCGGTTCTCTCTTCATTCTGACTTGCCGTAAGTGTTTGGGATAGATTAAAAGCATCTACTTGCCCGAGTGCCAGGGGGTTAACTCATCCTCTTGATGCCCACAGTGGGGGCGGAGAGACGTTGGTTACAAGATTGTGACAACGTGACTTAACTTTTACCTGGTCGTGGTGTAGTGGTATGCTGCCTGGCTCTCACCTGAGAGTCCTGGGTTTGATTCCCGGCATATTGGTAATTTCTCTGATGATTTTTCCTGTGAAAAAAAATACAGGTTCTCTCTTCTTCCTTCCTCCTCCCTTTCACACCCTACCTTCCTTCTCCCTCCCCTCCTTCAATTGGGGTAATAGTTATAATATTGTTGGCAAACGATTCTGATCACATGAAGCGAAACATTTCTTTTTCATCGAGAATTGTTGATACAGGATATAAAACAAATTACTTTCTAATGTAAATTGTGATACAGTATTAATTTTTACAAATCGCCTGGATAACTATTCGTCTTCTGCTCACCAGCTAAATATGTTCACTCATGAATAATATGTTTCTGAACAGAATATTTTTTACAGTTGAAATGATGGAAGTCACAACCGGAGAATAACATCGAATTTTGGATGTTGTCATTAATGTTATTTTCCTTTGCTCGTAAAAATAGTGTAGGATATGATTTCCATTCCTTCTTTCCTGTGATATTTCGTTGAGGTATTTTCTAGGCTGCATGGTAGTCCTTCTCACTATTCCTTGTTGACTTCGGCTGGAGGGATTCTTGGGCAGGGGGAGCCTTTCCGCTTTTCTATCTCTAACACATACAACAGTTACGTTAGTTATAACCCACCTCATACCAGACAGCCTCTAAAGGACTAATAGGTCTGTTAATGTTTGCTTTCCTTTGTACACCAATACACCCTCTTCTCCTTCACCTCCCCCCTTCACCCTTCTGTCCCCCACTCCCTCCCTCTCCTCCTTCACCCTCCCGTCTCGCACCGTCAGCCCTCGTCATTCTTTGCTCCCTTTTTTCATCTCCCTTTATTTACAAACCCTGAGGCCAATAATCCTTCATTCTCTTTGATACCCGATCCCCCTTGATTTATCCTTTGACCAGTTACCTCGCTACTCCCCCACGTCTTCACTGCTGCCGACTGAGCCCTTCAAGCGGTGACGTATCCATATATGCATTTTATCTCTTGTCAGATTTGTTCAGCCTTGGAAAATCTCTCCAGCAGGTTAGTGTAGGCTGTACCTAACACCCCCTGTTCGAAAAGTCTCAACGGAGATAAATCAGATTAAGGCAGGAAGAATACAATTAAATAAACGTCATTGCAGGAAACGGTTTACCTCCTACAGCACAGTGACTTTTTTTTTTTTTTTTTTGCATGATATTCCCGGACGCCTTTATATCCTTTCACTTCGGATTAGAGTTATTAGACATACTTCCAGCAGTCCCATCAGTAACGGTTGGTTTTCAGGTAAGTTAAACGAAATCGTCTGCAAGTAGCAAAAATAATAATCTGACATAAGGCGATATCATAGTGGCAAGGATTAACCTCAGATATTTTAACATTGCCTGATAACCACCTGCTTTATCAGTATTATCAGTACCCCCTAAAATATCTATCTGTCTGTCTATATTCCTCTCTCTCTCTCTCTCTCTCTCTCTCTCTCTCTCTCTCTCTCTCTCATATGAATTTTTTGGTTTTCAATCAGAGCTTTGTCACTTAGTCTTTGTTTCAAATGAATATCTCTTTCGTTACATGTACCCTTCCAAAGATCTCTCTTAAATAATACAACAGTTATTGACTCTTTTCTTTATATTACTATTAACTTTTCCACGATGCGTATTCAGGAAAGCCTCGGATAGGTAACTCTCTCTCTCTCTCTCTCTCTCTCTCTCTCTCTCTCTCTCTCCAGATAGACAGACAGGTAAAGGGTTAGCCTTATTTCTTCCTCTTCAGAGCCTACTTCACGACAGATTCCTCTCTCCACTTCTCGTCCTTTTTCATTTCATCCTCTCTCTCGTCTCTTCTTTGTGTTTTGCTTTCGATTTCCTTTCTTACCCATTACCCTTATATTTTTCCTTTTCACCTTAAGCACACTCCTCTTCCACCACACCTTTTAGTTTGTCACGTTCACCCTTCCTTTTTGTGGGCCATACCCTTCCCACTTCCTCGCACACACCCCATTCATGTCTCACCCTTCCATTCACCCAAACACACTCCCTTTAAACCTTACCCTTTTTCTTTGATCGCTGTGCCTTTCCTATCGCCAGCACTCCCATGAACGGGAAAGGGGTGCTCAAGTGGATACAGAAGTCATCCTCTGTTTCAAAGGACGCAAATTTTATCACAGGATTTGGTGACGATAACATGAATTTCGTTAATGATGGCTTGGCTGATCTTCAACAAGGCAAACCAACATGTTATAAAAACATCCTTGCTAATGCCACATCAGCGCGCAAGTCATAAATGAGATATCCCAAGCCTGTATTCAGTATGGACGGTGGGCATTAATACTTATATGGTGACGAATGATAGTGAAGGCGTGTGGAAAGGCTGTTGAGTCATAGGAAATGGATCATCAGATCTAGATCCACACACACACACACACACACACACACACACACACACACACACACACACACACACACACACACACACACACACACACACACACACACACACACACACACACACACACACACACACACACACACGAACGCACGCACGCACGCACGCACGCACGCGCACACACACACACACACACACACACACACACACACACACACACACACACACACACACACACACACACACACACACACACACGAATTCGCGCAAGCGCACGAACTGTATCTCCTGGCATTGCTATATGTGGACAACAAATATTAATAAAAACCCATATATCTTAAAAACAAAAGAGTAAAACTGAGAGACATACACACCCTTTCAAGATTTCAACCTCTTCTGCACATACCCAAAGCTAAACACCGAAGTGTCAACATTTCAAAAGTTACCTAATCTGATATTTCAGAAAAAAAATAAATAAATAAATAAATACCTCTAAATCCGTGTGTCGTAGAGCGATTCTGAAGGGTTCCGACTTCCTTCCATAACCTTCCCATCATATTCCAACCTCTTCTAAACCTTTCCAAAAATTAAACACCAAAGTCACAAAATTTCAAATCTTGCTGAACCTAACTTCAGAAAGAACTATAAGTAATATCTCGACAACTATTCGTCTTAGCACAAAACTGAGGGAGTGCCAGGCCCCTTCCAAAAGTAGCCCATCATACCTCATTTCCTCTACCCATTGCCAAAGACTAAGCACAAAGTTATCAAAATTTCAAAATGGTACCCACCTAACCCAAATTTCTAGAAAATCTATATATTTCAGAAACCGTGTGCCCTCCATCAAAATTTCTGAAAGAAAAGCATCATATTTCATTTTTCTTTCTCTTTGTTTCCCACCCACCATCACTATACCCTTCCTTGACACGCAAAACCATCACACTCATTCTTCCCTGTACCACACACACACACACACACACACACACACTAATCCTATACTTCCCGTTCCTCATCTCCAACACTCCCCCATCATCATCATCATCCCACATACCGTCCTGTTTTCCCCAACCACTCATCACTTTATACATTTCCTCGCCATACCATACAGTCTTATTCATTCTCCCCTTCACCACACAAACCCTATCTCCAACAGCCATCCATATGCTTCCACACCCTCCCATTCACCTCGTAGCCCTCAGCCCAGTTCCTCAATCGCCCTCTTCCTCTCGCCCTTTGCCCATAACGCGACACCCTCCCTTTACCTGCCCTAGCTGAGCCAACAAAAGGAACAAAGGGAAGCAATCTGAAGAGAGATACAAAAAAGGGAGAGGGATCGGAGAAGCGACTTGGGAATGTGCTTGATGCCGTTTATGTGTGTGGCAGGTGTGGTTGAGAGAGAGAGAAAGAGAGAGAGAGAGAGAGAGAGAGAGAGAGAGAGAGAGAGAGAGAGAGAGAGAGGAGTTTATATAAAAATGAAAATAAGAGACCACAGAAACGAGAGAGACGAGGGGGGGGGGGAGGCAGCAGGGTATATATATATATATATATATATATATATATTATATATATATATATATATATATATATTTACTTAAGTATACCTACACTCTTTACAACGTACTTTTATTAGGTGTGTCTTTGTAATGTCATAGTCCACATTATTTGAAATAAAAAATCTACATACACCTTTTAGAGACATACGTAAACTCTGTTTCTTCTATGTGTTGGGTTGGTATGTGATTCGTGGGTGATTATGGGAGACAGGTGTGAATAAACAGTGTAGAAACGCTGAGAGGCATTTCAGATATATATAATGTGTGGCGCGGGTGTGTGGCTGAAATAGGTGTGGCGTATAAAGTGTTTATTAGTGGGGGAGGTTGTGTACGCAGGACCTGTTTTGACTCCCTGATTTAAGGCCGGTCTTGCCTTCACTCCCTTGCGCGGAAATAGAACGTTGCTTGAAAACTGTTGACGTGAGAGGAATAATAGGCGAGGGTGGGAGGTGCTGTTTGAGGTGGGCTGAGTGATGAATGGCGGTGGAGTTTGAGGTGGTGTTTGAGGTGGTGAGGTGGTGTTTGAGAGGGTGAGGTGATGCTAAAGATAGGTAGGATGACGAAGTGATGAGGAGATAGATGATGCAGTAACCAAAGGTGGAATCAGCAGTTTTTTCGACAATCCGTTTGACGGTATTCAACTGTAAAAAAATAACACACGAACAGTTTTTAGTCTACCGGCCTAACACCTGCTAGTAGACGAGTCCCGGGAATGTGGCAGGATCAACAACTGTCACAAACCTGGCAGTGATTCTTGTGTCTTCATGGTTTGCTCCCTTCTCCCCCTACATTAGTATTTCCAATAAAACAGACGAACTCCCTGCATCAAGGAGCAGTGGTACATGCAGTTGCCCGAAAGGTCTAAAGATGTTTCATTGTTTCGGCGATCTGCGGAGGCAAGCAATTAGAAACAGTGCTGGAAATCATATCATAAGCTTTCCCAGATATCAAGTCGTGGTCAATGGAGCACGCGAAATAGTTGTATGCTGCGGGGGAAAAAAAAAAAAAAATGTTTACGCCGATTGCCAGAAACGAAGAGTAATTTTCAGTCATCCAGTGACCTTCTTCAGTACTCATAATCGACTATGCATTGTTACACGCCTCTGACGAACTGGACACTGAACAACGAACTGCCATAAAAGTATACATGTGATTCCTAATTATGGTGAACGATATGATGACTGTGCGGTACAATGACAAGGATGGATTTGGTGCTGGTGAAAAAGTCAATGTAAGTTGCTAGGTTGATTATGGTGATGAATAGATGTACTTGTTTTTCCTTTAATGATTTGAATGTCTGGGATAAAGACTACTGTTCGTGAAACTGTGACAGGTGAGCCAGGTGATGGTTCCTTGAATGGACAATATGATGAGAGGTCAAGGTCAAGTGATGACTTGAGTATGTTAGCTGATGACTGAGCTGAGTTGTAAGGTGGATTGCTATTATATAAATATTTACTTCAGAGATGTCGAAACCACCCTTCCTTGGCAATTTTATTTGAGTTTGTATTCATTTATTTATTTATTGTATTTATTTACCGGTATTTATTTCCTCCGCCAACGAAGTCAGACGAAGTTTATGTATTCACCAGTGACTCGTTGCTTGTGTACAAGATACTGTATATCAAAAAGTTGATATTGGATTTCATTGCAATCTGGTGGACATGTTAGCAGTGGGTCAAGGAAGAGTTGATTAGAATTTGAGGTGAATCAGGATATGGATGTAGGAATAAATCATAAATTTTATTGACTCTGGCGGAGGTATGCGCTCTCAGAGAGCTATATTGTTTATTTATTGCCTGTGTCAGTTTAGTATCACACTGTAGATCAAGTATGCAAGTTAAGTCGATATTAACATATATGTGATACACACAATATTGATGTGTAATATACGATTCAAAATAAATCGCCAATGCTGATGTGCTACGAAGTCTCTTATGTGCTATGCCTATGGGACTATGACTTGTAATAAAAACTTACTGTCAATGGCTTGGGAATGTGAAGTTAGGAAAAGTGGTTGGGGTGGTAAAGTTTAGTGCGCATTGTGGTGTGTAAATGTAGTGGAAAATGTGGTGATGATTGAGTGAAGACGATAATTAAGTGGATGTGAGACGAGTTGGGTGCTTTTTACGATAATTGGGATGATTATGATGCATGGTAGGTGTGTACGCTGGGTGATTTTGGCAATAAAAAGAGTTTGTGTAGCAATGGATGCATTGACTGATGCCATAATTTGATCTCGATAAGGGAGTGATGCTGTCAATTGTTCAAGTGGAAGAATTGTACCCACATTTGGAAATTTGTTTAATGAAAAGGAGACTCTTCAGGTACGTTTAGTGCTGTTGCTTACATTTGTGGTACTGTTGTTGCAGAGAGGGTTGACTGATGCCCATAAAGTAGATTTCATGCCACTGTTTCAAGTACCACTTATCTTTCTCATGGTCGGGACACCTGTTGTAATGGTTGGTATTTGCAGACCCATAATCATCTCCATTTGAACCCAGTGAACTGCAGACCAAAGCTACCTTTCTTTTGCAGTTCACCATTCTCCTGTAGGGGGATAGGGAGGGGACTGAGGGACGTTTGTATAACCACGCAACGCCACCGCCCGGTCCTGTCGGTGCCATCACTTGAAGGCATCCATCTCCAGCTCCCGAGACAACTCCACTGTAGTATGCTATTCCAAATAATACCATACAGTCGTAGTCCGCTGAGAATGAGTTACAGGAGCCTGAAAGTTAATACAGCCACTGTTAACACTCTCTTGGTAGGGATAATTCTTGTATTCCGTTCCAGCTAATGCCTTTCGATTTTATTCAGTTGAAAAAGTTAATATCATTGCCTTTAACTTGCATGGTTGTTGAAAGAGTTGACACTGTTATCTCTGACTTTTATGGTGGAGACTTTTTTGTTCCAGTCATAAGAGCTTGAGAGTGTTAATACCGTCACCATTAACCCATCATGTTGAGGCATCAATATTATTATTTCTGTTCTTGTTATACACCAACGATATTATTCATCTGAGAGTAAAGGTCGTATGCTTTCACCTTAACTCGCAAAGTCGAGCACAGAACCTAAATTTCTTACATCATTTATGGAACGCCTGTGATTAATATGCTTGGTTAGCCTGGATCCCATTCCACAAAATGCAGTCAGCAACCATATAGGATGGCTAAATATGTTCCATCAAAATCATCGTCAAAAATTTGGGGTTTGCATCCCACTTCTCTGTTTCAAATTTAAGCATACTACCCTGAGTCAAAAAACCTGTGAGAGTTAATACAGTCGCCATTAACCCTCTCATTTCCGGGACAACTCTAGTACTCTGCTCCATTTAATGCATGATTTATTTGGCGATTGAGTCATGTGAGCCTGAGAATTAGGACGGATTATTTACCTGGGTTGGGATTCTCAAACATATACAATCGATTCCCTGACGTAACTTACATGTGTATTTACAAGGAGAACTAGAAAAGGGAAGATTTTCACTCCATTCCCACATCGTTCACTGGAGAACAGATGCAATCTGCAGAAATTTTCGTCCCGTAACTACAGTAAAAGTCCTATTATTCGGCATCTATGGGACCGGGATGATGCCGAGAAATTGGATATGCCGAATAATAAAAAAACTTACCCACTCAGTACCTTAAATATATTGGTGAACACTGTCATCATCACTTATGGTATTACAACTGTGTTTGGAGAGAGTACTGTATACTGTACAATACTGCAATCAATACAGTACTATACCTGAATCTGAAATATATATATAAATTAGTGAACATATACGAGTGTAATGACACAGTAGGCCTACAAGTCAGATAACACTTCCTGGATGGCCGAAATGATACGGAATAATACCTACCAGCTCAGTACATCACTTGTATTGGTGAACTCATCACTACTTATATTATTATAAATATGTTTGGAGTGATTACTGTATACAGTACTTTTTTCAAACACAAAATAAAATAGTCGGAAAATTACATAAAGTGAAGGAATATGAATTCGTAAGGTCTTTCTGATGAAAGTTAAACGAACATTTAGCACTCATTCTTTTGTTCATTTTTTTTTGTTTACAAGTGAAAGGGAGAGTATTGATGGAAACAGTAATGTATTCCATTAACCCCTTAATAACCTCCGGCATTGAACAACCCTTTACAGTACCGATGTCAGTGATGTCGAGTTAGTGAGCTATGAAAAAACTGTGAAGAGTTATGGGAAGGGAACGAAGGTCACTGGTATGTTTACACGACTCTACGCTACGATTCCAAGCAGTCAGGGGGTCGGTTAATCTCAGATGTTATTGCCCATTTGGTAAATGCACCGTAACTTTGTAATTTCTCCCGTGAATCATGGCGAATCATAGCATGGGTTTAGGAAGCTAAATAACACATTGCTAGGTGCGCCAGACGATTACCTGTACCATTTATTACTGAAGTTATAACAGGAGACCGGGGAATATTCTACAGCCCCCTTGCCTTTCCTGCAAATCAAGGCCTGAGTTACGACAGGGAATGGATCAGAAGTGCCTTTGTTTATCTTGATCTTTCGTGTAATAGGGAAGTCACTGGAGGCCCGACATCAGACACGCTGCGAAAAATCTGTACCAGCCTCGTCTTTTTCTAGGTGACATAGAAGATTCCGTAACACCTTTTTCATAGCGATTTATTATACACATTACAGTTGATATTGCCGAATTTTTTTATACATATTTTCACCATTGACAAAGTTTGTCTCAATAATGTACAGAAAGGTAAAAAGATTTAATGTGCAATATAAATCGCTGAGGAAAACGTGCTACTTAGCCTCCGATGCCTTGTTTATTGGGGTCCACCGTTTCCCTTGACAGCTACATTGTGTCTGCCCCGTATTCGCTTAAGGAGGTTCCCTAACACCTCTTCCATAGCGATTTATTTTTTGGGAAGTGTCGATTGATATAAATGTGTACGTTACTTTTGATGAGTGTGGTGATAACAATGACGAGTAACACAGAGGAGGATAGCAAACTGTAAGAAGTACTGTAAAATAAATCGCTTAGGATATAGTGTTAGGGAGCTTCCTTAACGCATTACCATTTGTCACAAACGCTTATGCCAATATGCCTCTTTTAATTTTATAATCTTTGTAATTATGTGTACTGTAGTAGCATGTAAATTCTGGGCCAAAATTACTCTTACAGCTGGATAACTCCTCCTTTATTGGCCACCCATGTGGTCATCATTGACTGACGCTGCCTCTTCACAGGATGAGGAAGGGATATCCTATAAACTAACCCTACAGGATCAAATTAAATTCTTCCTAAGGATTTCCCACTTCACCTGCCCCTTGTTTCTCTCCTTCTTTGTGCCGTGATCTGTAATCCCTTTCCCCTGGACCTCACCTTCCTTACCATACCGCCCCCCCCACCACCCCTAGATAATACCTCACCCCCCTCACACCCCCATTGCCTTCTGCTATATATGCAGGAGATGTGGTGTATATTCAGCAATTGTGTTCTGAGGAAGCCGTGAGGCGAAACGTCAATACACACTTAGTCCCACATTGGTGTTGCTTTTTTTCTCCAATTTGTCAACAAAAAGTTAATCAAGATTCCTTAACTGACGAGAATACAAACCATGGAATGTGCAAAATATGACAAACTGATATGGGGTGTTCGTATTTCAACTTTTGTCCCCAGTTACACGATAGGACAGTTTGCCTCAGAATATGGGCTAATAGAAGACAAGGAAGGCCTCGTAGCACCATTTTCCTGGTGATTTATTATGCATATTACATCTCAGTGTTATGTTACCTATGCATTTCTAGTATCGACATGGTACTGGAGAAACGCCTTCATGTGGTGGCACCGATATAACTGCGCGGCTCTATTGCCTGATTATTCAACTATCCCTTAACTCATTTATCCCTCGAAAGGAGGATGGTGGATACTAGAAGGGCAGTTTAAATCTGTCGTTCACTGGATTCACATTTCAGATGAGCCAGGGGTTGCGGCTACTACCACTACCGCTATTAATATCGACACAGTTTGCCTCAGTAATGTAATAGGGGATAATAAGTTGCAACACGCGAAGTAAATCACTGTGAAAGAGGTGTTACGAAAGCTTCAAACCCGCTTGAAGTGTGATTCATATCCGTTTCCGACCTCTGTATGATGAGATCTTAACTCTTCTAGGTCTATCCCACTCAGCCATCATATATTTACTTGTCCTGTACTTTCTTCCGTTCTTTCGTTCTTTCATAAAGACTCCAACACTCTTTCATCCGCCGGCCATGGTTACTTAATGAAGGCTTTCCATGCTGGTCGATCTGCAGCAAAATCTCTATTCAGTCCCTTAACGAAACTCTACGACCTCTTCCGAATAGTCTTTTTCGATTCACCTTTTGGAACTCCAGCCCAATATTCAAACCTCTCACCCTCCACACTCAGTTGTCACCCTCCATCCTCTCCGCATGCCTTTGCCATCTAAATCTACCCCTTCTCAGTCACAACACATTAAATCTACTGGTTCATATGATAATAATGGAAATTTTTCATCATTTGGCACGATATTCTCAACCGATTTCCTAAGCCCATGACTTCATCCATTTCTAATATTTGTTTAAATTCTTGTTGCCTCTCAGATCATGCACTCCTGTGTGACCCTTGAGCTTCTTATGTACTGGTGTGTGCTCTTGTGATAAAAAGGTTAAACTCTGCTTGAGGCGTGACCTCGTAGACAATGCTGAAGGGAGGAGATAGGGGAAACGTGTGTGGAAGAACGACAGGATGGAAGTAATAGGTTGAGGGTGGGGAGACTGAGAAATGGCAAGGAGGTATACTGGGGGGAGACGGTACACGGGTTGGTGGAGTGGGACGCAAAAAAACTGGAGAACAACAACAAGAAGAGAGAGAGAGAGAGAGAGAGAGAGAGAGAGAGAGAGAGTAGGGATCTATATACCGGAAGGAACATGGAATGAATGACGGCAGATGTAACTGGAGAAAGACAAAGAGAATTGAGGAGACCGAAAAATTATTGAGACATGAAAGATGAGAAGCCAGGGGGAATTGGAAAATAAAGAACAAAAGTATGAAACAAGTAAGAGGTGGGAATGGGCATGGATAACAATACAGGCAAAGTCGCAACACAAAAATCGGGCACAGAAAGCATGAAACAGAATGAGACAAGAAAAGGGGACAGAAAGTACTAGACAGAAACTAGGGGACAAAGTAAGGGAAAGAGAGTGGGGAACAGAAAATCGGGGACAGGCAGCCGGGAACCGAAAGTAAGAGTCAGAAAGTAGAGAACAATAAGTTAGCGAGGGACAGAAGTAATTAAAAAGTAGGGGGCAAGAAATAGGGGTCAGAAAGAGGTGGGAAAAGGGCAAAAGCGGCGACAGAGTGAAGGTAGCAACAAAGAGGTTCTTACTGAGCTGAGGTGAAAGGTGAAGGCAGGGGGTGCGGTAAGTGAGAGGAAGAGTGGGATGGGGGGAGACGGAGGAACGGGAAAAGGGTAAGAGTCGCGGAGGAGGGGGAGTTAGGTGGGGGGAGAGAATGAGGTTTCCGCTATGCCCCAGGCCAGTGGAGCGCGTGTCTTACCTCTCATTACGACTGCAGGAAGCGGCAACTAGGTATTACGGTCGCGTGGGGCTGTTACCCGTCTGGTCGCACAGGGCAACACGCCAGTTCCTCTCATGGTCACTGTTTGCATCCTTCTGAATGAAACTTTTAGCCATTTAATCAATGAAGGTTTTGCCTCTCTTCTTAATATTTTTCTCCTGGCTGGCATTTCTCACCCCTTAACGAAAATAAGATTCGAACCCAAGACTCTCCGACCCAAGGGTAGGCCACCTATCAGCTTGATTACTATACTGATATGGATCGTGTATCAGATATATAGTATAATCAGTGGGTTTTCTCTTGACGTTCCATCTGCATTCTTGTTAAATAATCTTTCATTTTATACGACAGTCGGGTTCCGGGATTTGATAATACTTAAATAGTTGACGCATTATAGAACAAGGTATACACTGATTACCACTGTAAAGGGAGAGGATGATTAGTTTTCTGACTGTCTTTCTTTCTTTCTTCCACTGTGTGTTGGTTAATCTACGGTACCTACATCATCATGAGCTGACATATATTTATTCCTCGACCTCAGTTCGTCCCTGTTTGATTCACACAAATACCGTGGCCAATTGGATTGGGATAACAAGTTAAACTATGAGAAATTGGAGCACAAAACGGCTAAATATGAGAGACATAACTAAGCAGGAGCAGGGCCAGCCGTACTGCTCCTTCATAGGGCCATATCTATAAAACTTAGAGCGCCAAAGTACAGACAAGACCATAATTTTTTACAATAATCAAGAAAGTGTGAAGTTGATAGAACATTTCTGACTTTGTAGAGTTGCTGGCTACATTCTATAGTACGGGATGCAGCCTGATCACCTCTGACGATTACAAATATTCCATAAATGCCCGTCAAAACTTGGAGAACTAATTACACTTTTCCATACTTGGTTTTCATCATACGGCTGATGGGTTCTTAAACACGTCTTAACATCAGCCTCTAAAGTCACTAACACCCCACTCTTAGCAGTTGGGGTCTACGATCGCTAAGTGAATCGCAAAGTTATCAAAGAAAATAAGAAAGCATATAAACATATAGATGAGTCAATCTTTCTTACGTTATTTCTGCTGGCTATTTTGACGACACATAAATATGATGATGCCCCTCATCAAATGGAAAGAGTATTGAAAGGTTTGATCTCCACGTGAATACATCAAACGTCGGTCACCAAAGCCAGTTGGTGCAAAATTATCTCTGGCTCTAATCTTGATACTTATCTGTTATTGGGTTTATAAGGCCACACATGAAGCAAGTTTGAAAATCACTATTATTTCTTTTATTATATTATCAGATGCTTGAGTCGCAGTGATATGTTTTTTATTGAGGGAATAGGTATTGTGTTCCTCTACCAACCCTTCAGATCTGAGTTCAGTTCCATCCGGGAGTGAGCGTTAAAGAGGGTGCAGTAGTATGTCCTTTCATGTGCTTCAGCATGTTTGCACCCTGTCGAGGTCTCTCAATGACATGTACTGATGCTCACCCACAATCATAGGCACGCCAACACAGCTTCCACACGTACTTTCCTCCTAACACTCGGAAAATCCCAAACACCTAGGCCACAGCGTGAAGCACTGGATGGACGCAGATCACTGCTCCAGTAACAGAAAGCGCAGATCCTCGTCCCTTCGAATCAGTTGCCGTTTAGGACCCACAATACATGGTTTGAACGAGTACTAGTAGAGTTACCCACCTATGTCGGGAGTCCGCAAACAGGCCGCTACAATAAATACTCAGGTTGCGGACACATGTGTCGTTTTGGAGGTAATTGATTTTACGGTCTTAGTCTTCCCTCGTTGCACAATCACAGAGAAGGCGTACTCATACCTTCACTGACTCCAGTATAATTCATCACTTATTCATGCATGGGAATCCGAATTCATCTCAAAATCTGATTACCTCTTCTTTGGCTCTGTGCCCACTTAGCCTATCTGCTATATTTCATTGAAATCCGGTAACAACCTTTTTATGTCCACACACACACACACACACACACACACACACACACACACACACACACACACACACACACACACACACACACACACACACACACACACACACACACACACACACACACACACACACACACACACGCACGCACGCACGCACGCACGCACGCACGCACGCACGCACGCACGCACGCACGCACACACACACACACACACACACACACACACACACACACACACACACACACACACACACACACACACACACACACACACACACACACACACACACACACACACACACACACACACACACACACACACACACACACACACACAAGGGTGAATACACATCCTCCTCCAATTTCGATGGCATAGGTAATAAGATCAGACCCAGAGCTTTCCTAATAGGCTATACTTTCCTGCTGGTTAATGAGCTTAGTCAAAGCAATTATGGAGGAATGGATTCACTGAAATAACCTTAGCCTGACACGCTCAATATCTGATTCATCTACAACTCAACATTATGTTCTTTTGACGCTTACTCACGGTTAGCTAGTCCTTCACTCACTGTTAATCTGCTGTCCAGCATACTCGCCAGTTTTTGACCTACCTCAACTGCAGTGTTTCAGCTCATTTGTATCCACCCTTCAACATAATCACACCCTTCACTATTTCCCAGTAAAACTCCTCAACCCCAGATTTTCAAGTCAGTCGGGGAAATTCTCACCCTTATCGTATCCTTCACTCTTGCACTATACTTCCCTAACTACATCCTCCTTCTTACCTTCCTCACCTTACCTTATATCTCCCCTCTTTTCGTCGTTTATAACAGTACTCTTGATTACTACCATGAAGTATTTTTCGTTTATATTCTTGCTGCCTACAGACGATTGTATTTAGTACGGGAGAGATGTGGTAAGGTGATAAATCAAAGCTATATCTTACCTCTCTCCAGGTACAACGTTTATCATGAACTAAATAAAATTGTCTTGAGATAGTATTTTTATAAAGTTACGAGATTGATGAGGTTACGTGGCAGGTGAAAGGGTAGTCATGAGGTGCTTGTGGTTAGGATCAGGTTACCGTGGGAGCTCAAATACTGCCACACGTACACACACAACAGTCACTTATGTCTTCCTTAACGACGTGTAAGGTGCTCACATCGCGCACTTGAACAGTTGTGGTCAGGAATATTGCTCCGCTTTTTACCCGCACAGTTATGAGACTTAGAATATATATATTATGAAATGTGTTGGGTTTGTTGCGCACCCGTCTAGCAGCAAACGCTCACCTCTTTTCTGTCCAACTCTCTAATGCAAGAGTTTACCGATACTCCCAGTACTTCGTGTATGCAACAGGTCAACTCTGGGACTGTCTTTCTCTGTCCGTATTTTCCTCTGCCTATGACCTTCAGACCTTACGCAAAATGTCCATGCATCTCGAAATGCACGGATATTGATTTCTTTTCTTTTCTTTTTAGGTGAAGGACAATCCTGCGAGCTTTTAGCCTTTGGCTCCTTCCTTGATGTGCACGGTGTAGGTGCTGTTTACGGATTATTATATTTCGAAAGTCACTGTTCACAATCATTTTATTTATAAAAGGGAATTGGACCGATATTATAGAGTCCGCAACTGTACAGGGAACGTACTCATAAGTGATCTTACTCCCGTATTCTTAAAATTAATTCCTTCCCTAAATTTTCCCTACTCGTCGAAGGAGTTTTCTTCTTCATCGGTATCCAAACAAATTCCCATGGAAGGGAAAGGATAATGTTCAGGTTGGTAGCCCTGTTAAGCTAAAAAGGCCCATCCTGCTGATAGCCTATTTGGTATGGTGGAGCGTTAGATTTGTAAACAAATATATCAAAATATGCATCTCGTGCTGGATGATGGAAGCACAACACATTTGAGATGTGGGAGGTCGCCACCACGTCCATACTGCTGGTTTGTATTCAGCCATAAATGCCATTCTGGCCAACAATGCAGCGGTGTTCACTCCTCGTGACAATATTTTAATAAATTATATTCGAGGAATATCATTATCTCTAATGTTGTTATTCGCAAGAATGAGAATCATTTGGTAACGTATCCTCTCCTATACTCCAGTGGCGGAGCTCGTTTTTTTTTTTTTTTTTTTTTTTTCCAGTTGGAAGGCATGAACCGAACCATTCGTATATATAAAATTTGTCAGTGTCATCATATAAGACTGGATGAATATCGGAGGCAGTACGTCGTCTGCTCTTTTTATGTCTGGCTAAACATCTCAGCCGACACGAGGAACTTATAAAGAGATACAACCAGCACTTAAATATCAGGATATCGTTGACAGTCGTGTTAACAAAATTGTACAGTACCTTTCATTGACATTTTAAATGTATTTAAGACAACAAACTAAAATAAAGAACGCACAGACATTGCAAAGAGATTTCTGAAGAGACGGACCAAATGGTACCGTCAAGTTCCAATTATTTCGGGTGCTCAAAGGGAAGACCTTGCCCTTCGAGCAGCTCAGAATGAGAAGGATTTTTTTTTTTTTTTTGAGTACCGGTTCAGCGACGGATGTTCTTCCCATGCATCTAATAGGGAAGGAAAAGTTTCATAATACCGGCGTTAATACCGTCTCTTTGATAACATCTTTTTCATTTAAATCGCACAACCACTAGATAAATTTTAAGTAACGATTATCTTGACCTCTAGTTCTGAAAGAATTGATTAATTTTTTTCTAAGCAAAACAAATCATTTGGAGTTTGTGATGATATAATTAATAAGACGATACCGAATTCAAGGTGTTTACTTTATAAGATTAATTATAACCGATAAAAGATAATTATTTTCGGGAAATATGTTTGGTCATACCATCATTTTTGCATTCACTGTAGTTTGGTTATGAAACAATTGATGTAATAAAGATAAATCATATTTAGTAGTACACAAAATTTAAGTTCAAGGAAATACTTTTGAATACAGCCTCTTCCCGTCTTACACCTCCTCCATCTCTCTCGCTTCCTGCTTCCACTCCCTGTAGGTTCTTCATCCTTTTCATCTTCATGGCTTTGCTTTATCCTTTCCCATAAATAAAGCACTGCCTTCTCAAGTCTCCCTACTCCATCATCACACCCCTTCCATCTGGCCTTCCGCTTTCTATCAACAGCTCTTTTCCTGTCAGCCGTACAGTAGCCAACCACCCTCTTCATTTAACTACCTCATTCTTGTTATTGTTTCTTCATTTTAACTGGACTTAAAGCGCAATCTTTCCATCCTGAATCCTGAGCTGTAAGATTAATAACAGAACCATATATTGTGCTGGTCAGGAAAGTGTCATAGAGTTTAGAGACGCGGTAATGTTTTATTCTGCCTATGAAGTGCGTGAAATGTGCTGCAAAATGACAAAAGTTTCCGCCAAGTTAAAGTGGACAAACTGTAGTCTAATTCATTACTTTTATACCCAACCATTCCACTTCAGGACTTCTCTCATGCCACCCTTACTCCACACCCCACACCACCGCACTTCAACCCGCCTTTCTTATATTTGCTTCATGCATATTCCACCATCGTTAAACTATCGCATTACTGTAGTTCGTTCACCTTAACTTGACAGGGATTTTCGTCCAACTGTAGCTTATATGCCATTGCTCAGTGGAGAATAAGGCAATACTACGGCTCTACATCACCCCATAACACTTCTTCGTAACTAGCATCATCTTTTAGTGTTAATGGCTTGTAAAGGCAGCCACTGAAGACGGAAGGATGGCAGCATTAAGCCAGGATTAAAGTGAATAAAGTAACTCGTCCCTAGATGCTCTTACCCCCTTCAAGGCCCACTACACTCAAACTCCCCCAACCATTCTTCCCACCACACTTCCGTCACCCCCTTCCTCCCCTTTCCGGTAGCCCCCCCACCCCACCAGCAGTTGACCCCTGACCCCGGTGGCTTCCCTGTGCCGTGGGGGTGGAGGCTGGGGAGGTGTGGGCACGTGTGGGTGAGTCATGGGCTGGCAGGGTGGGGGAGGGGACGGGTAAATTGATGTTCCTGTGGTCGGATGCGGTATTGAGCGGGAACCTCATCGCTGCTTAATATGACTGCCGTCGGAGAAAAGGCATACTCTCTCTCTCTCTCTCTCTCTCTCTCTCTCTCTCTCTCTCTCTCTCTCTCTCTCTCTCTCTGTATATATAAAGTGTTTGATAATAGATAGATATAGTGTGTGTGTGTGTGTGTGTGTGTGTGTGTGTGTGTGTGTGTGTGTGTGTGTGTGTGTGTGTGTGTGTGTGTGTGTGTGTGTGTGTGTGTGTGTGTGTGTGTGTGTGTGTTTTTATGTGTCCGACTCTGGGCATAGGCTTCACAGCCTGCTATCAAGGCCCAACAGTCCTCCTGTGTGTGTGTGTGTGTGTGTGTGTGTGTTCTCGCTGATCTCTCATTACTCATTCCTGCCGCATCACATACCGGATCACACCCAGTGACTTCAAAATGTAGGTTTGTATTAAGCAAGTTTTCCACCACAGCATCTCAATCAGTGTCAAGATTTTTTTTTTAAGTATTCAGTTCGTTTCCTATTCAACACCACAGATTAGTACTTCTTCCTTTCCTGTGTATTTCAGCATATTTATGAACCAGGTATTTTGGTGATATATTTGTGTATCTGTTACTGCAACTGAAATATTACGATAAAAGCGTAGGGTGATAATGTAATATACCATGAGTGCCTGAATGAACAAGAGCATCGTATCTAAAATTTTCAGTGCCTTTATATCGGATGGATTTTGCCCATCATCAGAGCAGCCTTAAAAAAAAAAGAAAAAGAAAAAGAAAAAAAGAAAGTAGGGGGGCGGGAAGATGGGGTTCAACTAATAACTGTGTCTGTATGAAAGAAGTATTTTTCGACTTAACCCCATTAATTTCTTGACGTATTTCCTGCTCTATTTTTCCTGTTTGTAGTCAAGTTTCTTCACCTTAGGAGAAATTCGTCAGACTAGAGCAGTTAGATACTGAGGCTCTTCCTAGACTGAGAGAAAGTCTGGTGATATATTAATTAAAAAGAAAAATACGCAGTGGGAATGAAGGGTTTAGTCAATGTTTTCTGGAATCTTAAATTTGTGTGGTGTTTGAGACGGGTGAGTAGGCTGATATTCCCGTCGGTTAAGGAAGTTCCCTAACACCTCTTCCTTCCCTGTTTATTTTTGCATAGAGCTCGTTATTGGTCCCTTATGTGTTTTTTTTTGTTACTTCTATGTTGGTGTTACAAAGACGAAGACGGCATACAAGAGGGCGGCAAAATGTAGAATGAAAAAATAATCGCTGAGGAAAAGGTATCAAGGAGCTTTTTTAACTGCAAGGACTATGGACCAAGGACGACGTTATGTGCCACCTGTGCTTCACCTGCAACAGAATATTGGGAAACTGACCTTAAGAGGACACTTAAATATATCATGATAATTATTTCGAAGGTACACAACTAGTAGGCTATGATACACCTTCAAGTAACTCTTTTCAGTCACACGAGACCACAAACACGAACACAAGCAAGGGAGGAAGGGGGATCGTAAATATGTATGAGAATCCTAGACCTGTTTGTCAAACCTGCCCCAAGTAAGCTGCTCACATACAGTATGGCTTCAGACAGTACTTGTAAATACTGGTTCTTCCCTCCCTTCCCCCGTCAGTTCTTTGGAGTATTTTTATTTTACTTCTTCTATCTCCAGACCATTTTATTCAGCCTTGGAGACTCTTTTCCAGCTGAAGACGTTATATTCAGCCTTCGTTTAACCCTTCACTGCAAAAAATCTCTCAAAAGTTGAATGAAATACTTCCGGAGGTAAAGAAAATATACTGATTAAATACATCATCTAGCTGAAAGAGTTAAAGAGATAAGATTATACATACTTAATGCTCGAACCGGTCAGTCTGGTAGATTCAGTGTGCTTCCTCCTTCTCCTTATATACCTTGCAGCACAATGCGGGATCTGGATGCAAACCGGCTAACGCGGTTCGTGTTCTTGGGAAAGTCTGGAACATAACAAAGACTGTCTTTTTCGATGATATTCTTGTTGTTAATGAGCATAAAATCTAAGCCTTCCTTTTTACAATGACGTCGTGTACTGTATATAATGTAATTCGTGTCACCACCGAAAGATTTTATTTAGAGAGGCATGTGGTAGAGAAGGGAGTGGAAGCAAACGGCATTAACCTCTTTTCTACAAGGGCATCCTCCCGAGGTGAATAATATAGGCTGTAGGTAGCATCATGAAGAGAAAATATCGTACTCGGGTAAAATAATAAAAAAATAAAACATGAAGGAAACTTATAAGTCTATTCGTAACATCAATATCAGTAATTACAGAGCCCCTTTCCAGCGCTTATAACACGTAACATGGTAAGTTTGTGATTCCTTCTGTCCACATCAGGCCGTTCTTTGTCACTGAACAAAAGAACGTGTGTTGCATCATACCGTTTGTACAGAAGCCTCTAGGGTACATGTGTGAATGTTTGTTTGTTTGTTAGTGTGTGTGTGTGTGTGTGTGTGTGTGTGTGTGTGTGTGTGTGTGTGTGTTTACATATCATGTAGAAAAAAGATCAGGAAGAGGAGACTTAGAAAACTGAGAGAAGCATGAATAAGAGAAGTGATTACTGTTAGACACGGTATAGAACAGCGTATGCAAACCTTACGATGCGTTTTCGGCAAAGAAGCTTGTTTTTCACTTCTTGTAAGGCAAAACAGAAATTCCTAAAACGAAGATCAGTATCCTTAACAAGTCTCTGTCTTGGATGTGGCAAACTTAGGAAGTGCTATTTTCTTTCCTTTTATTACATATGTCAGTGTGGAGGGCATACCCCGCCTAATTAGATTATATGCTCGCTCTTACCTCATTTCAGGTCTCAAAATTGCATGACTCACCGGGATTCTTTTTCATTTCCACTAGTCTTAGTTCCTTCAATTCGATGAAATATTGGTTTTGATCAGAGCACTTTAAGGTATATGTCTCACAGTGAAGAGGTTAATGAAGATTTATCTAACCTCTCCAGTGAGAAGTTTCTCCTAAACTGAATAAACTAAACTGAAGGTAACACTGAAAGAAGATAAACCATGTCATCAAACTGTAGTGTGTATTGTAGCCAAGTTGCACACACATGGCATGGAAGGGCAGCTGTACTATATAGGTTCAAGGCGTATATTACTGATCCTACAGGGCAACTGATCAGTAGGGCTGGAGAACACCATTTGCTGTCACTGGAGAAATGTTCCGCCATACCCAATACTTCACGCACGGGTATAGGTGTAGAAGCCTTTTGGAGTGAAGGGTTAGAGAGTGCAGATAGATTTTTTTTTTTTATTATTATTATTTTTTAGGCAACTGTGCTTGTGAGAGGTATGTATGTGTATCATCGAGGGAACGAAGGAACCTGGCATGGTGCAACCAAGTGATAACACATGGAAGGACATGCTACTGCACCTTCTTGAGTGTCCGACCATAGGTGAGATTTAGCTAACATCGGGAGAACTGATCTACCAACGCGACCGCCGGATGTTCCATGCCACTGCAGTGAAAGTTAATCACACTCAGGCACGTCTTATCATACCTCCAGAATACTTTATCACCAGTCCGATCATCCATGTGGAGAAAATTCTGCAAGGATAATATGGTGCAAGAATTATACCCACGTACGGAAACGATCTTTATGTTCAGCCGTTTTGGTCAAGTCGGGCCAAAATCATTGCTGCCAGGTAATAAAGCAATTCATGGCACTCTGAATCAAGACTAATATTTCGATGATAGTCTGAAAGGAGAAGGGTCAGAGATACATTGTTAGAATTTTTCTAAATGCCGTGAATGGAAGGGTGGATGGGGATGAGTTGACAGTCACTGATGGCAAAGGAGTAACCTACATTGTTGAAAATTCATAGTTAATTCTACTTGCAGCAGCTGAGAATGTATCATAGCTAGGACGACGAGTGAGAGAAAATTCAGTAAAGAGGAGGCGAGACTGTAATTTATCTGTTAGCGTGAGATGGTACAGGAAATATTACCGAACATGGAGGTAAACAAGATAAAGATGGCACGTGAATATTCGCATAAAATTTAGTCAAGCAAAAATCTAGGAGCTGGGGCCAAAATTTTGAAGCAGAGTATATACCGTAAATTTCAGCAGCTATTTCTCGACCTCATCACGTGCTGAGGATGATGTGTGTTGAAGGATGTGTGAATTAGGATGGTATTCTAAGTTGCCCTGGAAATTAAGTAACATCTTTTCCTTGGTGATTTATTATCCGTATTACACTTTAATATCCTCTTCTGTGTTATTAAAGCATACGATGTCGATATTAAAACACGCAGACATGTAAGAAAGTGATGTTATAATATGCTATGCAACAGGTGCTACGAAGCCTTGGTACTATAGTTTATTCGTTTGGCAAAAACTGTCATCCTTTTGAAGATTATTTCACGTAGCTCAGTAGCAGAAAAAGACAATACAGTGGCTCTATATCCTTTCTGTAGCACTTCTTCGTGACTATCATCATATTCTAGTGTTAATCTATTGACATAATCCAGTCTTGATGGAGAGATGAAAATTTTAGGCCAAGATAAAGTGAACAGAGTACAGTATAGCAGTGTGACTTTTAGCGTGGTAAGAGAAAGTCTAAGTTTGGATGAAGTGTGAAAGTTGAGGAGGAGAGGAGAGTATGAGGATAATATATTGAGAAAAAATGAAGTGCAGAGCGTGGTAAAGGACGTATGAAATAAAGAAAATGTGTCAGTAAGATGGAGACTTTGTTTTAAGTGACAGTAAAAGAGATAGTGGAAGGATAATCTGTATAAGAGGCTTGAAGAGTGATTCAGGAAGGGTGGTTGGAAGGTGCTGAGTGATGAAAAGAATATTAGAGGTGAAACAGATGGATGGCGGTGGAGAGGTGGTGGAAATAGGGTTTTGAGAGAGAAAGAGAGAGAGAGAGAGAGAGAGAGAGAGAGATTGGATGAGGAAAGAGGAAAATCATGCAGTGATGGAGAGATGAAAGGTGACGGAGATGAAGAGAAATAAGAAGTGAAGAGGGTTAAGAAATCAGGAAAAAAGAACGAATTAGGTGAGGTTAGAATGAGGAAAAAACTAGAAGGGAAAATGAAGGTGGGTACGGTAAGGATGAAAAGAAAAATAGTATGACGAAGCGATATGAGAAAGATAGGAAGAGAATGATAATGCTGGAGTAAGAGAATATAAATGAGATAAGGAAGGGAAGATAAGAGGAGTGAGAGAACTTTCGAGGTGAGGGAAATGAAGGAAGGAAAGTGCTAGAAGGATAAAATAAAAATGTGTAGGCAAGATGAAGGAGAGATGATAGTAGGTAAGGAAAATACAGCCGGAAAGATGACAAGGAAAAGACAGGGAGACGAAGGGAGGAACGAGGAGAAGGTGTGGGAGAAAATAAGAAAGACTGAGAGAAGGTAAAGCAAAGAAAAAGAGAATGGAAGATAGTGAAGAGGGATAAGGATGGAAATACTTAGAGAGAGGCAGGAGAACCATAACAGTAATACCTGGAAAAAAAATACACGAAAGAGTGATGAATAAAGATAAGGAAGGTTTAGAATAGGCAGGAGGGAGGAAGGAGAGTGGGAGGGAAGAAAGAAGGTGGAGGGAAAGGCGGGGAGAAAGGAGGAGAAATGGGAGGAAGGAAGAGAAAGAGAGAGGAATGGAGATAAGAGAGGAAGAGAGGAGGAAAGATGAAATGGCAAATGAGGGAGGATGAAGGGAGGGAGGAGGGGAGGAGAGACGGAAGAGGGAGGAAGAGAGATGGAGGGAGGGAGGGAGGAGGGTTGATGGAGAATGAAAAGAGAGAAGATGCAAGGAGGGAGGGAGGTGAGGAGATGGAGGGGGGGAGAAGAGAAGGGATGATGAGAGAGAGTGGCTAAGGGAAGAAGGGAGACGAAGCAGAGAGGAGGAGATACAGGGAGGGAACAGTTAAGGTGGAGAGAGGGAGGGAGGAGAGGGAATGGAGAGAGGGAGGAGGGGGAATGAAGATGGAGGGTGTTGGAAGTGTGTTTGGGGAGGGTAGAGGGGTGGGGGGTCCCGTCCATCACTTTCCAGCAGTCATCCATCATCTTGTGTTAGAGGGAGGCGCCCCGCTGTGCCTTTGTCTCCACTCCAACAGTCAGGGAAAGAGAGAGAGAGAGAGAGAGAGAGAGAGAGAGAGAGAGATCCCAGGGGAAGAAAAGAGGAAGGAAAATAATATGTGAGAAGGAAAGACGAGCATAGTAAAATAAAAGGAAGCTCCAAAGAAGGGGAAGAGCGAGAGACAGACAGACAGACAGACAGATAGACAGACAGACAGAGAGAAAGAGGGAGAGAGAGAGAGAGAGAGAGAGAGAGAGAGAGAGAGAGAGAGAGAGAGAGAGAGAGAGAGGCTACAAAAAGAAAAACGCATAACAAGTCAAAAAGGAAATAATAAGAAAGTGAATTAAAAATCGAAAAGACAGTGACTCCTGGCTGAAACTTGCGGTGAGGGTGGAGAGGATGTGAAAAAGAAGAAACACTTGCTAAACGGAAGACAGAAAAAATGTTTAAAGAGTGAGAAAAGTTGTTTGGTCTGTGAAGGAAAATAGGAAAACAGATTAGGCTAGGAAAGAAGAAGAGAGGCAGAGAAATGGTAACAAAGAGGGAACGGAAGAAGAGGAAGGAGCAGAGAGAGAGAGAGAGAGAGAGAGAGAGAGAGAGAGAGGGTAGAGCTGGGTAGGGAAGAATACGACCAAAGATTGATGAATGATTGCTGGAGGTATGGTCAGAATTTGGGGGAGGGAGGGAGGTAAGGAAGGAAGGAGGGAAAAGAAGGGAGGGAGGAGGGAAGCATGAGGTGGGGGGAGTATAGAAGAGGATAGAGGAAGGAAGGAGGAGGGAATGGAGTTAGAAGGTATGGGGGAGGGAGGAGGGGGAAGGGGAAGGAAGTAGAGAAGTACCGGTATGAATTTAGGATGCTTGAAGGGAGGGAGGGAATGGATGAGGTGTGTGGAAGGCGTGAGAGGTAAGTGAAATAAGTAGGGGAGAGTATGGAAAGAAAGCATGGTTGCAAGGAGAGAAGTGTGGCATGAGGGAGGGTGACTGAGATTGGGAGATTTGAGAGAGAGAGAGAGAGAGAGAGAGAGAGAGAGAGAGAGAGAGAGAGAGAGAGAGAGAGAGAGAGAGAGAGAGAGAGAGAGAGAGAGAGAGAGAGAGAGAGATGAAAAAGCAAGTGTTGGTAGGAAGGGGGATATAGAGAGAAGGAGGGGAGGAGAGGGGAAGTGAATGGCACAGAAAGGGTGGAAGGCATTGGTGAAGTGAAAGAGGGAGAGGGGAAAGATGGGCATAGAAGGAAGAAGGGAGAGGATGGAGAGAGGAAAGGTAGATATGGAGGGAAGGCGAGAGGAATGGGAGTAGGGAAGAGAAAAAAAAAAGTTGAGAAAAACAAAGAGGAGGGAAAGAGTTTTAAAGACAAGGAAAGAGGGGTGGCTTTAAAGAGGATAAAAAGCCTTCAGAAAGTGAGGAAGGGAGGAAGTCGGAGGGAGAAGGAGAAGTTTGGGGACTATGAAGGAAGAGACGTAAGAAAAAAGGAAGAAGGGAAAAGGATGGGGAGGGCTCTATGAAGGGAGGAGACGAGGATGGGGAAATAGAGAAGAGGGAGATCATAAAAAAGTGAAATAAAGAATGAGGAAGACCAGAGCTCTGAGACAGGGAGAGGGTGTGGAATTTGAGAGGAGAAAACCTTTAAAAAGTGAGAATAACATAAGGGAGAGAGAGAGAGAGAGAGACAGACAGACAGACAGACAGACAGACAGGCAGACAGACAAAAGGAGGCAAAGACAAACACACACAGGCAGAGAGAGAGAGAGAGAGAGAGAGCATACAGCAGCGAGGCGATTGAGAAATGGTCAGGAAAGCGACAATAAAGACAGGCTTATGGGAGGGACAGTGAGATGGCTTAGGTCCAAAGAGAAAGGAAAACTGGGAAAAGCGAAAGTCAGGTGTGAGAGAGAGAGAGAGAGAGAGAGAGAGAGAGAGAGAGAGAGAGAGAATGAAAACTGGAGTGGCAAGTAGAGAATGAGAAGGGATAAAAAAGAATGGCAGTAAAAGCAATTCAGAGTGAAAAATGGATTGGGAATGTGTGTGTGTGTGTGTGTGTGTGTGTGTGTGTGTGTGTGAGATAACGAGTATGGCAATGAAGAGGAAGAGGAAAAGATTAAGAAAGAGTAGCTACCCATTTACACTTATTTTAGTATCGTATAAAATTACCCACGAATAAATCTCTCTCTCTCTCTCTCTCTCTCTCTCTCTCTCTCAATTTGTAAGGCTTTTTTGTCTCACACACACACACGCACATACACACACACACACACACACACACACACACACACACACACACACACACACACACACACACGCAAACTTTTTTTTTTCCTTCGTCACTCTTTCTTTTATCCACCAACCTTTTCTAGACACACTAGTCCTTTTTTTCCCATATATTCCTTTTTTCTCACTCAAGGTTTACCCTCCCCAATACGTTTTTCTTCATTCTTATTCCATTTTTTGTTCATTGTCAACCCCCTCAGGCCAAGGACGTCTTTATTAGTTACATTTATCGACCGGGAGACGATTTAATCAGCTTTGGAGAGACTTTTTATGGTGAAGGGATAAATGGAGAGACTCAATAAACTCTTCTGTACAAAGTGTGTTTCTTGTGCTGAATAAAATCGTCTGGCGATATGAAAAATGAGCAATATAAAAGCATCATCGCAGTGGAGGGGTTACTTAGTTTTTTTTTTCTAGTATCCCCCCAACATAGGCCTACCTTTCTTTTTCCATCGATTGTTTTTTCACCATTCATTCTTTCATTCTGTTATAATTTTAGTCCCTCATTCAACCTGTTCTCCTACCAACACTCTCTCATCATTCAGATTATTTCCCTTCGGTTTTGCTGTCACCATTCAAATTTCTCTCCTTTAATTCCTTTTTTTGCCTCTCCATTCATTCTTTCGTATCACCATCCAGACTTTTGTATCACCATTCAGATTATTGTATCACCATTCACAATTCTGCATCACCATTCAGACCAGGGGCGTGGAAGAAGTTGAGAGGCGGAAGAGAGAGTTATATAAAGAAAGAAAGAGAGAGGTGAAAAGATTAGTAATTCTGCTGTATCACCATTCAGGCTTTTCTATCACCATCCAGGCTTTCATATCACCATTCAGACTTTTGTATCGCCATTCAGACTTTTGTATCACCATTTAGACTTTTGTATTGCCATTTAGACTTATATTTCACCATTCAGACTTTGCATCACCATTTAGACTTCTGTATCGCCATTCAGGCTGCTGTATCACCATTCAGACTTTACCACCATTCAGACTTTTCTATCACCATTCAGACTTTTCTATCACCATTCAGACTTTTCTATCACCATTCAGACTTTTCTATCACCATTCAGACTTTTCTATCACCATTCAGACTTTTCTATCACCATTCAGACTTTTCTATCACCATTCAGACTTTTCTATCACCATTCAGACTTTTCTATCACCATTCAGACTTTTCTATCACCATTCAGACTTTTCTATCACCATTCAGACTTTATCACCATTCAGAATTTTGCCTCATAATTTTTACCTTTCCCCATTAGAACTGTATGGCACCTTTTATAACTTGATCACTTAAGTTTTCTCCTTAGTTTGGATAACTTCATCTTGTGTGTGTGTGTGTGTGTGTGTGTGTGTGTGTGTGTGTGTGTGTCCGTTTTATTGTTAATCTCTTTTCTTTTTATTTTTCTCTTAGTGTCATCTTTCTTTATTTTGTATGTATTTGTAGCTTACTATCGTGTTTGCATATCTGTTCTTCCTTTGTTACTTTTGTTCATAATCTGTTTGATTCTCTAGTCCTTTCCATATATTTTTTGGAAATAATCTTTCATTTTCATCGAGATTCTTTGTCACTCTTCTCTTTGTATTTTAATTATTCTATTTTTTGGTCAAATTTCGTATTTTCGTCATTTTCTTTACATTGTTTTTGCCATAGCCTTTAATTCTCTTTTTATTTTATTTATTTATGTATTTTTTTGCTAATTTCGTTTATTCTCTCCTCCCTCGCCTCTTTCCACACCTTCCATTCTTTCCCCAGTTACAATAGGCTCACCTGAACACCCAGAGACAGTCCAGCTAACGAGGGTCGGGGTCGTTGGTGATCGTTCGGGTGGTTGGTGTCGTTAGGGTGGTCGTTATAATGATGGTTGTTTGGGTGGTTGGTGGTCGTTGTTAAGTCATGAGCGCGGTTGATGGGCGGTAGGGAGGTTGATAGTTGTTTGGGTGGTTGTGGTCGTGAGGGTGATTAGTGGTCGCTTGGGTGGTGGTGGTCATTGGGTGGTTGGTGGTCGTTTGGGTGGTTAGTGGTAGTTAGGGTGGTTAGCGGTAGTTAGGGTGATGGTGGTCGTTAGAGTGGATGGTGGTCGTTAAGCAGATTCATAGTTGGGTTGGTTGTGGTCGTGAGAGTGGGTAGTGGTCGTTAGGATGGTTGGTGGTCGTTAGATTTGCTGATGTTCGTTAGGTTTGCTGCTGGTCGGTAGGGTGGTCGGTGGTCGTTAGGTTTGCTGATGGTCGGTAGGGTGGTTGGTGGTCGTTAGGGGTTGGTGGTCATTAGGATGATTATGGTCGTTAGGGCTGTTGGTGGTCGTTTGGGTGGTTGGTGGTCGTTAGGGAGGTTCATAGTTAGGGTGGTTGTGGTCGTGAGGGTGGTTAGTGGTTGTTAGGGTGGCTGATGGTAGTTAGGTTTCCTGGTGGTCGTTAGGGTGGTCGGTGGTCGTTAATGAGTTGATGATCGTTAGGGAGGTTCATAGCTGTGGTGGTGGTCGTAGTTAGGGTAGTTAGTGGTCATTAGGGTGGTTGGTAGTCGTTAGGATCTCTGGTGGTTATTAAGGTGGTTGGTGATGGTCATTATGGTGGTTTGTGGTCGTTATGGTGGTTGGCGATGGTCGTTATGGTGGTTGGTAATGGTCGTTATGGTGGCTGGTGGTCGTTATACGGTTGAGTCGTTGGAGGTCTACCATTGCCATTACCACTCCCATCATTACCACAACCAATACTACCAGTACCAAATCCACAAATTCTGCCACCACCACCACGCCACGAGGATTATCACAACTACAACGACCCCAAGAAAGCTACCACATCCACCACATCAATGAGTAGCTTCCATCACCACACCATCATTACCACCACAACCACTACAACTATCACAACATTTCTCATCACCACAACCACTAAATTTCATTCATTATTTTTGCGCTAGTTAATCCTACCCACCCTCCATCCCACCATCGCCACCTGCAACCCCTTACGTCACTCAGAAAGGCTTAGAAGGTCGAGGAACATTTCTTTTTTTTTTTTACTGGAAAATGGAAAATGATATGCCCATGTACCAGTAATTTTATAAGTTTTTTTCAGCGGTAAATGTGAAGGCCATTATAAGTAGATGGGTAATAGACGCCTTCTTCTATAATTGCTATTTCAGTCTCAACCAAAATATCAGAGAAATACCAGAGGGGAATTTCAGGCCAGACCTGCACTATTTCTGGACCTGCACTGTTATTGGACCTGCACTGTTACTGGACCTGCACTGTTATTGGACCTGCACTGTTACTGGACCTGCACTGTTACTGGACCTGCACTGTTACTGGACCTACACTGTTACTGGACCTGCACTGTTACTGGACCTGCACTGTTACTGGACCTGCACTGTTACTGGACCTGCACTGTTACTGGACCAGCACTGTTACTGGACCTGCACTGTTACTGGACCTGCACTGTTACTGGACCTACACTGTTACTGGACCTGCACTGTCATTGGACCTGCACTGTCACTGGACCTGCACTGTTACTGGACCTGCACTGTTACTGGACCTGCACTGTTACTGGACCAGCACTGTTACTGGACCTGCATTGTTATACTGGACCTGCACTGTTACTGGACCTACACTGTTACTGGACCTGCACTGTCATTGGACCTGCACTGTTACTGGACCTGCACTGTAACTGGACCTGCACAGTTATTGGAACTACACTGTTACTGGACCTGCTTTGTTACTGGACCGGCACTGTTAATGGACCTGCACTGTTACTGGACCAGCTCTAAGTATCTGATATTTCTGACCAACTTCAATGTTTTTCACCACACATGAAGTTGTCCAAAAAACGATGAAAACATAGATATCAACGCATAGAATATTAATCTTACAAATAATACTATGATTTACAATTTATTTCCTTGCTCAGGTTATGATACAGGGAGATGATTCATAATTTCGGTTCATTTTGCCCAAAAGAGTGAAGATAATATTTATTTTGACTAACTTATAAAAACAGAATAATTGTAATCCTCCATGTTCTTTTCAGTTATAAGATAATGATTTAAGTGCTGGGGTCATTTAAATGGAAGGCAGTAAATCAACCTCCGCAAAACACACACACACACACACACACACACACACACACACACACACACACACACACACACACACACACACACAAAGCATCATCACCACCACTATTCAACTCTACATTTACTCTGCAACCACTACCAATACCACCCTCACCAATCCAGCACCAGTTCTGGTAAACAGGCTACCATCACCGCCCACAGCTTCTGCAATCCCCACTACCACGACTACCACCATCACCTACAACTGCTGCCACCCTCACTACCACAATTACCACCATTACCTACAGCTGCTGCTACCCTCACTACCACAATCACCACCATCACCTACAGCTCCTACCACCCTCCCCATCAATACCACCACATCTACCCTCCACGCTACCATAACTACCAACGTAAGTCTTTGTCATGTCACCACACCAATCGTTGCTACTACCACAGCTACCAACTAATACCAACACAGTAATCATATTCACTACCACAACTATCATCACAACTACCATTTTCACTACCAAGAGTTTCCACCACAGTAACTCTTTTCTCTACCACAGTTACCAAACAGTACCATCAAAATCACTGTTGTTACTGTGACTCTTACCAACAGTACTGTTTATTTCTTCAGTCCAGTAGTTTGAACTACCACAATTACTACAGAATACAAACACAACTATTTTTACTTTAACAGCTACCAGTACCGTCTATCTCGTCGCTTCTACCATTCACACCACCACACAGCTACCATCTCACTCACCACAATTACTACCACAATTACCATCACCAATACACCCACATTCACCACAATCGTTTCCACCTTTCCTACCAGTTACCACCCTCTCTTCACCGTTGCTACCACTTCCGCTACCACAACTACCACAATTCCTCCCCACTGCCTCATTACCACCACCACCACCATCATTCCCATTTATATTTAGTCCATTGTCCGTCGCTCCCCCTCTTTATCCCTTATTGTCAACGGCCTCCTCGTTATTAAATATTCCGCCCGTATTTAGTCGTCATTCTGTGGCCTGAGAGAGAGAGAGAGAGAGAGAGTCCTAATGCGAAGTCCCTTTCTCTCCTGTTCACTAAGCTTCTCTTGTTCACGCTTCTGTTCTCTTTTTAACTAAATTTATCTCGTTTCCCAGTGTTTCTTCAGTCATGTTTTTGATGTTTAAGAAGGATGGGTATTTCACTGTAGCCCTTCGCGCGGTGTGCCTCTAGTGCGTCTTCTCTCTCTCTCTCTCTCTCTCTCTCTCTCTCTCTCTCTCTCTCTCTCATCTCTTGTTTCACTCTTTCTTTGATCCGTTTCAATAAAAAAAAAATCACATACTTCCTGTTTTATTCACTCCTCTTGATTCCCAATTCTTCCCTCTTTTTTCTTATGTCCTTCTCTCCTTCCCATTTTATTTCCTTCCCCATTTCTATCTCCCCAGTTCTTTCCCTAATCGATGTCCACACTTCGTTCCTTTACTGTTGCGCCAACCTCTTTTATGAGCTCCCCCTTCCTCCCCTTTTCTGTATTTTCCCTCACTCTGTCTATCCTTCCCTCCCTCCTTTAATTCATCTAATTATTCCCTCTTTCTTACAAATTATCCTCTCCATCTGTCCCTATCCTACTCTTTCTATCGTTTCTCCCTTGTCACTTTTTCTTCTTAGTCGTTCTTCTTCTTCCTTCTTCCCTTTCTCCTTCAGACTCACCATCGCTCTTCGCCTCACACTCTTTCTTATAAAGACTTTCCCTTCCTGACAAATATTGCGTCCTCTTCCTCCTACTTCTCCTTGTTTTTGATGTCCGGTTTTCCCTCTGATTCTCTCCTCCCTTTTTCCCCTCCCCCTTTTCCTGGTCTTCAATATACTCTGTTAGGCCCTTCCCATCCGTCTGAAATTTCCCTCCTCCCCTTTCCCTTTCCTTCCTCATTTCTTTTTTCCTCTTCCCCTCTAATTTCTTCTTCCTTTCCCCTCGCCTTTCCTTTCTTTCCTCCTTTGTCCCTTTTTCTCTTCCTCTCCCCTCATCCCCCCTTTCTCCCTTCTACTCTTCCTCTCCCCTTATCTCCACTTTCGCCCTCTTCTTCTCCCCTTCTCTACCCCTCTTCACTCGTTTTCTCCGCCTTCCCCTCCTAGTCTCATTTATTCCTCTTCATCTCCCCTCACTCTCTCCACCCTCACTCGCCCCTCTAACATTCCCCAATAGACCGCCTGTCACTTGAATTAACAAGAGAACAAACACAGGAAATTGTCACAATAATACACACACACACACACACACACACACACACACACACACACACACACACACACACACACACACACACACACACACACACACCACCTAAAAGCCTACAAACACGAGACAGGTGTGAGGAAAGCAGAGGCACTGAAGATCTCAAAGGTAGAGAAATAATATGGCTGAGGTGAACATGAACTGGGATCAATTTAAGCAGCGAGAAGGGAAGGGAAGGAAAAGGAGGGGATGGAAAGGAAGGGAAGGGAAGAGCAGGGAAGGAGTGGAATGGGAGGGGAAGAGAAGAGGAAGGGAAGGGAAGGGAAGGGAAGGCAGGTGAAGGGAATGGATGTGAAGGGAACGGGGAGGGGTAGCGGTGGAAAGGGAAGGAGCTGAAGGGATTGCTAAGGGAAGGGAAGGGAAGGGAAGGAGAGAGAGGGGAAAGGAAGAAAAAGGAAGGGAAGGGATGGGAGGGGAGAGGAAGGGAAGGGAAGGAAAGGGAAGAGAGGGAAGGGAAGGCAGGTGAAGCTAATGGATGGGAAGGGAACAGGAAGGGAAGGGAAGGGAAGGGAAGGGAAGGTGCTGAAGGGATTCCTAACCGAAGGGAAGGGAAGGAAAGGAAAGAGAGGGAAAAGGAAGGAAAGGGAAGGGAAGGGAGAGCAAGAGATGGGATGGGAGGGCAAAGGAAGGGAAGGGAAGGGAAGGAAAGGAAAGGGAAGTGAAGGGAGAGGAAAGGAAGAGAACGAGTGGGAGGGGAAGGGAAGGGAAGGGAAGGGAAGGGAAGGGAAGGGAAGGAAAGGAAAGGGAAGGAAAGGGAAGGGAAAGGAAAAGAAGAGAAGGGATGGGAGGAGAAGAGAAGGGAAGGGAAGGGAAGGGAAGGGAAGAGAAGGGAAGGGAAGGGAAGGGAAGAGAAGGGAAAGGAAGGGAAGGGAAGGGAAGGGAGTAGAAAGGAAGAGAAGGGATGGGAGGGGAAGGGATGAGAAGGGAAGGGATTGGAGGGAAAGGGATGGAAAGGGAAGGGAAAGGAAGGGAAGGGAATGGAAGGGAAGGAAGAGGAAAGGAAGAAAAGGGATGGGAGGGGAAAGGAAGGAAAGAAAAAGGAAGGGAAGGGAAAGGAAAGGAACGTTAAAGAAGCGAAGGGAAGGGAAGAGAAAGGAAGAGAGAAGGGAAGGGAGAGGAAGGGAAGAGAAGAGAGGGGAGGGGAGGGGAAAGGTTTGATGAGAAGGGAAAGGAAGGGAAGGGAAGGGAAGGGAGGGGAGGGAAGGGGAAGGAAAGGGAGAGGAAAGGAAGAGAAGGGAGGGGAGGGGAGGGGAGGGGAAGGAAGGGGTGAATGGGAAGAGAAAGAAAGGAAGGGGAAGGGAGTAAGGAAGGAGAAGGAGCTGAAGGGATTGCTAAGGGAAAGGAAAGGAAGAGAGGGGAGAGGAAGCTATGGAAAGAGAAGGAAGGGATAGGGAAGGAAGGGAAGGGAAGGAAAAAGAGGAATGAGAAGGGACAGGAAGAAAGCAAGGTTATAGAGAAGAGTAAGGGACGAGGAATATTAGACAAGGTAGGGGAGGTTAGGAAAGGGGAAACGGTTGAGAGAAAAATCAGAGGAGACAGAAAATTATCGGAAATTCAATTGTACATCCGAAGGTAAGGAGGTATGAATGGTTACGTATATCTAGTATATCTAAGAGTTTTCTATCTGTATTTATCTATTTCCTTATTTGTCAGTTGATTTATCTTTATCTATTCATCAGTTGATCCATCAGTCCATCTATCTTGAAAGAGAGAGAGAGAGAGAGAGAGAGAGAGAGAGAGAGAGAGAGAGAGAGAGAGAGAATGGGATGGGTAAGGAGGGCAGACAATGGTAGGGGAGGGAGGCAAGTGTCCTATGGGAGCAGTTCACGAAATTAACCCATCACTTGGACCCAACCCTCCCTTCCATAGCCTACCATACTCTTCCTCTCTCTCTCTCTCTCTCTCTCATTTGTTCTTTTTGTGCGAGGGGAGATCGGGGAGCAGTTGAAAGGGGGAGGGAAGGGGCGTGGTTGGGCGGCGTAGGGCAGAAAGGGAGGAACACACACACACACACACACACACACACACACACACACACACACACACACACACACACACACACACACACACACACACACACACACACACACACACACACACACACACACACACACACACACACACACACACACACACACACACACACACACACACACACACACACACACACACACACACACACACACGGCGGATAGGATCATGGTTGGCTTTTGTGATAAGTGAAGCTTGATTTGGTGGAAAGGCGACCTTGGATCTAAAACGGCAAACAGAAACTGTACTGACTATCAATAAAGAGAGAGAAGGCTGAAGGCTGGCATTGCATCAGCCACTTGAGGCCAGATTTGAGTTTGTTTATTCCCTCTAAACTAAATTTTGGTTACTCTTACCTAGAGACATTATTTATATAAATTATACTTCTTGCAACTACAGTCCTCCTGAGGTAGCAAAATCAAATCAAATCAGGTACCCGGACTGAAAAGGTTATATATAAACCACTAATGAAAATAGAGGTGAAAATATTACAAACGATATACTCACATCTGAGTAAATATTGTTTGTAGTAAATTTAGGGGGTAATCAGATTCTTTCGTGCAAAAAAGACAGCCACTGGCTGGGATTCTGCAAAAGTTGTCCCTTCCAAGAAAAGATGAAGAGAAGAAATGCAAAATTTACGTGTTCATTTCAAGATGCCTGGGCCCTATGCTTGTACTCGTCCTTCCTCGAGAGGTGTTCTTGTGCTGAGTTAAACAGGCGTTAGCGATATAAAACAAACATATATAGCTATAACATAAGGGATAAGACAGACTGAGGAAAATAATCCCAGGACTGACCAGCTGTGTACACTTTCATAAATGACGGAGATTATCCGTTACCTCCTGCTTTAGATATTTATTCCAAGGCCAAGTGAAACGTGCTCGCTACAATAAGAAGTGGATGTAAGAAGAGGACAGAAGTAAAAAGAGATGAGTCTTAATATAGGAAAGTTTGAAAGCATGTTGAGGGGTCGGCAGAAGGAGTTAGAGTCTTCAAAATATTAAACTTCTTAGTTACTTTTTCCAATCTTATGTTTGAAGTACAGGTTGAATTATTACAAGTACTGCTCATAAACTTCTTTGCTCTGATTGTGTCATCTGCCCTAACGAAACCAGGTTATGGAAGAGACTGTAAAGTGCACGAGAAATTTATTTTTATCGTATACCAGCTGTGAATCCTGTTCTGGCAATTTGTATAAACACCAAGGGACGTTTCACCAAATCTGGTCTCTTCAGGATTAAGAACCAGCTTTGAAATTTCGATCATACTAGCCCCCTGTTCCTCACTTGGTGTTTCTCTATACAAATCATCACATACTCTTTACGAATATGATGATTCAAAGACCTCCTGGGTAACGATGACTTCAGCAGTGAAATCCAGTGTTTTCTTGTACGCCTTGGAGAGTGCTATCTGTGAGGTCGAAATTAACCTCTTATCTACAATGACGTGTTGTCCATTTTACCTTTGCCACCAGCGGACGATTTCCTTCAGCTTGGGTAGGACCTCTAGTAGTGAAGAGATACTGATTCCTACATCTAACCCCCTCCCCTAGTTCGAAAATTCTCCCCTCAGCTGAATAAAATTGTCTGGAAGTAGCAAAAAATAAAAAATAAGTAAATAAAGTTAAAAAATCTCTCTGAATTCCTTTTAAGGGATCGTAACCGAGGGTAAACTGGAGAGGAAAGAGGAAAAGAAAGTGAAATTTGGGAGATGAAGGCAGTGCAGTGAAGAAGGGGATGACAGTAAAGTGAAGGAGAGAAAGACAATAAAATGAAGGAAAGCAAACGTTAAAGTAAAGGAGAGAAAAATGAAGGAAAGGAAACATTAAAGTGAAGGAGAGGAAGACAATAAAGTGAGGGAGAGGAAGATAATAATTGTGTGAAGGACAATAAAGTGAAGGAGAAGAAGCAAATATAAAGTGAGGGAGAGGAAGAGAATAAAGTGAAGGAGGGAAGACAATAAAATGAAGAAGAGGAAACGTTAAAGTAAAGGAGAGAAAAATAAAGGAAAGGAAACATTATAGTGAAGGAGAATAGGGAAATAAAGTAAGGGAGAAGAAGACATTATAACGAGAGGAAGCAAATAAAGTGAAGGAGAGGAAGACAATAAAGTGAAGGAGAAGAAGATAATAAAGCAAAGGAGAGAAAGACAAAGTGAAGGAGAGGAAGACTACAGTGAAGGAGAGAAAGACAATAAGGTGACAAGGAAAGAGATAATAAGGTGAAGGGGAAGAAAAAAAAGTGAAGGAGAGAGATTCAATAAACTGGAGCAGAAGACAATGCGGTGAAGAAGACAATGAAATGCGGGAGAGAATGACAACAATTGAAGGAAAGACAATAAACGAAGAGGAGGAAGAGAGTAAAGTGAGAGAAAAAAGACAATAAAGATAAAGAGAGGAAGACAATACAGGGAGGAAAGGAAGACAATGAAGCGAAGGAGAGAAAGACAATAAAGGGAAGGAAAAAAGACTAAAGACGACAGTAGAGGATAGGAAGACAACATAATGAAGACAAAGCAAGGCATGGTGAAGAACATGAAGACAGTGAAGTGAAAATACACGAAGATGGGGGAAAATGAAAAAAAAAAAAATCGAGTGAATAACAGAGGAAACAGAGAGAAAAAAAAATACAATGAAGACTTCAAGGGTGGATAAAATGAGAGAGAGAGAGAGAGAGAGAGAGAGAGAGAGAGAGAGAGAGAGGAGTCGAATAAACTGGAGGTGAAGGAGAGGAGGAAATGAGAGGCCGAGGAGAGAGGAGCCAAGAATGAGCTGAGAAGGAGAAAATAGGCTCTTTAGTGTAGTGCTGGGACGGACGGGGAGGGAGGGAGGGAGAAAAGAGAGAGAGAGAGAGAGGGGGAGAAGAGAGAGGGAGAAAGAAGAGGAGAGAGGGGGGGTGGAGCGAGGAGGCGCAGACAAAAGGAGAAATAGAAGAGATGGGAGGGAAGTGGCAATGGACTGGAGAGAGAAGTGGGAGGGGAACAAAAAAGAAGAGAGAGAGGAGAGAGAGAGAGAGAGAGAGAGAGAGAGAGAGAGGAGATTGAAAGGACGGAATAAGGAATAGAAACGTAGTAATAATAGGGAGAAAGAATTTAGGAAAATGTATAACAGAAAACAAGATCTTGGAGAGAGAGAGCGAGAGAATGTTAAGACGAGCCTGAATGGAACAACGAAAAGGCAGTGACAGTAGAGAAGCGAGTGAGAAGAGAGGGAGGAAGAGGAGGGTGGAAGAAGGGGGCAGGAGAGAGAGGAGGAGGAGGAGGAAGGGAGAAGAGGGAGGGAGAGGAGGAAAACTGGAAAAAAAAAAAGCGAAGAGGAAAGGAGAGAGAAAGAAAGAGGGAGAAGGAAAGGAAAGGAGGGGGAAAGAAAGAGGGGGAGAGGGAGAGAGAGCTGAGGATTGGAGGTAAGAAGAGAGAGAGAGAGAGAGAGAGAGAGAGAGAGAGAGAGAGAGAGAGAGAGAGAGAGGTGGTAAAAAAACAGTGAGGGGAAGAACAAGAAGAGGAAGTAATGAGACAGGAGAGAGAGAGAGAGAGAGAGAGAGAGAGAGAGAGATAGAGAGAGCTGTGTGTAGTAAAATAGAAGAGGATTGGGAGGAGAGCGAGATAGGACGAAAAGGGAAGTGGATGAGATGACGAGAAGACGATCAGCGGTTCAGAGGGAAGAAAAAGAAGGGAGGAGGCAAGGGAGATGAAGAAGGAGAAGAAGAGGGGAGTAGGAGAGAAGAAAAATGGGGAGAGAAGAGAAGGTAGGAAGAAAGGAATGAGCTAAGGTAGGTGAGAGAGAGGTGATGAGAGAGACAAGAGAGGTAGGAATGAGGGAAGAAGAAGAGATGAGTGGAGGGAACAGAGGAAGGAACGAAGGGAGAAAGTAGATGAAGAAAGAGGGAAGAGAAGGGATGAGAGGAAAAAAAATAGAGGGTATGAAGGAAAGAATATGAGGCGAAGGAGAGAAGAAAATCATAGGAGAGAAGCTAGTTATGAAGGAAGAAAGGAGAGAGAGAGAGAGAGAGAGAGAGAGAGAGAGAGAGAGAGAGAGAGAGAGAGAGAGAGAGAGGAGTCGTAGGAAGGATGATGGCAAGGAAGGTAGAGAAGTTCGGGTTGGGAGGGAAGATGATGAAAAAAGAGATGATGGGAGATAATAAAGGTAGGTTGGAAGGAGGGAAGGAAGGAAGGAGATGAGAATAGAGAGAAGCTAAAGAGATGAGAGGAAAGACGAGAGGCAGGAAGTAAGGAAGGCAGGAAGGAAAGACTGGAGAGGAGGATATGGGGAGAGAAGATGAAGAGATGGGAGGAGAGAAAAAAGGTAGGGGGAGAAGCATGAAAGGGAAGAGGAAAGAAGAGGAGGTGAGGGGAAAGGAAAGAGGTACGGAGGTAGGAAAAGAGAAGGGAAGAGGAAAAAATGAGGAGAGAGAAAATAGAGATTGTATGAGAGAAACCAGAGATAAGAGGAGAGAAAAGAGACAGTGGGAAAGGATGCAAGAGAAAAGAAGAGGAGAGAAGAATAGACGAGGGTAGAGAAATGAAGTAGGGAGGGAAAAGGCAAGCGGAGTGGGGACAAGAGAAGGAGTGATGAAAGGAAGTAGGAGAGGTAGGGAGGAAGGAGACAAGAGAAGGAAGGAGGAGAGAAGGAGGGATGAGGGGAGAGATGAGAGGTAGGAAGCATCTTGTTAACTTCACACTCCCCGCCCTGCGTGTGGAGTGGTCCTAGCTCCTGGAGTGCCCCGAGAATTGATGAGTTGGTGTGGGAGGCAGAGGGGACGGCGAGACGAGGGAGAGAGAGAGAAAGAGAGATCGAGAGAGAGAGATCGAGAGAGAGAGAAAGAGAGATCGAGAGAGAGAGATCGAGAGAGAGAGAGAGAGAGAGAGTGTGTGTGTGTGTGTCGTATGATCCCATGGAAAAAAATACACCCATATCCCAGAATCATAATATAAAGATAATATTGGAGAGAGAGAGAGAGAGAGAGAGAGAGAGAGAGAGAGAGAGAGAGAGAGAGAGAGAGAGAGAGAGAGAGTTGGGAAGAGAGAGAGTAGGAGTAGTGCATTCTTCCCTAAAATAAATCGTCTGGGGGTAAACAAAATAAAATCCTCTTATGTCCCAACTTCGTGAAGGATTATTGTGAGAGTAGCAAATGGTCTGGGAGTAAAGAAATTAAACTCCTTCACTACGATGACGTCTTTTCTAGTTTGTTCCTTCTACTTGAAAGCGATTTTATTTAGTTTGGAGGAGAGCCTATGAGCTGGAAGAGTTAGATAGTTGACTATTTAACCATTTAGGTCCTGTGATGATGTTTTATAGGTCATTTTGGCGACGACTATACCCACTGCCAGGCAACTTGTCTCTTTAGCCCCGCCCCTTCTCACTAACTGTTCAGGAGGTCGGTTGAGAGGGGAGGGGCTTAGAGAAAACCTGTTTGACTGGAGTATAGGCGATTTCTTTTTTCTTTTTTCTTTTTTTTTTTAGTTCAAGATATTATCATAAAAGTAAAATAAGTAGTTAATGAAGGCTGTACCTTTCTCTTCCAATTCGAATAGACTGTCTTTTGGTTGATTAAAAGCGTTTGTAGGTAGAAAGAATATAGGAAAAAGTATATCCCGCGAGTGAAGTGGCTAATCACTTCAGGGCGAGACGCCTTTCCAAAATCGAAATCATTGTCATGAAGAAGTATTTATTTAGTGGTATGAGAGACCTTCGTACTGGAAGGGTTAAGGGAGGCCTGGGGAAAGAAAGAAATGATTAAGGAGAAAGAAACAACAGGACGAGTAAGAGGGGAATGGAAATATAGCTCCTTCATTCTGATGGCGAAAGGCATTTTATATTTAATTTTTGCTGACTTCAGACATTTTTATTCAATTTAGGAAAGGGCTCGAATGGTGAGGGGGTCAGTTAATTCTATGTCTGACCTCTCCAATTCGATAAATCTCTCATAAGGTGACTCTGATCGTTTGTAGATAGCAAAATAAAAACACAATGCGTCATCTGAGACAAGAGTTCAACTACTTCACTACCAAGACATTTTTTCTTTTATTATTTATCGTGGTACCTGGTGATTTTACTCAATTGAAGGGAGATGTCTTTTAGTGATGGGGCTGACTGAGGCTATGTGCAACCCCCTGAGATCGAAAAGTGTCAAATCGTCTGAAGACTGTAAGAATAAGAAAAGGATATCCTATGAACAAGGAGATGTTGGGAGAGGATGTGCGAGAATGGAAGCTTACAGGCCCCTTCAACAAGGTGACACCTTCTAATATTTTATACTACCGACAGATAGTTTTGCTCAGCTCAAGAAAGATCCAGTGTTCGAAATGTGGAGGGGCCTGGGAGAGTTTGACCCCCCTCAGATAAATGAAGACTCATGGAAACACGTTGTGCAGGAGACACTCCAGTATGTTCTTCTTGTTACGAGTGATATATTTATTTTATATATACGATCATTCAGAAGGTTAATAAGATCTCAACATTTATTTTCATTTTGAAAGTCAGGAGAAATAGCAATTCACTTGCAACATATTAATGATGTTTATCACATTATAAGGACCCAAGTTGTTAAATTCATAATATTCTTTAAAAACTTAATCACATAATGATATTTAGTCACCCCATCACTTCATTCTGTGGTATGGTTTCATGCTGTGAGATTACCTGTGGGATACCGACTTCAGTTTATTCATCTCATTAATAAGAAAATTTAGAAATGTGCTTCCTTATAACTAGCTCTTCAGAGATTTTGAAGATGACACACCATACATAATTAGTTTTACAAAATATCAGCGATGTTAGGAATACTGCATACTGACTCGCTGAAGAGTGCTCTGGCATCCATTACCCATTACATAAGGTCAGATACTTCAAAAATATTTACCGGAGGGGCCTTGCAGCACCAAAGTATAGAATTCTTGCTCTGCTCCCCTCCTCCCCTCCCTCCCACCCTTTTGGAACGCCATTACTGTTGAAGGTGATAACCACCACATAAACTGACTTATTTCAAGCACTGGGGAGATCTTTCATTGTAAGGAACATCATATCTTATACTCTAGATTGCGAGATGTTCTTAACGTGTTCAAAATCTCTTTGTAGTCTCCAGAGTAAGAATGAACACCTTACTGATGAGGTTTCACATTTGATTGCAATGATGTCTTTATTTTATTTCATTCCTGCAGCTCTCAGATGGTTTTATTAAGCCTCTGAGAAATATTTTAAACTGGGTAAGTTAGATCTAGCCATCATTAAGTCCTTCAGTAGGAGAGGTCTGTGAAATGGTCATCAGGTCGCAAAATAACAAAATTGATATCGAAGAAAAGGGGATGGGAAAAATGTAATTAAATGAAACAAAAAGCTCATAGTACACAGAAAAGGGATGTTGGGGTGGGGAAGAAATTAAAGAAGGAAAATTTGGAAAGAAAGGAGGAAAGGAAAGGAATGAAAAGAGAGCTTCGGAAAGGAAATTAGGGAAGAAAGAAGTTGAGGAGAGGAAACTGAGCGAGAAGTTAAAGAAAAGGAAACTGGGAGAAGAGAAAGGAAAGCAAATTAAGAAAGGAAGGAAAATGGAGAAATAAGGTAAGAAACTAAATATAAGACAGAAAAAACAAAGAAAAGATCCTGGAAAAGGAAAAATAAAGGAATGTCTCTTTGGAAGGGCGCCAAGTAGAGGAATTTGAGGAAAAATGACAATCGAGGAAAAGCAAAAGAGAAAGAAATGAGAAATGGAAGTGGAAAATAAAAAGTAGTTATAAAAGGATACTGGAAGAGAACTGAGGTCAGGAAATGAAATTGGAAAAGCAAAAATTAGGTAGAATGTGAGACAAGACAACTGGAAAGGGAAAGAAATTTGGGAAAGAAAAGTAAATGTAGTTGAGAAAAAGTAAGGAAAGGAAATTAGGAAAGAAGAAAGGAAAGGGAATGAGGCAGGGGAAGAAAGGGAGAGGAAACCGTAAGAAAAAAAAAAAAAAGGAAAGGAAACAGAGAAAGGAAATTACGAAAGAAGAAATGGAAGAGGATGAGTGAGAAAAAGAAAAAGAGAATTGAGAGAGAACGAAAAAGGAAAAGAAATGGAAGGGGATGGGTAGGAAAAGGAAGGAGGGAAAACTGGAAGAGAACGGAAAAGGAAAGGAAAAAGGGAAAGACAGGAAGGGAAAGCAAATAGGGAAGAAGTGAATGGTAGAATTCAATTTCGACTAAAGCATGTCAGTAAAGGAGCAGCTCATGGAGAATGTAAATGAGGGTAAATCATCAAGGTACTAAAAACAGGCGTTATTGTATGCCACAGGAGACGAAGATGGTCGTATTGTGTGTGTGTGTGTGTGTGTGTGTGTGTGTGTGTGTGTGTGTGTGTGTGTGTGTGTGTGTGTGTGTGTGTGTGTGTGTGTGCGTGTGTGTGTGTGTGTGAGAGAGAGAGAGAGAGAGAGAGAGAGAGAGAGAGAGAGAGAGAGATTATACCAGAAAAGGAACAGTGAAACTTAAAAGGAAACATCGAAACAGAAAGCAAGAAGGAAAAGTGAAAAGTCGAGGTTAAAAATCGTGACTTGGACGAAAGAAGGGAGGTTTTGGAGTACTAAGAGTAGGAGAGGAAGAGTGTTAGAGGAAGTAGGCTTTTGCTAGAGTAGGAGGTGAAGCTAAATAAAGGAGGGAGGGAGCGAAAGGAGTGAAGAAGAGGACAAGAGAAAGAGATAGACTGCGAGGAAATAAGTGAGAATGCGGGAGAAGGTAAGAAGAGTGCGAGAGAATGAAGGACAGAAGTGTGCAAGAGAGAGAGAGTGCGAGAAAGTGAAAGAAAGGTGTAAAAGGAAGGAAGAATAGGACTCAAAGTGCGAGAGGTTGCGAAGGAAGGAAGTGTTCATAATTAGGAGATAAAGAATGAGAGATAGAAGATGGGAGAAAGTAAATATATGACATGGAGAGAGAGAGAGAGAGAGAGAGAGAGAGAGAGAGAGAGAGAGAGAGAGAGAGAGAGAGAGAGAGAGAGAAGAAAGAGTGCGAAAGGAGAGATGCGATTTGCGAGAAAAGTTAATAATGAAAGGTGGAGGAAATTGTAAGGAGAGTAGGGAAAGGAAGAATAAGAATGAGTAGAGGAGGGTGGGAGGGAGGAGAAGGGTAAAAAGGGAGGGAGAGGAGTGTGAGGGAGAGAAAGGAAGAAGGGTCGGAGGGCAAGAGGGGAGTTGATGGGGGAAAAAGGGGGAGGAAATGCAGATGAGAGAGAGAGAGAGAGAGAGAGAGAGTGAAAACTTCCTCTGAGTCACATATCCTCGGCCTCCTTTTTTCCCGCCTTCCACTCTCTCCTTCTCTCTTTCCTTCTTTCTTCTTTCCTTGTGTTTCTTCTTCCCTTTCCTCCCACTCTTCTCTCCAGTGTTATATCCTCCCTTGCTCTTTTAATTCTCATCTCACTTTTCTACCTTTTTTTTTCTTCCTCTATCTTGTTCCTCCCGCCTTTCTTCCCTCTGTCTCTCCCCTCTTCACCCTTCTTTTCCTCCCTCCCCCCATCCTTCCCTTTATCGTTTCTTCACTTCTCCTCCAGCAAGTCACTCTGTAGATACTTTTGGATAATTTTGGACTTATACAGTATATTGTCATTATTATCAGGTGTTGCTAAAGTGCGGTTCCCTAAATGTGCTTCGTCGTATTTATGGCGATGTTAGTGACGCCGAGCGCTGAACTATTATAATGGAGTCCGTTTTTGCGTAGTATATATTTTTATGTTTACAATATATCTCATGAAATAATTCTCTTTGAGCCAATATGTGAGTCAGCCATCACTCAGTTTTGGAGCAGAACAATCAAAGCTCAAGGTCAAAGGTCGTGGGTCATGACGAAAGTTGAGAGAGTGACTTTGCTCATGAAAGCCTGATTCAATTTGGCCCAAAATTTGCATGGTTGTGTATGGGGATGGTAGGAAGTTATTCGTTTTGGGTGAAGATCGAGCAAAGATCAAGATCACTGAGTCAAGGTCAGCTTTCTGGCACGGTGTTGCTTTGTTCTTTGAGCATCTTTCTAACGAGTATCATTTTTGTTCACGATATTATTGACTTTTTGTTGCTTTTACATTTTTCAGAGACGCGTAGCACTATTCGCATAACTTAAGCCTTACTTAGAATGTACCTCAGAATACAGCAATAGTAGAGGACTGCTGCAGTAACCTGTTGGTCATTTCGTCGGTAAAACGAAATTTAAAATAAATAAATAAACGATGACAAGGGAGAACATTACTCTGCTCACAATGACTCTTCTTCCAAAATTGTTAGGAAGAACTGAAAAATTGGACCATATAATGCTGTATAGTTAATAACAACATTTTATAGGAAAAAGTGGTGATTTAATCTGATTTACTCTTATGCCATGCTGCATCCATTGTGAAGCAGAAAATAATGAAAGTAATAATAATTGCTTCTGTGTCCAGAGTGGTGTAGAGACGAGAAAATTTTTAAGGCCAATCCATGGCATCCATAATCCTCTCTAACTTAGCCTTTTTCTTGAACAAAGGAGGGATTGTTGTTGTTGTTGTGGTGGTGGTGGTGGTGGTGGTGGTGGCGGTGGTGATTGCCCCTGACTCATGCTGACCTGAGCCTGATGGGCTACAGAAATCCGGGCGTATTAACCAGGAGCTTCAATTGATCGTTTTTTTAATGATAAGGAGCACGAGATGAGTAAACTGTTGTGGTGTAAGAGGCGGTATTACAGTACTGGCGGATTAGATTTTTTTTTTCTGCCTATTTTTTGTTGGTACCAGCACAGACGTAATAACTCTTGTCTGGGAAAGGCAATTCTTACTCTATTTTGGATACCTGTGTTAGCCATGTGTTTGTGTATATATTTACTTAGCACAATGCTGGGTAGTAGTTGATGGATAGTTTTAAGCAAAGAAGTTTATCGATTTTTGTGTCAGAGTGGTAGGGGATTGTGCCACATGCAGATCCAAAGGTAGGATGTATCTTTTACTGAAGCAGTGGATTCTCTGTCCCTCGTGCTCATGTGGTCCTTGATTGGAAGCACTTGTCTGGCTTAACGAAGGTGATTCGTGATAGCTTGTGTGTGATTTTGTACATCCTGTTAGTACATTATACATTTACTCTGTTTCTATCTATCTATCTAACTATCTGTCTGTCTATCTGTTTATCTACCTATATATCTCTCTCTACCCATCTGTCTATCTTTTTATATCTTTCTACATTTGCCATGTTTATAACAGTAGCGGGAGGTCGCTTTAGTAACTGTAGCATAATTTGATGTGTGTTATCTGTTTGTTACTTATTCTTTCAACTGAAAATGGTGGAATTTGTGAGCTGGCAAAACATGAAGCTTACCATTCATTGACATTTTTTGTGTGCTGAGACAAACTCCTGCGTATTCAGTGTGAGAAGGAAAAAAACATGACTGGAAGGGCAGGAAGATGTAAGTTCATGAAGGAAAGGCAGAAAGAAATATTGAATATGAAAAGAATGAAGAGACAAATTTGAGGTGAAAGGCAGTCAAAAGGAGGAAAGCATTAGATGGAGCCAAGAATAAAGAATTAGAAGCCCTTTGAAAGAAGGAGACGATTAATAAAACAAGAGAATGGAAGAAAACACTGGTCGGTGTGGGAGGGAACTCAAGGAAGAAGAAACTAAAAGGAAAGATTTACTAAAGGAATGAGAAACTAAAACCGCACTACATAATAAAAGAAAGTAAATATAAGGCCTGGATCAACAGACAGTGGTGACGAAAGAGCCAAATATAAATTCAACATGCTGACGTCTTTTAAAATGTAATCCTGCTACTGCTGTATCAACCTACTGTGTTCCGATTGGGGGAGCCCTGTAGCAGTGATGAGATGAATATGACTAGGCCTCTATGTAACCCTGCAGGTCAAAGTCTCTCCTACTTTGAATAACATACCCTGAAGATTACTCAAACGTAGTATGGAAGGCACTGTCATAGTGAATGAGTAAATTTTCTTCAGCGGTGAGCCATAAGCTGTAACTTGTTGTAAAATCGCTCACAAGATATAATCAACAATTCAGTAATTTAAAACAAAGCCAGGCTATGCTTGTTACCAAAGCCATGCAGAATTTTAAAAATAGAGTGGCGAAGACGATTTATCGGTTGGCCCAAGAAGAACTCACAGATATCTGGAGGTACTTCGCCGGAACTGGGGGTAGCCACTGAGGTGACCAGGCATATTTCAGGGGTGGCCGGAGCCACCCCGACCACCCATCTAACTATGTCACTGATGTAGGTTCACATAATCTTAAATCCGGAAAGCATGAAAAATGACAAACTGTGAACCCCTTCAGTACAATGCCTCCCTTTTATTGCTGCTAACAACAGACGATTTATTAACCTATGAAAATGTTTCTTGCAGGGGACAGATTAGAAACAGCCTATTATTCATCTCTTTTGTACCATGACCTTATATATTCAGTTCTTGCTACCAGCCCATTATTCCTGCCTAGAGAAGATCTCTCGTAACAAAGGAGTAAAAAATGTATAACTGAAACCTTTTGCTAAGTCATAAAGGGGATTCAGCTGGGATCATAAAACCAGACAGTCTTTCAATACCTGACCATAAAATGTGACGTATAGGATGTCCGTTCTAACCTAAGGAAGATTTCTAACCCCTGTCAGCTCAGTTGATGGCCATGTGTGGTCAGACCGAAGGATAGGTATGATTAATAACCATGAAGGGTCATTCGTGCCTCATAACTAAAGCTCATCAAGTATTCAGACTGCAGGGATGGCCCAGTTCCGACCACAGTAACTCATACATATCGGTACCTAACATGCCTTGACCGTTAAGACAGATGACTTTTTTTGTTCAGCTGCTGCCTTGCGATTTCATTCAGGTGAGGAGAGTGTCCAAGTAGTGCAAAGAAAAATGAAGTCCCTCTACCCTTCCAGTTCGAAAAGCTATCTCAGTCGAAATAACTTGCTCTGGAGCTGGAAAGAGTACGGTAAAACACAAATAAAGCGTCAACGAAGTGAATGGCTTAGAAATATAGGCAAGAAAGTGGAAGTCTCTGGCGTTACCATATATCTTACACTGACTGGTAGCCCAAGAAAATATAATTTCTTCCAGTGTAAAAAGGGAAGTCCCTTAATTCTGAGGATATTAGGCATTTAGAAACCTACATTTTGGTTACGTTCTTTACATGGAAATATTTTTCATAATCGAAAAATCAAAGAAACACCGAAAAGTGATAGTGGATACTTTACAGGGACAGAAAGGGAAGGAGTGGAGGAATTGAGAAGGCATTAAAGGAAGAAGAATGTATATTTTTTATGTCTATCGATCTCATTAGGATTATTATGGTAGAAAATTACAAGACGACCGGCAATAATCAATGAAGCAGCCATGTCCAAGTGTTTGTTACTGGGTGACTAGGGACAAAAGGGGACACAAACTATGTCCAAGAGTCCGATCGACACGAGAAGTAAAGCAGGGTTCTTTTAGTTGTGAACTGGACAAGCTAACTCATACACCACTGCCTCACTCATACGGGAGGAAAGGAAGGCGACAATGGATAGGGATATTGAAAAGAAGGGAGGAAGAAGGTCAAGATGAAGGAAATGGGGTTGGGGAGAACAAGAGAATGAAGGTGAAGCAACTGGGATGATGAAGAGATGAACTTGGGAAGGTGGGAGGGTATGAGAGAGAGAAAGAGAGAGAGAGAGAGAGAGAGAGAGAGAGAGAGAGAGAGAGAGAGAGAGAGAGAGAACTGTAAATAAAGAAAAGGAGGGGAAGGAGAGCAAGAGAGGTTGGGGAGAGGCGAGGGGAGGGAGAGTGAGGGTGGAGGAGAGGGGAGGGGAGAGGAGGGAAAGTAACGGGTAAAAGAGAGGGGAGAGGAGAGAGAATAGGGGGTAGGGGAGATGGAAGGGTAATGAAAGACGCGTGGAGAGAGAAGGGAGAAGAGGGAGAGAAGGAAGCTGGGGAGACGGGAGGGAGAAAGAGAAGGGTTGGGGGTGAGGGAAGGAGGGGTGATGACACTACCAGTCCACTCATTAGGACACCGGAAACAGGAAGTGAGAGGTGAAAGGGGGGGGGGCAGAACGTGGATCGAGAAGAAGGGGGGGGGACTAAACCTGAAAGAAAGCTGTGAGAGTGAAGTGGAGGTGGGAAGAAGGCGAAAGAAGGGGTCTGGAAATCAGCAAGAGGAAGAAGATTTTAGTTAGGATTATGCCTATCGACTGCACATGAAATCTTAGAGGAGTAGTCATTAATTGCTTAAAATTTGAGGAGGGAAGGTTCTGACATCTTTACTTTCCGTTCTTTCCGGGAGAAGAGAAGATGGAAGAGGACAGTGAGGAGGAGGGGAGGGGAGGGGTGTGGAACGACAAAGGGGGTGGTGGTAGACTTGACATTGACCGTTAACCTTGATTTTTGCAGTATGACAGTTGAAAAGAAAAATTTTGGCATTTAAGTAGGAAGGAAAAATTCCCCACTAAATTTGGCGACTTCGATAGAAATGTTCTTTTATAATATTTTGAAAGGATTAAAAGTAGACAATTTCTTGTCTCCTCAAAATATCATTATAGAGACTTAAAGATCATTTATGTCCTAAGAATTTATAACATATGTCCAATTTTTTGCCCTATAAGTCAAAAAAGTGTTGAGGTATATATGGGCCGCACAAGCAAGCAAGCAAAATCCACCAACCCTCTGACAGATGAATCTAAGCTAACACCCCTTTTGAAGTGTCGAAGGAGGATGACTGAAGACACGAATAGAGACAACAGGGATTGATAAAATATTAGTTTAAAAGATTCACAAGAAAACAGTGTGCATATAACTGGGTCACTGTTTTTCATGGCAAGAAGACAGAATGACGTAGCTCGGAGGGAAACTGAGAGGAGGAAAAAGACAAAGTGCCAGAGTAAAAGTTGGTAAATTTGTAGAGTGGAATGGATACACTTGGTGGTTAATAGAGAAGGATGGAGACAGCTGAGAGAAAGATAGTTAGTTCCAAGGGGTGGAAAAATACAAACTGATGATGTTGAAATAAACGATAAATGGAGACACATTGGTTGGAGGTAAATGTATGAGGTGCAGCTAAAATAAATATAATGAGGTGGTTTTTACTTAGGTAATGCATGGGGAATAAACGAGTAACAGAAAGTGTATTAAGCATCCAAGTGGATGGAAGAATAAGAAGAGGAAGATCGAGAACAAAATTAACCCTTTTACTATGATAAATAGTAATTATTCACTTGTACAAGGGAAAAGGGGAAAAAGAAGTGTGTGGTAATCATTGAGGCATTTGTCTTCTTAGTGTAATAGGAAAAGTGTATGGTAGTTTGCTTATTGACAGAGTTAGGGAAATAACAGAGGAATTAGTTGGAGAAGAACAGGGAGGCTTTAGGAAGGGAAGAGGTTGTGTAGATCAGATATTCATTCTTAGATCTTTAGTGGAAAAGTTTCTAGAGAAGAGAAAGAAGTTGTATGAGGCTTTCATGGATTTGGAGAAAGCATATGACAGGGTGGATAGACAAGGATTGTGGAAAGTATTAAGAATATATGGAGTAGATGGGAAGTTGTTGAATGCTGTGAAAAGTATGTATGATGGTGCTAAGGCTGCAGTGCGTGGGGATGGTGAACTGAGTGAATTTTTCTCTTTGAAGGTTAGGTTGAAACAGGGATGTGTCATGTCTCCATGGCTGTTCAATCTGTACACCGATGGGGTAATATAAGAGATACAAGGTAGTGCAGTGGATGTTGGAGTGGCCCTAGTAAGAGAGGGTAGTGTTTGGAAACTCCCTGTACTGTTGTTTGCAGATAATACTGTGTTGTTAAGTGAAGATGAAGGGGAGCTGCAAGGCTTGGTGGATGAGTTTGGGAGAGTGTGTAAGAAACAGAATCTAAATGTGAATGTAGGGAAGATTAAAGTGATGGTCTTTGAGAAAGGTGAAGTCAGTGAATGTACAGTGAGGTTGGATGGTGAGGAAATGGAAAATGTGAGTACGTTTAAGTACATGGGGAGTGTGATGAGTAAGGATAGAAGTTTGGAGGGTGAAGTGCTTGAAAGGGTACAACAAGGAAGAAATGTTGCTGGTTCCTTGAAAGCAGTGATAAGAAACAGGGAAGTGAGCATGGAAGTGAAGAAGTTACTACATGACAGTATTGTGATACCAACTCTAACGTATGGAAGCTAAATTTGGACGTTGTTGGAAGGACACAAGTCAAGAATGAGAGCAGTGGAAATGAGTTATTTAAGAGGAGCCTGTGGAGTCAAATGGAGAGACAGGCTGACAAATGAGAATATAAAGGGAGCGTTGTGGTATGGATGGATGTGATAGGAAGCGTTAGGAGGAACACACTGAGGTGGTTTGGCCATGTAGAGAGGATTAAGGGTGAGAGACTGACGAGGAGAGTATATGTGAGTGAGGTGGAGAGGGGGAGAGGGAGGGGGAGGCCGAGGATGAGATGGAGACATGGAGTGGAGGGGTATATGAGAGAGGGGGGTGTGAGTTGGGAGCAGGGCAGTGAAATGGCGGGGGACAGGGCGACGTGGAGGCGATTTGTTTGTGGCCATCCCGTACGGGATTAAGGAGTCTGGCAATAGATAGATAGATAGATAGACTATGATATCTTTTTTTTTCTACCACTTCCAGACGCTTTTATTCATCTTGGGAGAGACATTTTTGACTAGAAACGTTAATCACAAGTTCCTTAACTTGTCCAGTTCGAGAGACCTTTACTCTTCTGGAAGCAACAAGAATATACTAAAATAGGACACCTTTGTACTGAGAAGGTTAAAAGATGTTGTGGAGAAGTCAGTCGTACATAAGAGAAAATGTGAGATGGTGTGGCTAGAGGGAGTGAGGGTGAGTTTCGGTAAGGTAGGATTGGCTGCGGTTTTGCGGGGCGACGTAATTGAACTCTGCCAGTCATGGATGTTCAGTAACTGATCGGTAGAGAGTGTAGCGTATGTCATTTGCTTGTGGGTATGTAATTTGTCTGTGGATATGTAATCAGTTGCTGCATGTAGGATTTGTTTGTGAATATGTAAATTATTTGTGGATACCGATATGCATTTTGTTTCGGTATTTTGTTTGTGGGTATGCATTTCGGATGTGGATATGTATTTATTTGACTGATAAAGGTAGACACACACACACACACACACACACACACACACACACACACACACACACACACACACACACACACACACACACACACACACACACACACACACACACACACACACACACACACACACACACACACACACCGTCTGCCCAAGTCATCAGACGACAAAAACCTCCCATATGTCATTATCGGTTGTTTCTGTGTGTGTGTGTGTGTGTGTGTGTGTGTGTGTGTGTGTGTGTGTGTGTGTGTGTGTGTGTGTGTGTGTGTGTGTGTGTGTGTGTGTGTGTGTGTGTGTGTTTTAACATTTTCCTATGAGTGACCGACGTTATTTATTTATTTATTTATTTATTTTTTTTTGCAGTTTAAGATTTATTAGCTCAAGAATTTTTTCGGAAAATTTGTTGTAGAGAAACTTGCCTTTCACAAAATCATCTTAAAATCACCGTTTTTAAGTAATAGTGAAGACAGATTACTAATATCATGTCTTGAAGAATTTATAGGTGATCCAATTTTTCTCTTCCCCTATGGGCTTTGAATAACTTATTTACGGGGTCTTCACTTGCTTGACTCGCTCTGACTGTTAGTAAAAGCATCTTTCATTGCATTAGATCCCACACACTATATAGTCGCCGTTTGCTATGGGGCACTATAGAGAAGATGGAAGATATGACATAAACGAGCAAAGATTAATAAAGATAAAGTTAGCCCTGTGACACTGATGATGTGAGAGCTAACTTGAGGACAGAAAAAGGAGAGAAGTAATAAAAAGGAACATTATGGCACTGGATCATATAGGTATTTAGGAGACAGGCAGCAACCTCAGTATACAGGTGATGGAAAGATAATGTACATCTTTAGACTGTGCTCAGAAACAGACACCAAGAAACAGAGTATCATTCAGTCAAAATTAATTTCCAGATCGGCAGCAAAGGAAAACAAATCATAAAACAAACTATCTAGGAAAATGGATAATGGAAATCATGAAAAGAAATGCAACAGGATTCCACAGCAAGCCTTGCTATCTCTAGTCAGACGCCTTAATCTGGGAAGGGGTGGGCATAAACGAATCGCCACCGTGTCACCCCGTTTAGATCCTCACCAACAGACATAAGGGACAAAAACCCATGTCACACAAACACACACACACACACACACACACACACACACACACACACACACACACACACACACACACACACACACACACACACACACACACACACACACACACACACACACACAAACAAAAGAAAGAAAGACCTAGGAAACACTAGAAAAAATCAAAACAGCACAGCAGGGAAGGTTCAGAAAAAGACCACAGATCCGAAGAAAGAAAGATGAGCAGACCAACTAAAAATCACAACAAAGACTCCAAAGAATGACCCAAGAGAGACCACATCAACAGACCAGAGAAAATACAATAGACTCCAAGGAAAGACCAAAAAAGAAGAAAACCACAACAGACAGCGGAAACACCAAAGAAAGACCACATCAGCAAATAAAAGAAAACAAAGTAGTCTCCAGGAAGTGATCACAGAAAGACCACATCAACAGACCAGCAAAAACCACAGTAAGAGACTTCTGGGAAAGACCAAAGGCTGACCAGAGAAAAAAGAACAACACACTACAAATGAATACCAAACAAAGACCAGAAATAAAACACAATACCTGACTGCAAGGAAAGACCATAGAAAGACCACATCAACAGACCACACTGACCAAAAACCCACAGACATCGCCACTCACAAACAAATGCTAATGGACGCAGCACGCTTGGACCCTTCTAACAAATCTTCGTCCCTCGGTGTCACTCTCCCTTTGGGTCTGAACGCTGTGTTGTGGGGATGAGCGATGTGCTGTGGAGGTCTAAGTCAAGGGGATTGGAGCGAGACCATACCACATAGGGTCTTTATAAGCCAACGTGGAGGTGGCTTTAGGGGATGGCTTTGTGAGGGGATGGGTTTGGGTGTTGTGTGGAGTGGTCTTATTTGTCAGGACTGGCTTTATTTACAAGTTATGGCTGTATTTTTGCCTGGTGAAGTGGCTTTAATTGTCGGGTAAAGTGGCCTTGTCGGGTGGAGTGGCTTTATATTTCGGGTTTAGTGGCTTTATTTGTCGGGTTTAGTGGCTTTATTTGTCGGGTTTAGTGGCTTTATTTGTCGGGTTTAGTGGCTTTATTTGTCGGGTTTAGTGGCTTTATTTGTCGGGTTAAGTGGCTTTATTTGTCGGGTGGAGTGGCTTTATTTGTCGGGTGGAGTGGCTTTGTTTGTCAGGTGGAATGGCTGTTTTTATTTTCGTGACAGTGCATTTTCAAGATTGCTTGCAGTCAGTGTTGCTTTTGAGTTTTTATAATCATGCACAGGATATTGTTTTTTGTGTTCACCAATACTGAATTTTATTTCTGTTGGCTTGTTAGAGACTCTTAACACTTCCCCATAAGCTATTTAATACGCTTACAACACCGTAATATTCTCATGTGTGTTATATCCATCTTAATATCGACGTGTTTTGCGTCCGTAATAAGCAAGAGAGTCACAAGATGTAATGGACAGATAGGGTATTACGAAATATCCAGAGCCCAAGAGAGTTCAGGTAATTTATGTAAATTGCTGTTCATCCAAGGGTAATTTTAGAAAAAGTACATCCATTAATGTACCACGGAAAATCAGCAAAATAAACCACAGAGCTAAGTTGAGGACAGACTCAAACGCTTCTGTGTGCGGCAGGAGTAATTACTGCACTCCCTGATTTATTGCCTATCCTTGGGGGTCATAGCGTATAAGAGACGCTGTTTGTGGTGTGCGGTGATTTTAAGAGTGGTTTGTGATGTGGGGTGGCTTTTTGAGTGGCATGTGATGAATGACATAAGAATATGAAAAATTTACTATTCCATGATTTCTTTGAAGAGCTGAATATTCTAAAGTTATCACAGCGCAATCTCGCAGGGGACATGATGGAAAAATATATGATTTTCAAAGACCTTGGTAATATGGAATTGATATATGCGCAGTACAATGATCAAATTGCACAAGGCCTCATTTCATGGCTATAAATTTACTTGTAGCTTAATACTTCATGTCAAATGTAGCAATGTATTTATTTATTGGGTAAACATATGGAAGTTACTTTGTAGTGTTAGAGACTGTAATAGGGTTTTAACATTTACAGTTGTTTTGATAACTGCCTTGTTTCGTATCCACAGTTGAACACTTTCTCGATTGAATAGGTACCCGTATTGCAAATTTCTTACTAAATGATTTTCTTTCCCACAGATCACGGAAAATGCAGCAACAGCTTAGCACTGGTATTCACTTAATATTACTTTCCCCTTCCAGGTTAAGATAGAGAAGCATCTCAGGAATCGCGGTGGCATAGTACTATGTCGGGATGGCACAGGCCCAAAATGACGTCCGGTACATTAGATATATGGATGCGTACACCAAACGCTTGCAAAACCAAGCTTTAAGCATATGTACTAAAAGATATTGGCTATTCAAGTGTAAAGCTACTCGCAAAGACCCACTACCTTTCGTTGGAGTCCGAAATCGGGTGGCAAAAATATCGATTTTGTTGATCTTTCTTCTTTCTTTCTTCACCAGTCATAACTCCCAAACGAAATGGCGTAAACGAATGTGTTAGGCACCAAAACGCTTCCTAACAACCGGAGATGTTTCACTTCATACATAGAACAGCATTTGCAATACAGTATGTAAGTCACAGCCTAAAACTTTCTCGACCTCTCAGACCCATCTCAGATTAGGCAGAACTTCACGGATTCTTGTTGCCCCATTTCACGTATGCATTTTAATGCATTCTGTATGAGTATTAGTGGTATGCGATTATCACATCATTAAAAGTCAATTTACAGTAGAGTTAACTTGTATTTGGTATCTGGGTTCCATAAAAAAAATCATAAACTTGAAAAACAAATCTAAATTATTGTTGAGATGAAATGGAAAATGTGCAAAAACAATAGAACATCTGAGATGAGGAGGTTCAGAGTTTTATACCCATTACTACATTCCACACTGTACTAACAAAACGTATGTCGTTGCTGGAATGTAGTAATGAGTATAGAACCATGAATCTCCTCTCATTTCAAAAGTTCTTTCTTCTCATTACTGCATTTTTTTTTCATCCCTACATCTTATTGATCATTTTAGAGTACATTCTTCTTTTCAAATATACTATATTCCATTTACTCTTTCCTATGAAATTAACCTGACAGTTTTTCTTTACTGCATGCTGAGCCTTCTTACTCTTGATTGCTGTTTTGGTTTGAGGGATTGGCGTCTGAGGGGAAAGCTTTCTTGCTATGCTGTGCTTGTCATGAACTTCTGGAACCTTTTAATCATACTCTTCTCTATAACAAACACCCTTGAAAGGACCAATAGATAAGTTGTTCTTTGCCTTCCTTAGTAATATGTACTCCTTTTTACTTCTTACCCTCTCAGTCTCTTCCCTACCGTTTCTTACCTTTCTCCTTCTTCTCTTTCGTTTCTCCCCTTTCCTGTATTATATTCTAAATCTCCTTATTTTCCCTTTGCAGCATTTTATATTTCTGCTTTTACGATGGTTGTCCTGTCTGTGTCTTCCTCCTCTTTCTTAGTTTCCCCCCTTCTCTCCTCGTTGATCCCTCCCACTTCCCTTCCTCGTTCTCTTCCTTTTGGCAGCGTTCCCTCCTTCCTTTCATGACTTCCTCTCTTTTCCCTCCAACTTGGCATTCCTTCGTCTCCGTCTCCTGCATTCTCTTATTTCTCCTTTGTTCCTCAGCCTGTCTTGGACGCCACGCCTCTATCTTTTATGTACTCTCCGTCTTTGTACCTACAGCCTTTTTAATTCATGCTTTTCTCACCTTCATTTTTTTTTCCTTTCTCTTTTCTTTATATTCCATTCCACCCACGTTTTCTCCTTCCCCTCCTTCATGTTCCCTGTTTTTCTTCTCCTTTGCTTCCTCCCTTCCACTCCCCATGCGTTCTTCGTTATCTTTCCCTATCTCCTGCTTCTCCTTCTGCTCCATTGTCCTTACTCCTATCACCGATTCCTCTCTTCCTCTTCTTTTTCGTCTCCTTCTTCTCTCATATATCTCATTTTCGGTAACTATTAATTACTTGTTTCTCCATATTTCAGCTGCTGCTTTTCTTGTACTCTCAATTACATTCCTTTCTCGACTCCCTTAGATATTGTTTCCCTCCCTCTTCCTTTCTTATATTTCCTTCTCACCTTTATTTTTAAATAATTTCTTAACTCAGTCTTTCAGTACATGTCATCTTAATTCTGTTATTCCTGTTACTAGTCCATTTTATGGATTTTGGGGATATCTTTTAAAATGAAGAAGCTTCTGAAAGGCTGTATCGACTCTCACCTCTCAGATCTGAAAATTCTCCCCCAAATTTAAATAGAATAAACTCATTCAAATAAACTGAAATATATGTTACCAGAATTAGTTTGTTAATAGTGTTGTGTTAGCTGCTTGTTTCTCCCCCCACCTCTCTCTCTCTCTCTCTCTCTCTCTCTTGGATTTATTGTCACTTCCCTGTATAACTCATCACATAACTCTGTCTCATCTACATACCTTGTTTCAGTTCTTATTTCTCCTCGTACCTCCGTCAATTTCTTCCTTCTCATTCTCTTTTCCCTCCTTCCTCTCTACCTGTGCTTCCTACCTTTCTCATCTTTTGGGGGTTGTGGTGGTGGAAAGGGAAGCACATTTTGTCATCAGTCGTGAAGTCCCGGGTTCGATTCTTGGGCCGGCCATGAGATCTTTGGGCAATGTCCTCAATACCCCAGCCTGTTAGTATGTCCTTAGAACTGACCTATGGGACTGTAAAAGCCACTATTGCGTGTCTTATTCTTCGGGAAAATCGGAACATATGTGTATCAAAAAATGTTTGCTTTAATGACCCACGTGTAGTCGACAAGTATACTCCAAGTCTATTTCTTCTTTTCTTCTCTTTCCCCAACCCCTGCATCCAATTAACTCATCTATTCAGTCGTTTCACTCCTCTCTGTCTGACACATCCCTCCTCCCCCACCCCACCCCCTCTTCTCTCTCTCTCTCTCTCTGTATATATTCATCATCATCACCGTCAACCATTGCAAGTCCACTGCTGAACAAAGGTCTCCCCAACCTTCTCTGAGAATTCCTAGACTGAGTTATTCTCCACCACGTTTTGCCTGCAGACTTCTCTGTTTCATCTCTCCACCTCCTCTCTGGCATTTTCTGCTACGCTTGCAGTCTCTTGATGTCTAGTCAGTCAGCCTCTTGCTCCATCGGTTATCCCTAATTCTTACTACATGACCTGCCCACCTCCATTTCTGTTCTTTTTTTAACTTCAGTAATGTATTTGACTTTAGTCCGCTCTCTCACCCAAGTTTAGCTTTTCCTGTCTCCTAATCTTTCTGTATATCTGGAGATCGAGGGGGTGGGGGGCGGGGGTGCATATAGAGCACTCCATAAAGCTCTATCAGGTAGGTGTGGATGCGCAGGGTGGGTGGAGTGGGTGGGAGAGTAGGAGGATGAGTGGGGTGGGATAACGTGGGTGGGTGAGTTTGTGTGAATTGGTGGACAGGGTGGCTGAAAAGGTGGATGGGTGGATGGGTAGGGTTGGGTAGGTGGGTGGGTGGGTGATCAGGATGGGTGGGAAGGGTTGGTTGGTGGATGGGAAGTGAGAAATAAGATCCATGGTAGGAACTGGTCCAAGGGGAATATATCACAGGGAAAATTGGCCCAGGGAGAAACATACAGAAGGTTCAATGGGTAAAATGTTGCCCCGGGGGTCTTCTCCCTCGGTGTGGGGAGGAGGGCATCCAGGGTCTCAGGAAAAGTTGGTAAGCACGATCCTACCATCATAGGGTTTTACCAGGGCGGTGTCGAGTACCCCTGCATGTGTGCGTGTGTGTGTGTGTGTGTGTGTGTGTGTGTGTGTGTGTGTGTGTGTGTGTGTGTGTGTGTGTGTGTGTGTTGTATATCCCACGTCTTCCTCTTTCCTTCTTGATTCCCTCCCCTCCCTCCCTTCAATCCAAGGTAATTTCTTGTACCCATTACTGTCCCTGATGGCCTGTCTCTCAGTTGGCTTCCCTCCCTTCCCTTCACTACATTGCCCAAATAATTTCTTCTCCAGACTTTTATTTTTGTGTTTGGTTTTCGTTCATTCCTCGCTTTCTCTTTTCTTTCTTTCAATATCCTTGTTTTCCATATTTCCTATCCACCTCTCTTTCCCCCACGATTCCGTCCATCCTCCTTCTGTCTACTGTCCTAAGGTATTTTATTCTGCCCATTCCTCTCGTTCTTCCTTCTCTTTCGATGTCTTTCAAATGCAGTGTGTTCAGGCATCCCGTAGTGAAAGGATCTCCAATAAGGCTCTCTGTTATCTTGTTTTTGTTTTTGTCTTGGAGGGAACAATTTGCAGGTTTCTGGCCATTGGTTCCTTCTTCCTAGCATAAGAAAAAATATATGTACTGTATATGCTTTCTTTGTCCGACGTAATTATGTCCTTCTCCATATTATCATTCTTTCCATCTCTTCATCTCTCCCTTTCCCCATGATTCCTCCCATCCACCCGCTCTTTAATACTTCCGCCTGGTCATTCTTTTCTCTCTTCCCGCTCTTCCAGGATCTGTTCTTTCCTTCCCTTCAGTTTCCTCTTAGCTGGCCTCTGCCTTCCCAAACCACAGATGATCTACTACCCTTCACTGATTCTCTCTGCCCTTCAGATCCAGCCAATTTCTTTCACTCATAACTTCCTTACATTTCCTTTTCTCCTGTTGTGTTTTCTGGTACAATGTATCTTTCCTTTTTTTTTTTTTTTTTCCCCAATCCCCAACTTGTGTTTCCTTAATTTCTCTGCATCTACGCCCCTTCTGTTCCTTCCTCTCTTCTTACCATCCAGCCAATCCCTCCCTTCCTTCGTCCACCCATCCCTTTCCTCCCCCCTTACTCCCATTCAGCCCCTCCCTCTCCCTTCCTTCTTCCACCTGACCCAACCTTCCATCCCTATTTCCACCCAGTCTATCCCCTCCCTTCCTATCCTCACCCAATCCCTCCCTCTCTCCATACCCCCACCCTAGCCTTCCCTTCCTTCATCCCTCCTAACTCCACACCCAACCCCTCCCTCCTCCCTTTCCCCCCACCCAACCTCTCGCATCCCTACTCTTTCATCCCTCCTAACTCCACACCCTACCCCTTCCCCTTCCCTCTCCCCCACCAACCCCTCGCATCCCTACTAACTCACCCCCCAGCCTGGCCGGCCCATCTGTGTGTGATACGTGGTGATAGCAACGATGCTGGGTCGGAGTTAATCGCCAGCTTGAAAATCGCAGGAAATTGCTGTAGGGGAGAGAGACAATGGATGAGAGGGGGAAGAAGGGAGGGAGGGCGAAGAGGGGAAGGGAGGAGAAGGGGAGGAATGAAGGGAGAGGCAGTGAATGGAGGAGGGAGAGAAGGGAGGATAGAGAGGGGAGGGGAGGAGGAGGATTGAAGGAAGAAACATTCAATGAAGGAAGGACATAGAGGGAAAAAGGTGGAATGAAAGAAGAAAATGGAAGATGGAGAGAATGGGATAAATATAACTGAAGAGAAAAGAACTACCGGTAATGGATGAATATATAAAAGGGAGAATAAAAGATGGAAGGAGAAGGGGGAAAAGAAGTGAGGGGAAGAGAAGGGATGATAATGAAAAAAGAAAAGATTGGTGATGGTGCAAGGGAGGCGGGGAAGGAAGGAAAATGAAAGTAGAAAAGGAGGAAGGACGAAAGGAGGAGAGAGAAAGCGATGACGACAGAAACAGACTGGGCAGTGAGAGAGAGAGAGAGAGAGAGAGAGAGAGAGAGAGAGAGAGAGAGAGAGAGAGAGAGAGAGAGAGAGAGGACGGATTTGATGAAGGCAGAAAAAGGGAAATGAAGATCTGTTAATCATTTCAGAATGGAGTGGACACAGAGAAAAGCTGAAAGTGAAGAAGAAAAGAGAAATGAAGAGAAAAATGAGGCAGTAGGAAGGTCAGAGGATGAAGGATGAGGAAGAAGGGGAAATGGGAAAATTGAGAGGAACGGAAGGCGATGGTGACAGTGTGGTGATGATAGTGGTGAATTGAATGATTGTGGTGATGATGATTGTTAGAGTGTAGTGACTGTGGTGTTGATGTGGTGTCGTGATGGTGGTGGTGAGTGTGGTGATTGTAGTGGTCATTGTGTTGCGTATAGTGATGGTGGTGGTGAGTGTGGTGATTGATGGTGATGAATGTGGTGATAATTGCGATGGTGGTGGTGTGTGGTAATTGTTGTGATGGTGGTAGTGAGTTTGGTGATTACTGTGATGTGGTGGTGAGTATGGTGATAACTGTGATGGTGGAGGCGAGTTATGATTGTTGTGATGATGATGATTGTGGGTGCAGGAACTTGTGATGAGTATGGGGATAATGATGGTGGTTAATGGCAATGACGATGGTGGTGATAGTGGTGGTGAGTGGTTGTGATGGTGGTGATGGTGGAAGTGATGGTGGTTATGATGGTGGCGATGTGTGGTGATGATGGTGGCGATGTGTGGTGATGATGGTGGTGGTGAATATGGTGTTAATAGTGGTGGTGACTCTGAGAGTGATGATAATGATGATGGTGGCTAGTGATATTGATGGTGGTGATGGTGGTAGTGCGCGGTGGTGATGGTTGTGGTGATGACGCTGGTGAGTTGTAAAGATAGTGGTAAGTGGTACTGACGATGGTGGTGATGATTGGTGATGATAGTGGTGAGTAGTAATGATGATGATGAGTGATGATGTTGAACGCTAATGATGGTTATTGCTGATGTTGTTATTGTTGGTGGTGGTGGTTGTGGTGTTGCTTAGCCCCGGTTTGTCTGGCCGAGCAGACCCGTTGACCACAGGCAAACTAGTGCTTCTGCAGGGCCGTCCTAATAGTGCAGTATAGTAAAGACATCGTTTAGAGATCCATGTCCTCTTGTGGTAGACTGCGCCTCACTTGGGTTAGATCAAGGTCCTTCCCCACGGCGAGATGCAAGGAAATATGAGGAAGTTTGGTTCCCGGGTGGACGTCGCAGCTGCTCCACTCAGGGTGTTCAGTGCCAAATAATGGTGATGAGTGGTGATGATGGTGATGAGTGATGATGGTGGTGATGAGTGGTAATGACAGTGGTGATGGTGGTGGTGAGTGGTAAAGAAAGAGGTGATGGTGGTTGGTGGTGGATGGTAATGATGAAGGTGAGTGGTGATGATGGTGGTGAGTGGTGATGATGGTGGTGCGTAGAGGTGATGGCAATGGTGGTGATGATGGTGGTGAGTGGTTATAATGGCAGTGATGACGGTGGAGGTGAGTGGTGATGATGGTAGTGATGAGTAGTGATGATGGTAATGGTGTGAGTGATGATGATGGTGGTGACGATGATGGTGAGTGGTGTTGATGGCAGAGCTGAGTGGTAATGGCAGTGGTTATGGTGGTGGTGAGTGGTGATGATAGTGGTGAGTGGTAATAACAGTGGTGATGATAGTGGTGAGTGGTAATGACAGTGCTGCTGATGATGGTGAGTGGTAATGACAGTGGTGGTGATGGTGGTGAGTGGTAATGACAGTGATGGGGATGGTGAGAGGTGATGATAATGATGGTGGTGATGGTGGTGGTGAGTGGTAATGACAGTGATGATGATGATGGTGAGAAGTGATGATGGTGGTGAGTGACAATGACAGTGGTGATGATGGTGGTGAGTGGTAATGACGGTGGTGATGATGATGGTGAGTGGTAATGACAGTGATGATGGTGATGGTGAGAGGTGGTGATGGTGGTGAGTGGTAATGACAGTGGTGATGATGGTGGTGAGTGGCAATGACGCTGGTGATGATGGTGGTGAATGGTAATGACAGTGGTGATGATGGTGGTGAGTGGTAACGACAGTGGTGATCGTGATGGTGAGAGATGTTTTGGTGGTGAGTGGAAAATGACATTGGTGATGATGGTGGTGAGTGGTAATGACAGTGGTGATGATGATGGTGAGAGATGATGGTGGTGAGTGGCAATGACAGTGGTGATGATGGTGGTGAGTGGTAATGACAATGGTGATGATGATGGTGAGTGGTAATGACAGTGGTGGTGATGGTGGTGAGTGGTAATGACAGTGGTGATGGTGGTGGTGAGAGGTGATGATGGTGGAAACAGTGAGTGTGGAGACCTGATCTTGCATATATTATTTTAGGTGCCACTCTCACCTGCCACCCCTTCCCCCCTCATCTCTCTCTCTCCCTCTCTCTCTCTCTCTCTCTCTCTCTCTCTCTCTCTCTCTCTCTCTCCTCTCTCTCAGTAGCCTGTGCCCAACAAAATAAACGTCTTTGTATTTTGCTTTGAACTGAGTAAACATTTTTTTTTTACAAGCTTGGAATAGAAATCTGTGTTCGAGGACCTTACAAGTAATGGCCCTACATGCAATATATCCCATAAATTTGTTATATTTTCTGATAATATATTCTGCCTAATATTTTTAACTGTTTTTAATGCATGGCCCAGCTGTTGGCGATGAGTGAACTAATTAATGTTGATAACACGCTTCTCACCATTTTTCTAATCTCAGGTTCTTAAAGATATAAAAGCTAATTTAAACTCTAATTGGAAGACTGATTTATGCCTCTACATGGGCAGTATTATTTATTTTTATTTCTTCACCTTCTAAACTCGTTTTCTTTTGCACTTGACCGGACATTTACTAGGTCATAGGCAGTGATTTACGTCCGTGGAATTTGCCTGTCGACTGAGCCTAAGTTTTTAAGAAGACAGATTTAAGAATGTTTTTAAATCAGAGCCTCAGGAGATGAAAGTTTGAGGCATTAGGTGTAAAGGTCTGGTGTTGTGGTTGTGATGTGGGTGTAGTGGGGCAGGAAGCAGGTGTAGCAGGAAGGTGTATGGTTATAGTGACAGGTGCAGTGAGTGTGGCAGATGTATATTTATGAAGACAGTCGTAGTGTAGTAGGTGTAGTGGTTGTGGTAGGTTTGTAGTTAGAAAGGTGTAGTGTGTTTCGCAGGTATGTAGTTGTAATGGTAGGTGCAATGAGTGTGACAGGTGTAGTGAGTGTGACAGGTGTGTACTGTAGCTATAGGGACAGGTTTAGTGGACTTGGCATATTATGTGTAGTTATTATGACATGTAGTGAGTGTTACAGGTGTGATGACTGACAGGTGTGGTGAATGTGTCAGGTGCGGTCAGTGTACAGGTGTGGTAAATGTGCAGGTGTAGTGAGTGTGGCAGATGAGCTGAGTTTGAGAGGTGTAGTGAGTGACAGGTGTAGAATGACGAGTGTTTTGATTGTGAGAAGCAACAGCGGCATTCTCAGCAGGTGTAACGGATGCAGAGAGAGAGAGAGAGAGAGAGAGAGAGACTTTAGGGTTGGGTTAGGGTATGGCGTGTTAGGGTGCGTCTAGGGTATGGATGGGTCGCCTAGTGTGGGTACGATGGCCGGGAGGAAGTCTGCCTTGGTGGTCGTGGTGGGCAGGTCGTTCAGTGTATACCCCAGGTGACGTTGAAAGCCACTAGCGGGTCACACACCATTTGCCCAGCCACCGGAATGCAAGTGGGGGCCTTTTTTATATTGAAGGTTTGAGTGGCTTCCCTTAGTAGCAGTAGTGGTGTGGAGGCTAATGGAGAGTGGAATGGTATGTAACTAGGCATTAGCATCATCATCATCGTCGTCATCATTTTCATCATAATACTCATAATCATCATTTTTAGTAGCCCTCCTCCTCCCCCTCCTCCTTGCCATCTTCATCATCATCATCATCATCATCATCATCATCATCATTGCCTTACTTCCTGTTAAAGATTGAGAATCATGTGTAGTGATATTACCTGTGGCCTGAATTACTTATCAGAATGCTATCCTGTTCGCCTAAAGCAAGAATATTAAAGCTTATTTCAAGGCACGTACAGTTTCTCTAAATATTGTACTACTTGTTTAATAAAATGTGTGTGTGTGTGTGTGTGTGTGTGTGTGTGTGTGTGTGTGTGTGTGTGTGTGTGTGTGTGTGTGTGTGTGTGTGTGTGTGTGTGTGTGTGTGTGTGTGTGTGTGTGTGTGTGTGTGTGTGTAATTATTTTATATTATATTTGTACTTGATCACTTAATACATACCACTATAGTTGTATAGCCAAAGTTAAAAGATAATCTGCAGATACCGATATCCATACATTTAACAGTAGCTTTGGTTATCACTATGTCGCGAGAGGAAAGGTAATTTACAGTTTTATTATTATTTATATTTTGCCTACGTAAATTTAGTGAACATGGAATTGCAATGACTCAGAATTTTTGGATGGCTCAAGAGAATGCTAAGACAAACGACTCTTGGTGTCTTAACTGTCAAAATACTTGTTAGGCTACCGAAAAAAAAATAACAGATTTTCTTGATATATTTACCTCCGCAAACAACACTTATTTTTACCCCAACTTGCATATTTGTCTGTCCACCGGTATACAGAATATTTATGAGAGGGTCATGATGCCAATTTGTGGGTTTTTTCCTGTTAACCAAGAGATGAGAGTACCGGCGGATCAAAGATCTAGGACCCTTGTAGTTTAAGCCATATATTGTATGTTATTTCGTGAGTAATGGAGGTACACATTCGGGTGAGCTCATGTTTCTTCTTTCTCTCCGACAAGAGAGTATGTTTTCACCCTCGTTTGTTTGTTTGTCTGTTAGCAGGATTATTCAAAAACCAAAAGAGATTTGGACCAAATTTGGTGGGTAGATAACCCATGTCCCAGGGAACAATCGATTAACTTTTGGGACGGATCCGGATCGTATTACAGATTCTGGATCCGGAAAACACTTTTTGCGAAACCCTAATCAGTTATGAGAAAACCCAACCCATTATGAAGAGTGGTTTGGAAATTATGTCGCCGTTATCGGAGAGATGCGCTTCTCTGAGTGCCCCTCTGTTTTTTTTTTTTTTTTTTATGTTGTCAACACGTTAGGCAGACAGCCGAGAATATGTAATAGTAAACATTTATAGATGTACAAGTATGTTTTCTGTAGTCATTTTATTAACTAGGTCATCGATGACTACGTAGACAGACATTTTCAAAATACATTTGGGTCAAGCCTCTGTGACTAAAGGACTGAGAGTTGACTGAACTTTTGGCACCCCACTCGACTAAACCATCCCAGGAGCAATAGGTCGCATTCCCAGACAATCACCACACTCGTCACTCACAACCGGTCACTTGGCTGTCACCACCCGTCAGCCCGGTTACACCAACACCCAGATTTTAGAAAGATCGTGAACTTTTGTCCATACTTTATTATTTTATTTTGAAGCAGCTCATAAGTTATGGAATCAAACCTTAAGCCTACCACACAGGAATGGTATTTATATGCATCAGGTTTTCTTGCAATGTTATCATGCCACAAGATCAGAACATATGCATTACAAACCTACACCACGTCTTCAACCATCAGTAAGTTACATCAAGTACTCCACACCATAGGCACATCCTACCTATGTCATATCACTATCACAAGTATCACCTCCCACCACATCGCCAGCGTTTCACCACCAGGCCACATAATGTAAGCCACACCACCACGCCATATCCAGAACCTTTGTCTGTCACCAAACCAACCACATCTCCATACCGCTATACCTACGTCACATCAACCATACCACACTGCCATATTGCAGCAGTGTGACAATATCTAGCTCCAAGCCATAGCAACGAAATCAAATAATGCATTAAATCACCATACCTACGGCACACCTCTTTAGCCACACAAATCTAGTCACACCAACCAAACCACACCAACCTAGTCACAGTACCCTAGTCACACCAGCCTTGTCATACTAGCCTAACCACATCAACCTAGCCTACCCCAGTCTAGTTAGCCTACCCACATCACCACCTCCCAGACCACGCCACATTTTCATCCCCGTTCACCACATCTTCACCCTTAACTCACCCAGTCGTGTGCACACCACTCAAACACACCGGTAGCACACCAAGCCAAGGCGGCAGTAGGTCACACTCCCAGGGGCTGCATTCATAAA
>NC_137050.1:44532045-44609545 GCF_032717465.1 Coenobita brevimanus | reverse complement strand
CTCCTTCACCACCTCCCATACAATGGCCACAGCCTCACCACCTCCCCTCCACTCCACTTCCTCCTCACCTCCCCCACCCAGTCCACCGGCCCAGTGAGTGGTGTTATCTCAGGCCATTAACGTATAGGGAGTGTGGTGGAAGTGCATCTGTCTGCCTACTTATGTAACTGTCAGAGTGTCCTCTGTCTGCCTGTCAGTCTGCCATACCCTTCTGTTTATGTGGCTGTCTGTATCCACTCTCCTCTATCTTCGTATCTGTTTATCTGTCCATTTATCTGCCTGTCCATCAGTCTGTCACCATATCTCAATATCTCATCGGGGCTGACCACAGTGTAATGGCCAACCACGCAGACCTCTTACTATCTTATCTGCCATCCTTTAATTTGTCCCACTCTGCCATTCTGCATCACACTCCTCGACTTTGGTTTCTCATCTTGATTCCATATATTCCTCTCCACGTCCATGTTATACTTCACTGTTGTACTCCTCTTGGTATTATTTATCCTTTACCATCGTTACTACTTTCATTACAACTGATACACCTAGAATTAAAGCGAGCATCATAAATCCTCAACCTTTCCTAAACCCTAGATAGTCACTCTTAGTTTCACATCGGAACTGCCGCTCTTGTTAACCATATGGAATGTCTATGCTTATTTTTGTGTTTCATGAGCGCATAGTTTAGAGTTGATACCTTTGCTGGCATCCAAATCATTCCTTGTGTCGAAGTAAGTAGACCTACCAATATATTGCTGTACCTCCTTGCATTCTAATTAATCTTTCTCTCTTACAGTGCCTTAATGGAACTTAGAACACACACACACACACACACACACACACACACACACACACACACACACACACACACACACACACACACACACACACACACACACACACACACACACACACACACACACACACACACACACACACACACACATACACACACACTTCTAACATAATACCAGCTTACGGGACGACTTACCACACCATCTTACGACATTACACGTTCGCAGACTACCACAGCGACTATACAACTAGCCTGCCAGCAACTTCACACTCCACTGCATCTCTCCTAAGCTGTAGAACACAACACATTTTGCCACCTCATCACTCTGCATCACACCTTAGCAAACCACCACACCACACTAGCAACAGACAACACCACTTAGCACCACACAGTCAGGAAGCAACCGTACTCCACGCAAAAGTCATCAGTAAACATCTTAGTATATTACACATCACACCACACCATCACTGAATAACACCACACCATAGCACACTACCTCACTCCACACCATACTACACTACCTCACACCACACCATACTACACTACCTCACACCACATCATCATTGAAACACACCACACCATACCACACAAACTCACACCACATCATCATTGACTCACACCACACCACACCATACCACAGTACTTCACACAACACCATCAGCAAACCATGTTGCTCACACCACACAAAGAGCAAACCGCGCGACATTTCACAACAAAACTAACAAACCACACCACACCACGGCACACCATCTAACCACCACATCCCAGTACACCATTTTATATGCATCAGTGTATATTAGGCACATTTTAGGACCGGACCATTAGCACGGAGAGAGATTGATAGCCAGAATTGAGCCTTCCTCATGCTAGTGAAGTACGAATGGGGAAGGGATGTGTATAGAAAAGGATTTATGTGAAAGTAGAATTAGTGTATTGTCTACGATGTATGAAAAAGTAGCCCGTACCACACAAAATAAATAGCATTAGAGTATGCACCTCTAGGCCAGCAGTCCACCATTCAATGCCCCACAAACAGCACCAATCATTTCACCACAGTTCACTCTTTCTTTCTGCCAAACAGTGAAATCACCTCACCTCGCAAAAGATTCATACTATACCCAAAACAGTAAGCTATCGCCACACCACAAAACGCCAATCTCGCATACAAGAAAAGCATGTCCCTCCCACCAAACATGCAAAGCCACACCACATCACACCACACACCAAGCATACCACACCACATAACACCACACCAGACCTTTCATGCTGGAGTACAATAAGCAGAATATTCCATCTCATTACTATACCACATCAAGCCTCACCAAACCAAACCGCGCAACACCACACTACTCAGTCATACCACACCACACCACAACACACCACACCACACTACTCACTCATACCACAGCACACCACACCCTATTGGACACCTGAATGTGTGGTGGTGAGGGCAGAGGCTCGAGGGTCATTGAGAAGATAACCTAAACCCTCCCATCTTCTCTCCTCTTATTTCTCTCTCTCTCTCTCTCTCTCTCTCTCTCTCTCTCTCTCTCTCTCTCTCTCTCTCTCGCACTAGCTGTTCCTCACTTTCATATCTTCTACCTTCTTTCTCTCGCTCTGTGTTCCTGTATCACTTCTCTTTGTCCTACTCTTTTTGTTCTATCGTCTCTTCCTTCACTTCTAACTTGATCATCTGTAGCCTTCTCATACTTTTATTTATTTTTTCCCTTCCTTCCTTTCTCCTTCCTTCTCTCTCTTAAGTCTCCCTTGTTTCTCTCCATCTCTCCCCTCCTCCCTCCGTCTCTCCCCTCCTCCCTACCTCCATCACAGCCTGGCTCAAATTGTTCCCACTTGAAAAGTTTGCCAACAAAGGCCTAGACCCGCTGCTGGTGACTGCCAAGGGGTGGGGGTGGGGGAGTGGAAGAGAGAGAGAGAGAGAGAAAGAGAGAGAGAGATCGGTAGTGGAAAAATGAAGCTGAAGAGACTGGACCAATAAAAGAATGAATGAGACGAAAGTATGCGTCCACAGACAGGAGGAGAAGGAGGAGGAGGAGGAGGAGGAGGAGGAGGAGGAGGAGAAGCAGGAGAAGGAAGATGAAGAAGAGGAGAAGGAGGAGCAGGGGAAGGAAGATGAGGAAGAGGAGAAGGAGGAGGAGGAAACTATAAATGAAAAGGAAGGGATGCAATGGAAAAACGAAAAATTGGAGTGACCGGCAGAAAAGATAAATGAAAAGGAAAAAGCATCTCTCGTCAGAAAGTACGAGAGACAAAGCGTAAAAGAAGTAAGAGGGGAAAATACGGCCAGAATGATAACGCACGGTAGCTTAGTTGATTGTACCCACATTGCCTCGAGAGCGTCCTATCTGTCTTTCTTTCTATGGATCGATTTTATTTAGTATTTAGATTTTTCGAACTGTAGGGGTGAGATATTGCCTTCACTAGCCCTTCACTTTTTGATGTCCTTCTGAACATTGACAGTTGCACATAGCAATATAGAAATAGTCTTTCGCTAAACTGGGGAAGCTGGTATGAGTCGATGGTGTCTATATTCAAGGTGTCCCAAAAAATGTGTGCCAAAAATTCTCTGGTTAATATTTTTGAGCAAGAAATCCCTATCCACACGTGTCTAGTTCTTTGCCGTGAAGAAGTTTTAGTTACTGATAGTTGTAGGGATTAATTAAGAGGAAGACCATTTTTAGCCCATAAGGTTATTCATAGTAGTCTCTGTTAGAAATGTGATGTTGGTGTAGCTCTTCTGACTCGTCGGTTAAGGAAGCTCCATCTCACCATTTGCATAGCAATTTATTTTGGTCATTACACCTTACTCTCCTAATCTGTGTTCTATAAATTCTTCCAGTATCGCCATACTCTGCATAAATAGCCTACAAAAGGACGTTAACCAACTCCATCCAAAACTAAAATGCTGAGGAAGAGGTGCCAGGGAGCTTGCATCCCAGGTGACAATACGGGCCCAAGAATAACCCTGTGATATTTGGCGTAATTTTCACTGTATTTCCTTCATAAACATTCATTCATAAACATTCATCTACTTCTGTTGTGCACTTTTAATCCTTCATTAACTCCCGTAAATGTCTGCCTGGTAATCACTGTTTTCTTCTTGTCTTTCTTCACCCAGTGGTCTATTTAGAGATCTGGGTGTAAATTAGATTGTTGTGGGCTGTGTTGTGGGGGAAGATTTGGACTCTGGAAACACTGATTGTATGTTCCTTGTCTGGTGGAGACCTAAATCTAAACCCTATCCTTCTCCTCCTCTTCTTCTTCTTCTTCTTCCTCCTCCTCCTCTCCTCCTCTTCTTCTTCTTCTTCTTCTTCTTCTTCTTCTTCATCTCCTCCTCTTCCTCCTCCTCCTCTGGACTGTTACTGTTTTACAATACTGTTTAACTCCAGAAACGTCGTTACTTTCTATCATTTCAGTACTGTGAATTATACTGTTTTTTTTTTTCTTCCTACTACCTGACAACCGATTTATTTAGCTTTGGGGAGACCTATTTCAGTGAAAGGATCAGTGTAGGCTCTATCTAACCCCTCCAGCTCTAACAGACCATCTAAATTGAGCGCAGTTCTGATGCTAACATAAACGAAATATCAATGAGGTCATCTTTATGAAGGGGATCATTATGCCTGGTGGTGGGTGGAAGGATATGATAGTTGGGAAGTGGGTGGGGGAGGAAGACTCTTGAGGATTTTTTACTTCTTATGCTTTTTTTTTTTTTTTTTTTTTTTGATGCAGCTATTCCGGATGAAGTCTTTTGTGGTTTTTGGTTGGATGGACAGATGGATAGATAGAGGTAAATTACAGATGGAGCATTTGGATAGATAGAAATATAGAGGTAAATGCTTGATAAATAGAAATTATATATGCAGATAGCTATAGATGTATTATGGGTAAAAAAAAGTAATGGTGCACAATATGTGTGAAACATTTCGGACCACAGAACGAAGGTAGCTGAAATATTAGTGTCCGACCTACCACAAGTTGGTAGCCCTGATGTCGGAAGGTGTCATATGTCGCCAACGAGCAATATCCTCTTGCAAACATATAGCAAATGTTATGTTCATACACAATGACACATTGGTAATGTTCGAATATTTTTAGTATGCATCGGACCCCCTGTGCACTGATACTTTTTTTTACACATTACATATACATAGGTAGGTAGATAAACAGATAGACAGATAGGTAAGTCTGTGGGTAAGTAAAACAGTAGGTGGATAAATTTATATATACGAAAGGAATTACGTCAAATGCTCATAGCGTATGCAGATAGTTAAATAATAGATGAAGAGTTCAGTGAAATCAGACAGAGAAAAATAAAGGAATATACATATAAACATTTACATACATACATAAATACATTCTTACATACATACATACATACAGACAGACAGACAGACAGACAGACACACAGACATGCGTACATACATACGTGGAATATCAGATAGGTAAATAGCTAAATATAATGAGTGATGAACAGATAGGAAGAGACAGTAGATCAGTAGACAGATAGATGGGTAAGTAAAGGAAATAACTGATCAACATGAATTAAGAGAGATGGTATATAAGATGCTGGATATATTGTAACCATCAGCTTACACACGCATGGCATATGTGGTCAGCTGTTATACACATTCAAAGCGAGTTTATCATCCTGCAGGGCAAGTGATCCTTAGGGCAGAGGCTCACCAATATCTGTCCCAGTAGAGGTGAATCGCCTAAACCCAGTGCTTCACGCAAATGTCTATGTGTGGATGGCATTTGAAGCGCAGGGTGATAAGCGTACCTGGGAATTGATTTGCAGTGGTTGTGCTTCTACGTGAAAGTCTTTATATTCCACTGAAGGAACCTCAACAGGATGCGAAGAAAGAAATATAGGTTAGTGACACACTGACAGACAGACATGAGAAAATAAAAAGACACTAATATGAGCAAAAGTTCGCCTGTAGTCCTCAGCCTGAACCGTGTCTTTCTCTCCATATTTCTCATTCCTCCTCGAGCAACAAAGCGTATCCTTCCTTCTTATAATCTTTGTTTGTGAGCTTCCAATTGCTGTTACATAGAAATGGCTGATGTAACACCTTGTCCCGAAATAGCCGGCAAATATCGGCGAACGTTAGCTCATTACTTTAAATATACTAACATGAAGACATTATGGCTGGGGCGTCTGTAACAATAAGTCTACCAGATTCCAGCCTGTGTTCTCTCGGCCACTGTCCTTCCCTGTTGGAACCGGAAACTGAGAATTAAAGGCTCCCTCCCTACTCCCCACACGCACCACAAATGAACCCTCAGCAGATGTCGCACACCAGCAGGAGAGAGGGAGAGAGAGAAAGAGAGAGAGGGGGAGAGACAGACAAACAATGACAGAATAACTAACGAACCAACAGACACACAAATAAGCAAGCAAAAGACAGACAGAAACACACACTCACACACACACACACACACACACACATATATATATATATATATATATATATATATATATATATATATATATATATATACAGTATATATATATATATATATATATATATACACTGGGGGAGAGAGAGAGAGACAGACAGACAGAGAGAGAGAGAGAGAGAGAGAGAGACAGACAGACAGACAGACAATGACAGATGAATATGCGAACCAACAAACACACAAATAAGCACACACACACACACACACACACACACACAGCAAGCACTAAACTCCGTCCAACCCTCGCCAGATGTCACTACAAAGGCGCGACTCTGGACCAGTTAAAAAGCTTTAGCATTGTTGGGAAGTTTCTCTCTCTCTCTCTCTCTCTCTCTCTCTCTCTCTCTCTCTCTCTCTCTCTCTCTCTCTCTCTCTCCAACCAAAGCACTTCATCCTCACTGTCAATCACTTAACAGTCCTCGGTTGTTGTTGTTGTTGTTGCTGTTTGCTATTTCCTAATTTTACTAAGGTTAGCATGACCCTTCTTTGAACCGAAGTGGTAAGTTATAGGCTTCATACTCCCACTAGAATACAAGAAATCTTTCCTTAGTTAAGTAAAATCGAAAGGTAACAGCAAAAATCAACCATGAAATGCGTCGTAGAACTGAAAAGATTAACGAAATAAAAATAATTCTCTTGGACCAGATATAAGGTTTTGTGTTGTCAGGACACCTCTTATTCCATGTTTTTGAGCTTACTAAATGGCCGTTGATCCCGTTAAAGGCCTCGTATTCCTGTCATTAAACCAATGAAGTTTCAGTGGAACAAATTTGGTTGTTCTGTTGGGCTAGTTTAATTTTGTTAGATTTGTTAAATCTCTCCACTGAACCAGTGATAAGACTTTGTTGGACCAGTTAAAAGTTTCTCTTGGACCAGTTAAAAGTTTCTCCTGGACCAGTTAAAAGTTTCTCTTGGACCAGTTAAAAGTTTCTCTTGGACCAGATGAAAGTTTCTCTTGGACCAGTTAAAGGTTTCTCTTAGACCAAGTATAAGGCTCATTTAGACCAATTAAAATGTTCTATTGAGGGAAGCATAAGACTCTGTTGGACCAATTAAAGGATTCTGTTGGACGATATTATTAGGCTCTGTTGGACCGACTGAAAGGTTCTGTTGGACTAGTACAATGCTTTATTATCACAACAGCCTTTCACTGTCTCTGAACCAATTTGTATTTTAATTTTTTTGGGGGGACTCTAAAAGTTTATGTAGTGCAGACTGATTTATTGATGCAAACTTATATATTATTTACATGGCTGTAAAGACCACATTTAGTTATTTCGAGATAATGCAGAAGGTTTCTTGAAGAACAGTGTCTCCGACTTCTTGTATGTTGTACGGTATATGGCTGCTGTGCTGGAGAGCGCAGAAGATATTTAGGGTATGCAACCGGAATTTTTCGTTCCCTGGTTATAAAACGTCCTTCACCTCCCCTCCTATCCCTCGAAAAGAGAATGGCTACCTGCAGAAGGGCAGTTCCAGCTTGCAGTCCACTGAATTCACATCGTGAGGAGCCTACTGCTGCAACATTAACATATGTAATTGAAGTAAGCCATTATTATTCTTTATATCTTACATATAAACGTTGGTATGCTTGTGTGTGTGGAATTAGTGGATGGAGCTTAACTTATGGAAGTGATGTTACGAGTTTCGGCACCTCCCATTGGCTGATCATTGAGTGGGAGGACCTAAGGGATATGACATCACGGGAATCAGTACATCCAATTAGTTGGTAATAACAGTGGGTAGAGCTTAGGGAAATGGTATCACAGCTTATAGTGCCCCCTATCGGCTAAAAGCATAGTGGAATGAGACTGTACCTCGATCCAGGACAACCCAGAGGAGTACACAAACTCCATGGGGATGTGTTTACATCAATAGACTTACAGGGAGGTTCTGGCGTACTATCATCAATTTAATACCGGAGGTGGGCTTATCTTGCTCGTTATTAATAAAGTATCGATAAGAATACAATCAGGACTTTGGGTGCCACATGCTGTATGTTGAATAGTTTTTTTTTTTTCTGAAACTCTTATGTGTATATATATGTCTTGGTTGGGCGCATATGTGAGCCTAGGGAAACTGGAGGTTATAGCAGTAGGGTACACTGGTAATAGAGTGGCCCAAGGGTAGGGGGTTGGTAAGTGTAATGCAGTTAAGAGTGTCAGGTATCCAGCGAGGTAGCCCACTTAGTATCAAAGGCATCTTCCTGGACATCAGGTATTCTTGGTCTGTTTTTTCAGCTACAGACCCCACTAGTGCACAAGGGAACTGGAGATAGCCCCGACGACTGATGTGTGATGATGGGATGCTACAGAAGGTCAGTTGGCAACCGGGGAACAGTAGAGTTAGGTTAGAATCATACCCATGTCTAGACTCGCGAATGAATAATTATTAGAAGTTCCCCCTAATCCCGAACGGACCAGTGGACTTGATGAATCTGAACATGATTTGTGGTCTTGTCTGAAGATGCTCAGTGAACAGAATCTGATATGAGCCAGCTTCTGAGATGATTTTAAGTGTATAATTTAGCTATCACCCGAGAAGACTGATGTTCCTGGGGTTGCGCCAAGTGTAACTGGTTCTGACTGCGTACTGGAGGTGCAGCCTGGGCTAGAGGATGCTATCCCCAGGCTGAACGGTAGGATTATTCCAGATAGATCGTTGCCATGGTTTCAGTGCAATTGCTAGTGTCGTAGAATGAGGAAGAGTTTCTCAAGTTTTCCTTCAGAGTCAGAGAACCAAAACAAAAGTCTTCTGTGGTCGGAGTGCCTCTTGAGCCAACATTAGCTCACCTTGTTTTGTCTGCAAGTAGTTTAAGTGGTTCACTGTTGTTAAACAGCTCCACTTTAGGCCAATTAAAATCATTTGCTTACGAAATAGTTTTATTTATTCCTCGAACATCATTTACTCTGAATCAGTAAAGTCTGTCTATGTTGTAGGGCAGTTGCTCCCCAAACCTTTTTAAAGCTGCAGTGAAGCATTTACAAGGATCTGTTGGATAAATTACCATGCCATCAGGGTGGTCACTTTTTTACCGATTTAAGAGCTGTGTTAAACCAGTAACGAAGGTGTATTAGATGTGCTAGAATATTTTAAAAGAGTTTGTCGAACCAGTTAAAAAGGCTTTAGTGCCAAATCAGCTATTCGTCTTGACCAGTTAATTGATTCGGTATTGTAAAAGGACTACTCTGCTAGACCAGTTCAACTTCTTTGCAGATGCAGACAGGCAGTAAATTAGGGGTGAAAAGGTGAAAGAGAGCCCAAGGGAGGTGGGAGGATATCAGTGAAAGTTAATGGAGGAAATGCACTGAATTGATTAGTCTCTCTCTCTCTCTCTCTCTCTCTCTCTCTCATTCACACACACACACACACACACACACACACACACACACACACACACACACACCGCCACCACCACTTTCAGTACAAAGGCAAATCATTAGACCACATTTTTCAACCTATGGGGACGCAGTGGGCCTAATCCTCTCTCTCTCTCTCTCTCTCTTGTTGGTGCCCTTCCTTTATCTGTTCCTTCCTGTCTGTCTGTTTATTCATTCTTTTTGTCAATCTGTCCGTCTGTCTATTTCTTTTTTATTATTCATTCAACTTGTTTGTTATTCCATGTTTTCATAATTTCTTTGTACTGGATTTTGTGTCCTGTCGTTCTCAAGAGATTCATATTCATGGTTTTACTGTAGGGCATCAGGTCTTAGTTGCCCTGTCCCTTTCTCTCCTTCCCTTCGATTGGTCTGTCACTGTCTCTTCATATTTTCTTTGTCGATACACTTTCTAATTCATCTTTGACCTTCTACTATGCTCCGCTTCAGTCCTGTTTTATCTTAATCTGTTCTTTATGCCTGTTTCTGTCTCGCTCAGCCTTAATCTACTCCCCACGTCTGTTCTGTCCAATCTGTCTCCTGCGCTGCCTTAGTTCTGTCCTTCCTCCATTCTGCCTTTCCTGCCCTGTACTGCCTCGTCCTACTCTGCTTTGTACTGTTCTCTTTTGTCTCCTTCTGCTCCTTCTCTGTCCTACCTCCGTCCTGAACTGTCCTGTCCTCTCATTTTTTCTTGCCTTGTCTTATTCTTTCCTGTCCTTCTCTCCTGTCTCTGGTCTGTCCCTCACCCCATCAATGTTCTGTTTTGAGTATCTTGTCTCTATCCTGCCCACATGCCCAGTCTCTTACCTGTTCTTCAGTCCTGTCTGTTTCTCTGTTTTCTTCCCGTTCTGTTCTCTCTTATATGTTTTTCTCTGTACCCAATCTCTCTCTTCGCCACAGTAGCATCGTCTGTGTCCTGTCCTCAGATATTCTATAATGTCTTTCTGTCATATCTCTGTGTCCCACCTTTTCTCCTACTGTATCTCTACATCCTTCTCTTTGTCATGTCCATGTCACTCTCTATACCATCATCTCTGTCTTGCCTCCTGTTCCCTGTCCCTTCTCTGTAGGCTTACCCAGACCCCTCACCTCTCTACTCCGGATACCCACTCACCTCTGAACCGGTTCACTGTCCGTCCTTTTATTTGGGGGGCGAACAAACTATGGTATATTTTTTCCAAGTCCAGCCAATGACATCTGGCTCCGGTCCACTGGTAATGTAAACGGCAGAATACATCCGACGGTCACCCACAAGGAACCTGTTGTGTGTGTGTGTGTGTGTGTGTGTAAGCAAGCTGATGTGTAGGTTTCTTGTGTGATTTTGTGTTTGTGTTTGTGAGTTAACAGTTACATGGACCCTGAGGAAAGAAGAAAGGAATGAGAAGTTAAGTTCTTAGAAAGCTGCGTTTTCGAATGAAGGAAAGAAAAAACGAATTAAAAAAAACATGAACTGATTTCTCTATTATTGCATGTGCTGCATTTGGGTTATAAACATATCGGTAAGTAAGGCTGCAAGAATGAAAATTGTGTTTGAGAGGCAGTGTTATAAAGTGAATTTTTAATATTGTTTTGACTATGAGAGAAGTAGGCTAACATAGGCCTAAAGGAAAGGATGGAAAGAAAGGAGGGAAATTGGTTTGGAGACAGAAGAAGGAAAGAAAGAAGGTAAGAAAGAAAATGAAAGAAACAAGACAGCAAGAAAAAGATAAAAAAAAAGAGAGTGAGGCAGAAAGTGTTAGAGGAACGAAAGGAAGAGAGGAGCCATTGAAAATGAGAGGGAAAGGGAAGGACAAGAAAGGAAAGGGAAAGGAGAGGTCGAATTAATAAGGATACCTTGGATAATTAGAAGAAAACGAGAGCAATGACGATGGAAATACTCGAAAGGAAGGAGGGGCATTGGGGAGGAGGAATGGATGGTGAACAAATAAAATGGAGAGAGAGAGAGAGAGAGAGAGAGAGAGAGAGAGAGAGTTGGTTTTGTCGTTTTAGTAGAACCGGTACAGTTTCCTAGATGCAGTGAAAGGCAACGAGAGGAGGGAGGGGGGTCTAGTTGGTGTGAGAGGTGGTGGGCTGTGTCGGTGGTGTGACAGGTGGGGGTTGTGTAGGTGATGTGGCAGGTGGGGGGCTGTGTAGGTGGTGTGACAGGTGGGGGTTGTGTAGGTGATGTGGCAGGTGGGGGGCTGTGTAGGTGGTGTGACAGGTGGGGGGCTGTGTAGTGGTGTGACAGGTGGGGGGCTGTGTAGGTGGTGTGACAGGTGAGGGGCTGTGTAGGTGGTGTGGCAGGTGGGAGCTGTGTAGATGGTGTGACAGGTGGGGGGCTGTGCAGGTGGTGTGACAGGTGGGGGGCTGTGTAGGTGGTGTGACAGGTGAGGGGCTATGTAGGTGGTGTGACAGGTGAGGGGCTGTGTAGGTGGTGTGACAGGTGGGGGCTGTGTAGGTGGTGTGACAGGTGAGGGGCTGTGTAGGTGGTGTGACAGGTGGGGGCTGTGTAGGTGGTGTGACAGGTGAGGGGCTATGTAGGTGGTGTGACAGGTGGGGGGCTGTGTAGGTGGTGTGACAAGTGGGGAGCTGTGTAGGTGGTGTGACAGGTGGGGGGGTGTAGGTGGTGTGACAGGTGGGGGGGTGTAGGTGGTGTGACAGGTGGGGGGTTGTGTAGGCGGTGTAAAAGTTGAGGGGTTTTGTAGGTGGTATTAAGGGGAAGAGATGGTGTAGGTGGTGTGAGGAATAAGGTAGCAGGCATGAAGGGAGGGGAGGGGAGGGGTTTTCTGTGTACCGGTACCACTATTTTCCATCTCTACCTTACTTTCACCCAGTGGACAAAGTATAGTACGCCACAGTGTCGAGTGTGTGTTTAATATCGCCACCAACTACAATGCTCCCATCCGTTCTTTTCTTCACCCAGTTGTCTTTATCGTCTCCTTGTTTATTACTCTCTTACCTTCTCAACCTATCACATTCTCTCAACCCATCACATTATTTTCTTTTGCACTTTTTCTCCTCATTTTTCTTCATTTCGTTGTCTTTAATCTTTCTTCTTCATTTCGTTGTCTTTAATCTTTCATCATTTTTACCTTCTACCTGACAAAGTCAGAGGAGGGTACTGTTATCACTGGGATCAACAAGAATAGGTGGCGTAGAGAAATCGTTTCCGGAGCAAAGTTCAAAAAGTATTAACTATAGTCATGAAATTTCACATAGTTATGTGTCGTATAGTTAACTGGTGCCTTTTGATGGGTAGAATGCTGTGTCTTAAGTAGTTTATTTTACTTTTTTTTTTTAATGAAAAAAAAATCTCATATTTCAATGCGACCTGTGCAAGTATCTGAAGCCAGAACTTATAAAGTATTCACTATAGAGCCAAGAAATTTCACATAGTTATGTGTCTTATAGTGAACTGGTGCCTTTTGATAGGCAGAATGCTGTGTCCTTAGTTTTTTTTTTTTTTTAATAATGAAAAAGAAAAAATATTCCAGAGATTTCAATTCGATCTGCTGTTTCTGTGTTATACAGAAGGGAGGGGGGGGGGGAGGGTATGAGGACGGTATGTGCTTGTTAGGTGTGCAGGGAGGTAGAGGGGTATGTGTTTGGTCAGACTGCAACAGCGTAGCGTTGCATGTGTTCTTTTCCTTCATGTCATTTCGCACCTTGCCGCATTCCTCTGCATCCCATCCATAACATAAATTATCATTTCTGCTTTTCCCTCCTGTCCTGTGTAAGCGTAAAGTTACTGAATGGATTGAAGGAGTATGTAACAATTACGGGGCAAAAGGCGGTGAAACTGACGATAATGTTAGTATAGACAGTGGTAGTGTAATGATGTAGTTTGGGTTATTTAAATGTTTGCCAACAGGCCCTAGTGTGTGTGTGGGGGAGGAGGACAATTTTGTGTTTGTGTGTGGGGGGATATGGATTTTGTGTGTGTGTGTGTGTGTGTGTGTGTGTGTGTGTGTGTGTGTGTGTGTGTGTGTGTGTGTGTGTGTGTGTGTGTGTGTGTGTGAGAGAGAGAGAGAACATTCATCCCACAAACTCGGTGGCAGTAAGGGGATTCAGATTCAAGACATGAGGCCACTGCCAAATAAACCGAGCCACAAGGTTACCCCTACCTTCTTTCCCTTTGTAAAACCCTCCTCTCCCCTCATCCTTCTCACAATATTATTCCCACTCCACATTCCTCCTCTTTCTTGCTCCCCATCTACCCCAAGTCTCCTTCAACCTCTTCGCTCATTTCTTCCCTCCTTCCTCACCATATTCCCTTCCAACCCTTCCTCATTTTCAGCATTGTTTTTTTCCTCATCTACTTTCCTCCTTTCTTCACAGTTTTTTTCTACCCTTTCCTTCCCCCTACCTCTTTCCTCCAGCTCCCCTTCCTCACTTCTCTTTTTTATCCACCCATTTTCTCCATTCCTCTTCATCACCTCTTTTCTATTCTCTCTCGATCCATCTCCGTCATCCACTTTGTCTCTTTCCACCCTTCCTCCCTCTCTTTCCTCAGTCCTTCCACCCTTACCTACTTCTGCTCCTTTTCTTTATTACATAATACCTCATTCCCATACCTTCCCCTTAAATACTCCCTCTCCCTCCCTTATGTACTCCCTCTCCCTCCCATGTGTAATCTCCCTCTCCCTCCCATGTGTAATCTCCCTCCCTTCCCATGTATAATCTCTCCCCCCCTCCCATACGTGCTTCCCCTCCCCTCACACTTGTACTCCCCCTCCCCTCCCATATGTACTTCCCCTCCCCTCCCATAGGTACTTCCCCTCCCCTCCCATATATACTCCCCCTTCCCTCCCATGTGTACTTCCTCTCCCCTCCATATGTACTTCCCTTCCCCTCCCATATGTACGCCCCCTCCCCTCCCATAGGTACTTTCCCTCCTCTCCCATATGTACTCCCCCTCCCCTCCCATGTGTACTTCCCTTCCTGTCCCATATGTACTCCCCCTCCCCTCCCATGTGTACTTCCCCTCCTCTCCCATATGTACTTCCCCTCTCCTCCCATGTGTATTCCCTCTTCCTTGTATGCATTCCTCTTCCATCTTTTTTTTTTTTTTTTAAATTATGAACTCTTCCCCTCCCAAGCCTTCCTGCTATTCCATGGTAAGTAGACTTATATTACAGTACTAACCTAGCATTGATATATATGCTAAAAATACAGGCTAAGCTGATGTTTAAGGTGAAAGTTGACTTACTACCAAGAGACAACTAGTGTTATACAGAATTAGAAATGATATAATTACTGCCCACTGATGTTTCCAAATGCTGACAGGGGCTCCGGAAACTGAAATGAAGTGTGCAAATCTTACTCGCCTCATAATGGAGCAAATTTATTTTCAAAAATTAATTCATGATATTCTCTCCTTGCTTTTAACTCATAGGATAGTTTTGTTAGCTAAAACCTTCCTCGAATGTTGCTGTTTGCTTCCCTTTTGTGTTTTTTAGATTTTGTACTCAACCTCCCTCAATTATGTACTCCTCCCCTCCCTTTTGTATTCTGTCTCCCTTCTCATATACTCCTCCCTCCCTTAAGCACTCCTCCCTCCCATATATTCTCTTCCTCCCTCTTCTTATTGTATTCATCCTCCTTCCCTATATGAATTCTTCCTCTCTCCCACCTACCCTCCCCCTCTCCCACCCTCCTCTTCCATATGAACTCCCCCAGCCCTCCCATTACGTGTTTTTCTTCCCATCTCTCTCCTCCCCCATATGCGCTACCCTATCCAATCCCCCCTTCCTCATATGTGCTCCTCCTACCTCCCCCACGTACTCCCCTCTCTACCAAATGTGCACCCCTGTACCACCCCCACCCCTGTACCACCCCCACCCCCTGTTACTCCATAGGGGTACACTGCACTCTGTAAACAAACAACCTCGGCCCACTATTAACTCGCCCCGTTTGGCTTGCCTCATTTCCCACATATCGGCCTGGTGGTCTGCCTGTCTGCCCGTCTGTCTGTCTGCTTACCTATCCGTCTATCCGCTTGCCTGTCTATCTGTCTGTCTGTCTGTCTGCGGGGGTCTCTAGTGTGTCAGTCGGCACTGTCTGTTGGTACCGTCAGGCTAAACCGTATTTTCGTAGGCGTAAGAAATATCGTTACACCTATTTCTATGCCACTTATTTTGTGTAATACCCTTTAATACGCATGGTCAGTGCAACACTAGGATTACATTAAAAAGGAGCTAATACCACTCGATTTTATTTTATTTATTTATTTATTTAGCTAAGAGTGAGCCATAGGAAGATGAAGATATTATTATTGGTGCTATTAATGTCTTAAATATGTACGAGTATCCTCTATTCCAACTAAAGCGAAGATGATTTTATTTGGCTTAGAGTGCGTCACAGAAGCCTGAGAACATTGATGTACTCGATTGCATTACTGATATATATTGCATTAATGTTGATAATCTAGAAATGATAGACACAATAGTATAAAGATGTAATAAGCACGACTACGACGACGGCAACGAAGGAGTAGTGCCAGCAAGAATACGTCTCACTGTCAGTATGTTCTCATTGCCTTTATTCAACTGTATTTCCAGGTTTACTATTATTTTCTTTATTTTGCAAACGTTGGTTATGCATAAATAATTCGTCTTACTTTTTTTTTTGTTTTATTATTCCAGTCTTATCGATTTTTTAATTTACCATATCATAATAATTCCCTTTCTGGATCGCGTCTTTTTGTACATTATCCGTTTGTTTTCCAAAATAGTGAAATGTCTGTATCTTAAACTTAAATAGGATATCATTGTACTTTCTATATACTTATCTTTTTGGGCAGTAACTGTGGAGTTCGTTTTTTTTTTTTATTGTTCATTAGTGAATTGCATTTTCCTTTCTTTTGTATGACCCACTTCTTTTAGTAGGCCTATATATATATATATATATATATATATATATATATATATATATATATATATATATATATATATATATACAGTGGGCTCGCCTACTGCGCGAGCTCAGAGTGCGCAAATCGCATTGTGCGCGAATGACCATAAATAATAATCAAAAACCTTGAATGCTCGAGGTTACCTCACAAAACGGGAGGTAGAGGCAAGGAGTGGCTCAAAAACGCCATTTTCCATTAGTACACGACCCCCCCCTCCCCACACACAATGCATCCATCACCACGTGTCGTGATGTTGATGCACAGAAATTCCTGGGCATTCTACTGCACAGCTTGAGGTAGGAGGTGGGCGGGCGCCTCTCGAAGAAGTCTTGCAGTGGATAGACGAGGCTGACGCAGAGCCTGACGCCAGGCAGAGTCAAGTTGAGCAACCTAGTGTGATGAAGGGCAGGACAGAGCTGTGTATGTCAAGACTAAGCACTATCCTTGCTGCCGTGGATAAGCTCAAGGAAGAGGTGAAGGAACAGGAAGTCAGCAACCAAAGGACGGAGGAGGTTCTCGTTGGTATTGACAAAGTCTTCCGTTTCTACACAGACAGGCATAGGCAAGAAATATAGAGGGAGAACACAGATGCTCATAACAAGTTACACACAGCATGCTCAAGTTAGTGAAAGTGACAAACCAGCTACAGGTCTGATCCTGCTCCTGTTGAGGATGAAGAGGATGCAATGTCAGATGTGTCACCATTGGACTTCGAGGGGTTTCTGGCCGAAGTGAGTGAGTTAGAGGCTCCTGGGGAAGGAGCTCAGGAGGAGTCTGTGGAAGGAAGTGTTGGTGCGACGGGAGGTGCGGCGGAGAGTGCAGCACTGTAAGTGTTGCCGCGCCTCAGAACCCCTGTTATTTAAGTCCATCAGGCCTGTTGTCTACTGTTGTTAAGGCGACTGCCTATATTTATGTTATTGTAGCTATATCTGTAGTACAATGTCTGAAAAATTTGACCTTTATTATGTCTTTAAGGGCCAAAAAATATCCAGGTATGAGGGAGTACCACCCATATGTTATTTTTCCCATAAGATTATGTATTCTCAGTGAGCGATTTCACACTGCACGAGGAGCAGGATCGCCCAACCTCTCGCGCACTGTGCGAGCCCAATATATATATATATATAGATAGATAGATAGATAGATAGATACATAATACTTACATACATACATAGATTAGATAGATAGATAGACAGATAGATAGATTAGATAGAGAGATAGCTAGGTAGGTAGGTAGGTAGGCAGATATATGTAGATATATACACTTCATTTATTTATATATAGTCCGTAACTAATTGCTTTTCCTTAATATTTGCTCCTCTGTTTCCATGTTTGTAACCTCCGGCAACGAAGTTGGATGGACGTTATGTATTCGCCCGTGTCTGTGTACATGATGTCTCAAAAATTTGTTTTCGGTTTTCAATGAAATCTTGAGGACAGGTGGGCAGTGGAACAAGGAAGAGTTGAGTAGATTTTGAGATGCATCCAGGTCCGGATACAGGAATATATAATAATTTTTTTTTTTTTAGTACTGACGGAGGTATGCTGTCCCTAAAACTGTGTAATAAGACAGACTCAGTCTGTAGAAATTATTTGAGACGGTAAAGGTATTCATCTGGTAGGAAAGAGGAATTACTGCAGTATATCATAAATTGTACTGGCGTTAGCGGAGGTATGCTTTCTTAGCGATTTCTAGTTTATTCTGTAGATTCAAATTTTCATCTTCCTTTCCATTTCTTTCTTCCCAGGTTCGTTCCCTGTCGTAATCCTGACCCTTACACTTCCTTCTTTCCTCTCATTTCCCTCCCTCTTCCCTCTTCTCCCCCGCCCTTCCCTCTCGCCCTCTGTCTCCATCCATTTCACATTTTCCATTCCGTTTGCCGTCCCATTTTCTGTCGTGCACTTCACTACCTCCCCGCTTTATCATAATCACATCTCCATTTCCCTTTTTCCACCTCACCCTCCTCTCCTGTTACCCGTTTGACAGTTTACTCTCTCTCTCTCTCTCTCTCTCTCTCTCTCTCTCTCTCTCTCTCTCTCTCTCTCTCGTTTATTTTCCACCACCGAATCATGTTCCTTTTTTGTCTTTCTTTTCTTCAGTGCTGCCTTTCTCCACCTTTTCTTGTGTCTCGTCTATACTCTCTCCTTTTCTCTTACTTATTAAACCAACTTTATTCTCTTTTTCTTCTTTATTTCTCAAGCCACTTCACACCCTCTACAGTTGCTTTCTCCCATCCCTGCTCCCCCCTCCCCAGGTGCCTGTGGTCTCTCTCTTTGTTCCCCAACCCCCCTTTCCTTACCCTCACCCTTTTGTTCCTCCTCCCTTCTTCCCTCTCTGCCCTTTCTCCCTTTCCCCCGCCTCCCTATGCCGCGTGACAACGATAATACAGAGGCGTGACCAAACAGTGTCCCAGTCAGCTGTCACAATACCAGCCCTTCCCTTACCACTCATCCTGTCCCCCTCACACAATGCTCACCCATTTCACCCCATTCTCCCTCCTCACCTTCTCCCCCCATATCTCACCTCCCCCTTTCCCAACACTCTTTCCTCCCATCCCCTCACTCCCCTCCTTCCTCTCCCTCTCCTTACCTAAACACTCATCCCGTTCCCTGACACAGTGCCCAGCCATTTCACACTATTCTCCCCAACCCCGCTACCCTCCTATATCTCATCACCCCTTTTCCCCACTCCCCTGCCTCCATTCCCCTCATGCCTTCCCCTTACATCTCACCTCCCCATTTCCCCACACTCTTTTCTCCCTTCCTCTCACACACTTCCTACAGTTCCCCTCCCCTACCTTTACCTTACCACTCATCCTGTTCCCTCCCCCCACACAATGCTCGCCCATGTACCCCACTCTCCTCCTCCCCTTACAGAGCTTACCATCCCTTTTCCACACACTCCACCCTCCTTTCCTCTCCCACCCCTCCTAGCCCTCTCTTCCTCTCTCCTTCCCTCCCTTTCCCCTCCTCTCCTTCTCTAATCTCCTATCAAAAACCATATCTCTCACTCCCCTTTCACTTCCTCTGCACCTCCCTTTCCTTCTCTTCTCCTTGCACTCCCATCTTCCTCCTCTCTCTCTCTCTCTCTCTCTCTCTCTCTCTCTCTCTCTCTCTCTCTCTCTCTCTTTCTCTCTCCCCACACTTTCCCCCTTCTCTTCACGTCCTCCTCTCACCTTCACCTCCCTCTCCCTCTCACTTCTATCTTCCTCTCTCTTCCCTCTCTCCATTCTCTCTCTCATCTCTTCCATTTCTCTCCTCCCGCTTGCCTCGTATTCCCTCCCATCTCCCTCTTCCTCATCTTCCCGCATCTCCATTTCTCCTTTTTCATGACTGCACTTCATTTCCCTTTCCTTTATCTGTTACTCCACTGCACTACGTCTTCCATCCTCTCTCTCTCTCTCTCTCTCTCTCTCTCTCTCTCTCTCTCTCTATCACACACACACACACACACACACACACACACACACACACACACACACACACACACACACACACACACACACACACACACACACACACCATCACCCTCATTCTTAGCCTATTACTCAGCCCGCCTTCCCTCATCATTCACCCCGCTCTGCCTTCACCCTTCACTTCGCTCTCATTACTCACCCTGCCCTCCTCACCACTCTCTACATCATCACCACTCCATCACCGTATCCTCATCACTTTGTATCCTCACCACTCATTTTACTCTTGTAGGTTTGTATTCTCACCACTCCCTGTATTATCACCACTCATTATCCTCACCACTCCGTATACTCTGTCCTCTTCACTCACTGCATCCTCACCACTTGCTGTTTCCTTGCTGTTCACTATATTCTCACCACTCGCTGTGCTCACCACTCACTCTATTCTTGCTATTCGTTGTATCCTCACCGCTCAGTATATTATCACCATTCACTCTGTCCCTACCACTTCACTCATCATCTCCTCACCACTTACCGTACTCTCACACATCTTTCCAGCCTTTTTTTTTTTTTTTCTTAACATAGATCTACAAATACCATTACTAAGGCCAATAGTTTTTTATATGAATGGAGAGCACATTACTGATAATACTGTGGTAATAGCTTCGTTCTTTACTTGCATCTGTACACCTTCCAAAAAAGTATCGTCACTCTTACAGCACGTATCATTCTGAAACATAGATGAAGCATTGTGATATATGGGGCATCTTGTACTTATAAGTGCATATATTATCTTTGGTAATTATTAGAACTCAAAATTGCAGAAAGATTCACTTACTGGGTGGTATAATTATGTTTTGAGGCACCACATTTTAGACTCCTGTGTGTCTGCGTAAGTTGCTTATTTTCACAGCCATCGTACCCAAAGGGGCCGGTGCGTTTTTAGGAGGGCGTACAAGTAGTATAATTGTGGCAATGTGATTAGTGTGAGAGACATATTTAATACTTCAGTTAACAAACCTAAGATAATTAAGCACCTTGACTCTACCATTTTTACTCTAGCTTGGCCTAAAATTACCATCTCTCCATCTTTTGTGTTGTTGCAAAATATTAACATTTGCATATGATACTAGTCATATGGAAAGAATGCAGAACCACAACATGGCCTTTTTAATCATTGTACCACGTGCAGTTAGCTGGAAAAGGAAAAAAATCTGGGCCAACTCAAGGTAAAAGACCTATAGATGTATTATCATTACAAACTTCCTAGGATGTAGAGAATGAAATGTTACAGACTTAGCACTAACACTGAAATAAAGATAAGTTACAACCAGATAATTACGGTCCAATTAGCTTAACGTCAGTTACTTGCATTTGTTGGTAAGTAGTGCCTAAGACGTGTAATTTAATGTTTAAATACTTAGGAAATAATTTAATCAGAGTCACAGCATGAACTGTCGCCCATCTTCCTTATCTTTTAGATTTGTAAACACTTCTAATATGGACAGCTGTGGTCAGTAGTCTTTTCATACAAATTTAGCATTCCTGATAATGAAACGAAATTCCTTCTTACCCAACTTGTTTTAATATCACTGGTTTGTTAAGTAAGATCTCATTTAAGTTTTGACACAGTCTTATGACACTGTAAAGAACTATTGACCAGAACATATAGTTCCTCAAGTTCTGCATTTGCCCACAGGCTTCAAGTCAAACATTTCTTTAAATTGAGAAACTGAGACTAGTTGTTTCTTAGTAGCCTCGATGCCATAAAATGTCTTCTATAGAGGTCCATCCAGTTGAATAAAGAAAAAAAAAGGGCACTGCCACTTTGTTCAAAATCCGAAACAATCTCCAGTTTTATTCATCACTTTACATTGCTTTTCAGGAAGGATTCAATAAAATTCCTCAAAAAAAAAAAAAAAAAAAAAAAAAATTAAGGTCAAGGCTTAAATTATAATATGCCTAGGCATATCAGTAATTAACTTACCGGATGTCATCAAAGTGCCTCAATTAATGGAAGATAAACAGAAAGGATAAATGTTGCAAACAGTGCCACAAGTTATAATATTGTGTCGTATTCTATTCATTTCTGATTTACTGTTTATTGATAATACTGACATAAGCTGTGTTGTGAAAATCCTTTTTTGTTGATGATAACACGTACAGAACAGAAATGGTAATAATGTGAATACATCTTTACACAGACAAATAATAATAATAAAAAAAAAATCCGAATGAAATTATAAGACCCAGTTATGGCAGTTAGATTTTTTTTCTAACAGCAAAATTTAAAGTTTTGCTGTACTTTTATATGGAATTCGATAATGTAATCCAAGAAAACTGATCAGGAATAATACTCACAAATACTGTAAAACCAAATCAACAATGCAGTAAGGCAGTAAAGACCAAAATAATTTCATTGTTTTACACATTCCTTTATACACCCACACTTAGCACTGTTTTCGAGTTTCTTCATATTACAAATGGCATTATGTAGAGATACTGAAGAGGGCACTATTACGGTTTAATGTGCGAGACACCTGATGCCTAGATTAAGAAACAAACTGTGCAAAGTAAGTTTAGTACAGAATCTGTTTAACATTTAAAGCACAGACTAGAGGTGATTTGATCTAACCATAACAGTATTTAAAAAGTTAAGCGCACTGAGAGTATGCATACCTTCTCTAGCGCCTATAAGAAACAACTCAGGTCATCACCAAAATTGAACCAACTCTTCCTAGGGCCATGACCCACATATTCACAAAATTTCATTGGAATCCATCCATATATTTTTCAAATAGTTGTGATACTCAAACAGACAAACAGGAGTGAGTACACAACCTCTTCCAACTTCACATCTGACAAGTCGCATTGTACCAGAAGAGGTGAGTGTGACTATTGGCAGGGATTCCCGCTATATTAAGCACAACATCTACATCCTTTGCAGGTGGATTGTAAGCCTATGAAGCATATTGCCTTGCAGCGCGGTAGACTTTGATACAGTATTCTAACATTTGAAGATCGCTTTCATAATTATCCCAGCCACTTTCTAATCTCTAGCTGAAATCATTCCCAGCTGAATAAGAAAAAATTATTCATTTTTTTTTTCTTCCTCCCCAGTCCACACAAGATGCAGCAACAGCGCAACATCATTATGCACTTAGTGTCACTTGTCCATTACATGTTAAGACAGCACAGAATACATTATCTGCTCTCCCTCTACTATGCAGTATTAGCACATTTTTTTTTTTTTTTTTTTTACGCATTTTTGGCCCTTTTTACGTTTTTCTCTCCAGCTTTGGGTGTTGGGATTCGTGGGTGGAGAGAACCTTATTGATCTGTCGTTCTTTAAATGAATCTCATAGAAGAGATACCACGGTCATAACTTACGCCATAACAGCCTTGAAAGAATATTTGTTGTTAGATCTCTCTCTCTCTCTCTCTCTCTCTCTCTCTCTCTACGTCCTCCTCCTTTTTCGTCCCTTCATGTTCTCTTTCTTCAGTCCTTCACTCGTAACCTCGTCCTTCCCTCCGACACGGCCACTCAAAACACTCCAATATTTATCAAGCAAACACGGCCATATCCTCACAACTTGAAATCCTCTTCACCACGGCTCACCACCACCAGCATCCTCCACCACGGCTCACCACCACCAGCATCCTCCACTACACCATATTCACCACCATCACCACCATCTTTCTTATCTCTATCACTATTCAGCAGCTTCATATCCAAATTGATCATCATTTCACCACCCTCACAGTTACTCACCACCACCGCTCACCACCAACACCACTACTTCCCTTCATCACCTTATGACTACACCATCTCACCACCATAAATTCATTGCTGTCACTAATACTTACCACTGCTTATCATCACATTCCCCATTTATTCACCACTCCTCTCCACTTCCTCACTTTCACCTCCCATTAAATCACCATCTTTGATACTCATCACTATTCACCATCACTTCCTTCATTTAATCATCATCTTTCACCATTACTTATCACTATCTCACCCTCATCTCCTCTCATTCGCTCACCATCTTTCATTGCCACTACGCATCTCTCACCACCACGCATGATTCACAAACCCACCCTCACCACCACCCCTCATCAACATCTCACTCACACTTCACTCTCTCATTTTCCCAGATTCATTTATCCTACTCAGACTCGATATAAAAGCTACACCAACCTACACAGGGTCTCAGCATACACTCAGATATTCACATTCAGACTTAACTTTACAACCATATTCTCATTCTCACACCCCTGCACCCTCATTCACACTCTCTTTAACACACAAACTCGTATTTACTTTAACAATCTCTCTCGCCCACACTCGATTCACACAATGTCAACCACATATATATTCCCTTTCCTCTACACCTGCTGTATAGTCCTTCACCCACCCCTACCAACATTCTGTCTTCCACACCCACTCTCATTCTCTCCCTTTCTCGCACAGACAATCTTTCACACACACACACACACACACACACACACACACACACACACACACACACACACACACACACACACACACACACACACACACACACACATTATTTCTCATGAGCACTCACCCACACCCACTATTTCTCTCATATAGCCACACTGTCAGAACCCTCCCCACACCTACGTCCTATCTCACCCACCCCATCCACCCCAACATTTTCTCACTCACACCCACATTGATTCCTTCACATCCACACCCCACCCACACCCACCCACACCCACACCCACACCTACACCCGCACCCTGCCTCACATCCGTAGTCTCGCCTCCAATGACCCGGAAGGCACAATACAAAGGCATTTTTCTGGCTCCTGGAGAGTTTGGCACACACTCTTTGATGTTTCCCGGGACCTTGGTGTCTGGGTAGGGGGTAAGGCAGAGAGGCGTAAGGCAGGGATGGGGTAAGAAAGGGAGAGGTAAGACAGGGAGGGGTATAGCAGGGAGGGAGGTAAAACAGGGAGGAAAATAAGGAAGGGAGGGATATAAGACATGGAAAGAGTAAGGCAGAGAGAGGTATAAGGCAGGTAGGGATAAGGCTGGGGAAGGGAGGAATAAGGCAGGGAGGGAAAGATGTAAGGCAGGGAGAAGAGATGTAAAACAAGGCAGGGGGGAAGGGGTGAGAAAGGAAGCGAAAGGCCAAGGTCGGAGGGGAGGGGAGAAAGAAGGATGCAAGGAAGGACAGTATGGGAGAAAACGAGGTTAGGAATGTATACTTGATGAGATTAGGAGGCAGGAGGAGGGGAGGATAGACTTAAAACGAGGGAGCGAGATGTTTGGGTGACTGAAAGAGAGATTAACACCTTCTGCCAGAGGACGTCATTTGAAGTACACTGTTGCTACTACCAGGCGATTTTACTAAACTTTATAGAGTAGCTTTGAGTTAATTAGTGCTTCATCTAACCCATGGTGCTCGATAACTCTTCAAAGCTGAATCAGAAGGACTGGATGTAGCAGGAATATAAACAACAACTAAATGATTAAATATAAAAGAAAGGCTAAAAAGGTCAGCAAGAAAATTGTGAGGCAGACCGTTTTGGTGATGAGGAAGGCAGGAGTGAGATTAGGAGAGACTCAGAGGTTAGCCTAAAACAGAAAGGATGAGCGTAAGGAGGTGGAAAAGTATAGCTTGATGCAAGAGGAGAATGTGGGGGAATGAAAGGGGAAGGGGTTTTATTTTATATATAACACCTTAATATCCTCTTACATTCTATATCGCTTTAATCTCGGTATACTGTGCGTTAATAGCAAGCAAAAGGATACTGCAACAATGTACAAAATAGATCAATAAGGAAAGGATGTTAAGAAATCTTCAAAACCATTTAGGCTGAAGCACAGAGAGGGCAGGGTCAGGTAGGCAGGAGGGAGTACAAAGGAGTATAAAGGAAAGCAAAAGAGCAGCAAATTTAATGGTCCCTTCGTGGTTGTTTGCTGCAGAGAAGATTGTGACTGTGATATCTGGTTTTATGACGTGGAGATAAGGATGGGAAGGCAATAGGGGAGGGAAGAGGTGAACACAGGGCGAATCGATGGCTTGGTTACTTTAGCTTTGGACTCATGTTTAGCGATTGCTCTTGACATGTGTACGGGCTCCTCTGACTGTCACTACACCATCCCACTCCCTATTTCCACTATCATTATCACCACATGTAGCCTACTTTGTATCTTCCCTACCCTCCTTGTCCTCCCTACTTCTCTACCTTTATAGGAGGTATGGATGTATCAGGGAGGTTAGGAAGGTAGGAAGGATGAGAAAGGGAGGCATGTGATGGACATATGGAAGCAAGGGAGGTTAGGGGCAGAGAGAGAGAGAGAGAGAGAGAGAGAGAGAGAGAGAGGTCAAAAGGTCTTTATCTAAGTGGGATATGTATTTTTGTAACACCCAATCTCAGGCTATTTATTCTACATATTCCACACTAACGTTGTTTTGTGTTATTTCCATCGCTTTAATTCCGACATAGTTTGCTTCTGTAACATACAAAGGAATATTGAAATGATACGGAATTAATCGCAAAGAATGAGGCTTTACGAAATCACACACACACACACACACACACACACACACACACACACACACACACACACACACACACACACACACACACACACACACACACACACACACACACACACACACACACACACACACACACACATATACACACACACACACACACACACACACACAGACACACAGACACACAGACACACAGACACACACACACACACACACACACACACACACACACACACACACACACACACACACACACACACACACACACACACACACACACACACACACACACACACACAGAGTACAACCAGAAAGGCTAAGGTTTTACAGTCCTGACAGTCATATTATCAACTCTACATTATCTTTATTTTATTTTTTCCATCATCAATTTTGTTCAGCATGGGAGAGATTTTTGAAGCTAGGGGGGTTAGATGCAGCCTTCATTAATCCTTCTACTACTAGGGTTGTCTCCTAAGATTAATAAACTTGTTTGGACGTAGCAAAAATAAGCTGTAAATCCCGCTCATCGGATTGAAAGGGTCAACTTGAGATGACGAAGGGGAAAGGAAACCCACTATATTCTTACGTCATAAATTAAACACATGATAGTAAATAACAGAATCTTGACCCTTCTGTCTTACTGCTGATTGTGTCATATAAATTGGTGTGAAGTCCAACCATTTCTAATTCTCACAGGTGTTTTAATATTTATCGTCATGAATTTGGGACTCTGCACACTGACGTATTCAACTGTGGTAGCATGACCGTCAATCTCTGAGAGGGATTAGTGGGTCAAGAGGAGGTGCTAAGTAGGTGGGAAGTCCTTAGGTCGGCATGAGGGTGGTGAACTCCTTCAATCCAATGACGTATTCTTTATTTCTTTCTTGCTGCTTCCATACAGTTAGCTCAGAAGAGATATTTCGAACTGGAGGGGTTGGTACTATCCTTTTCTTATCCTTTCACTACCTGGATGCTGTCTTGGAAAATCGTCTGGTAGCAGGAAGGAAATAGGACGCCATGAGACTTGAAGAGGTAAAGTATGGGGCACTGAGGAGGCAAGATGGGCGTGAGAGATATGGCAAGTGGTGGTCAGAAGAGAGGTAGGAGGTAAATGTAGGGAGGATGATGGAAGGGGTAGCAGAGTGGAAGGGATAGGAAGACATGAAGAGGGACTGTTGGAGAAACAAAAGAAGAGTCAGGGGATTAAAAGGCCGTGGGTGGGAGAGAGGTATGAGAGGAAGATGTGAGGATAAGAGTGGTGATAGAAAAACAGACAGGAAGGAAGGAAAATATAGGAGGACAGGAAGAGGTGACTGAGGAGGCGTGGGAAGGATGAGAGTGTTAAACATATAGAAACTGGAAGGAAGGTAGGTAGGGAATGTGAAAGGAGGATAATAGAGGGGTGGTAGGAAGGCAGGCAGGAAGGAAGAGAAGGATAGGAAGAAAACGGTAGGAAGCCAGGAAGGAGTGGTTGGGGAGGCTAGGGGAGCGTGAGGGCTTATAGACAGGCTGAGGGGTGGGGGATAAGAAGACTGGAAGGAGTGGAATGTTGAAAGGCAAGTTGTTGGTGTGGTAAGAAGGAACAGCTGAACTGGCCAAGGAGACAGACGAGAGAAATACAATGAGAAAGACAGGAGGTATGACGATAGTGGCGTAGGTATAGGAAGAAAGACTGAATGACAGGAAGGAAACTAACAGAGAAGTATGGAGAAGAGAGTGTGAGTGTGCCAGAGAGGAGGGCAGGGAAACAAACAGAGGGTACGAGGTGATGAGGATGTAGTAGTGTTGGCTTGGGTTTGGAGAAGAGTCGGGTCTTAGCTGGGATTTAAGCTCCGAATAAGTCTGGCCACGAAACGTCAACTCTTAGCTCAGAGGAATCCGCAAATAGTCGCTGCTGAGTTCACTGTAAATATAACACTCCAGTACCCAGCTCTCTCCAGTGCTCAGTATTTATCTTTTAAAAATTCTGCTTATGTTGTTATTTACTCACTACCAGTTTTAAGCCTAACAAACCAGACATTTAAGGGACCATACCGGTTGTGGAGGCGAAGAAACATCAGCCTGAGAGAATGTTTAAAAAGTACACAATTACTGTTTAAAGAATTTGTAGAACTCTTTGTGTGTGTGTGTGTGTGTGTGTGTGTGTGTGTGTGTGTGTGTGTGTGTGTGTGTGTGTGTGTGTGTGTGTGTGTGTGTGTGTGTTTGGTGTGTGTGTGTGTGTGTGTGTGTGTGTGTGTGTGTGTGTGTGTGTGTGTGTGTGTGTATTTTTCTTTTCCTTGATAATACTGGCTGCGTGCTTTTGTACTCACTGACTTCTTGGAAATATAGTGTACATTTATAATAGTGGGGGGCCTTTGGGGGTCTTTTTCTTCTCACTTCTCAATCTTAACTCTATTTTTGCCTTTCCTTTAAATCATTTTTCTGTTTTATTTAGTTCGTCCCTTATGCACTTACCCAAACTTATATTTTACTTTTTTTTGTTACTTCCCACTCTTAATTTCTATGCTCTGTTGCTTCATTCTGTTCTGTTATCCTTTCACTCTTCCTTTTTCTACCTTTGACTCATTATATTATCTTTCATTTTCTTCTCTCTCTATGCTTCTCTCTCCGTTATTAAAAATTATGCATCTGCTTTCTGTCTTCCAGTCTTGTCCCCTTTCAGTCCCACCTCTCCTCTTATTTCCTCTTTTCCTTTTCACTCCGTTTCTCTGTCTTCCTTCTTGTTTCCTTCCTTTTATCTTTTCTGTCAGTTGTGTTTTTATATGTTATCTGCAACCAGGAGACGATTTTATATGATATACAGTAAACCAGACCCCCTGTAGCTAATGGAGTTACTGGAGACTATAATTATTATGAACCTGTAGGGGGGTTTTAACTCATTTTCTGGAATACAAGGCCAGTTCATTAATACTAGAATATAAACTATATCAGAGTGAATTGGTTCATTGGGTACAGGTAAAATTCTTTAGTTATGTGTGCTTGGATATAATTGGATGACTTCGCTTTCTGTAAAAATACCGACCAACAACCTGATTGGTTGTTTGGATAATGGGTTGTCTAAGTAACAGCTGACTAAGGTTTGATTAACTGCTGCCTAAATAATTGGTGAATTGAAGAAAAGCACGTATTAATTAAGAAACCAATCATCTGAGTTAATGGCAAAATGATTGCTCGCCAGAATGATTTATCAGTTGAGTCTGGATTAGTAACTGGCTAAGCTACTCATAACTGCATTCCTGTTTGGAGCAGTAACTAGTTTACTTTATTACTAATTAATTGAGTTTCTTTTACATGATTCTGAAAATAAACTAACACTGTGTTTCCTGAGGCCCAGTAGTCCTTCTCCGCTCTCCATGTGACGCCACACAACTTTAAATGTCACCACTTCACCTATAATATCCACAGTTCAAACAAAATAATATAACTGGTTCATTTCGGACTGATGTGATGATGCTATATATCTCCTGCAATGTTTTCATGACATATCGAAGGGAAGTGTGGAACATTCGCTAAGACTGTTTTAAAGAAATTCAGATTCCTAAGCGTTTCTTGCCCGGGGTCGATTTGGCTTCTTTTCCATAAACAGTCCACTTCACTACCATTTAATCTACCTCCCTAACACTTTTTCCTTGGGAACTTATTTTGCTTATTACACCTTAATGTCCTTCTTCGTGCTACATATATCATTTTAATATCGCGATACTCTATAGATGACGTACAAAAGGATATTAATTAGCTGTATCCAATAATAAATCGTTAAGGAAGAGGTGCTAGGGACACATTATCTGACGAAAATAAGGGCCTGACTAACTACCAAGGAAAGCACCCAAAAAGTCGGATTTTTTTTAATGGCATATAAGACTTCGTTGCACCTCATTCTTGGCGATTTATTTTGTATATTACACATTAATAGCCCCTAGCTTGCTAATTATATCGCTTTTACTCCTTCACTTCGACGACGGATTTTTTCTTTTATTGGTAACTGACTGTCTTTGGTTTGACGAAAGTTTGTGAACTTGACGAGTTAAATACCACCTTCATTAACCCCTCCACTACCAAAGATCTAAGCTGAATAAAATCGTTGGATGGCAGAAAGAATTAAATTTATACACTACATCTCGGGATGAAAGAGTTTGATATCGACAGGGTTTCCATTAACAGCATACAAGAGGACGATGTGTTTTGTGCAGAATTTGTCGTTACAGGGGAGATGCTACGAATTCTTCAGAACCACTCAGACTGTGGCCCCGACCGAATGTTGTGGGACTCGACACCGTGTTAGAGGGAAAGAAGAGGAGGGACGAAGATTCAGAGGCGAGGAAGTGAGTTTCAGGTAAAGGAACAAGCGAAGGATTTTAACCAGACACGTAAATGACAGGGAAAGAACTCAATAAACATTTTCTTAGACTACTACACGCAACCATCGCTTTGCAAATCCACGTCGCTACTTCAGTTCTTGGTGTAAGCAAACAGAGATAAATGATGTATCTCCCCAAGGTTTTGTGCTCGACTTAGGAGGGGATGTTTTAGCTTAGCAGATGCTTTACATACTGACTGCGGTGCTGTGGGGTGTTTGTGCCGTAAATATTTGAAGCTACGAGGAGCCCTCAATCACCAGTTGCCTCTTCCTTTGCGCTTCTCGTGTCTTCTCGTCCCTAGTGTCATTATGCTTTTCTGTATTTCGGTATTACTATCTCCAGACGATTTCATTCAGCTTCGGATAATCTTTTGGAACTGGAGGGGTTAGATACAGCTTTCATTAACCACCTCACTGCTAGAAATCCTTCCTGAGTTGAAAAGGATTGTCTAGAGGTGGAAAGGCTGAAGTAAAGCAATGCATAAATTTCCTCCCTCCTCCCTTACTGAGTTTTTGCATCCAGTTTCTTCTTATTGTATTTGATTTTCTTTGATCTAGCATATTCTTTCATTCTTTGTTTTTTCTCTCTTTATTTTATGTTCTCAGCCTCTATCAGACATCACTTTCAGACATTCGTTCACTCGGCCCCTCCTTGGTTGTTTCGTATATTTCCTCGCCATTTTCTCTCCCTCCTGTTTCACTGTCATTATCCTCTGTAATTCGATCACGTATTTTATTCTTTATTTTTTGATACCTACTGACAGTTTTATTAATCTTGGGGAGGATAATTAGACTGTGAAAAAGTTAATGGAGACGAATGAAGTGAAAGAACGTTGTGGGGTGGATGTGGATGTGATTGAGAAAATTAGGAGAAATACACTGAGGTGGTTTAGACGTGTGGAGAGAATGGAGAATGAAAGACTGACTAAGAAGGTGTATGTAGGTGAAGTGGAGGGAGGGAGAGAGGGGGAAACCAAGGACGAGGTGGAGGGATGGAGTTGGGAGGTATATGAGGGAGGGGGGAATGAGTTGGGGGGAGTGCAGTCAAATGGTGGGTGACAGAATGGAGGCGTTTTGCCTGCGGGCACCATGGGCGTCCTGAGGGAGGTGCAAGGGGGGACAGTTACCCCTCCTTGAAATTCGAAAGTGTGTTTCAGTTCTTGTTCAAGGATGGTTGAGTGATTTGAGTCGATTCATGCATTCAACTACATGCATTTGGTGTAAGTCATGTAACTCATGTAAGTATATGCCAATGCCTATTTGGAGTGTGTGTATTTTGATATATTATAGCCGCACGTATATGTATAATTTCTTTTATTTTGCCCCCCCCCCACTACAAAAAATTCTGCGGACGTCCCAGGCGGCCACCCTTTGTGTGATTAGGACGTCGGGCTTTAGATAGATAAATAGACAGACAGCAAAAAGGTCCTTCCAAAGCTGAACAAATCGTCTGCTGGAAGCAAGAATAAGAGAAAAATAGATATTCAGAGTGGGGGTTAGTTGTTTTCCACTGCGATGCTGCTTAACTATCTTGACCTCACTGTCTTCCTCACAGTTTTTTTTTTTTTTTTCAGTCCTGTTCCTTCACTTATCCTTGTGTGTGTGTGTGTGTGTGTGTGTGTGTGTGTGTGTGTGTGTGTGTGTGTGTGTGTGTGTGTGTGTGTGGTAACAAAATAAGCAAATTTTATCGGATTTTAACAAAATTTGGTGGGAAGGTGTGTGTGTGTGTGTGTGTGTGTGTGTGTGTGTGTGTGTGTGTGTGTGTGTGTGTGTGTGCAAATGAACTCAAACATTTTAATTGGATTTTAACAAAACTTGGTGGAAATGTTGAGGGGCAGCCAAGGGGTAAACTCATTTTTTTTTTTTTTTTAGACCATTAGCCAAAGACTGGTGACAAGCTTAAGTCAAGGTCTGATGTAGTGTAGTCATCTTTAACTTATTTTCTGATTTAGACCAAACTTCAGGAAAAGAGCGATGGTACGGCAAAAACGAAATAATTCGATTTTGAGAACAATCAAAGAGCAGAGTCACATGGCAAGGTCAAATTTTCTACCCGTGTGTATGTCTGTGTGTGAGCAAAATAACGCACAGTTTTTATCCAACCTTCAAGTAGATTTGGTGGAAGGACTGAGGATAACCAAAGGGATTAGTCTTAGTGTTTTACCCCAAAAGTCGAAGGTAAAAGTCACTGTGAAAAAATTCTGATCGGATTTAACCAAAGTTAGAGAATGTGTTAGAGATGATGGGGGTAAGGCAAGGATGATGCATTTTGATTCTAATATCAATCAGCCAAGGGTCAAGGACACAAGGCAAGATCAAAAGTTCAGCCCTGCACTGTGATGGAAACATCTTATTCAATTTAGACCAAATCTTGTCGAAATGTTGGGGATCAGGCAAGGATGAAAAGATTCGGCTTTGAGAACAAGAGAGTAAAGTAAAATCAAGTTGTTTGGACCCGATGTGGACCAGACTTGGTGGAGTGGTGGAGTGTCTGGAAGGGATGAAGTAATCCGATTTTATGGACTATTGGTTTAGGGTCAAGATTACAAGGCAAAGTCAAATACTCAGCCCTAAGAACAGTTGTAGGGAGCACGTGTTGTACTCTCATGTGCTCCTTTCCGTTGCCACGCACTCAAGAAGTGAGAGCGGGTGCCATGTTTGCTCTGTGTGTGTGTGTGTGTGTGTGTGTGTGTGTGTGTGTGTGTGTGTGTGTGTGTGTGTGTGTACCTTACCCTCAGCCATTCCAATAAGCATCATCTAGATCGGATTACAAGTGCTTATGCTGACCTGGAATGTACTAAAGCAATGCATCAGCTCATTGGCTAACCCTCAACTTTTCCGCTTCCACCAAGTTTGGTTAAAACCGAATTAAGCTGATTTATATTGTAAACACACACACACACACACACACACACACACACACACACACACACACACACACACACACACACACACACACACACACACACACACACACACACACACACACACACACACACACACACACACACACACACACACACACACACACACACACACACACACACACACACACACACACACACACACACACACACACACACACACACACACACACACACACACACACACACACACACACACACACACACACACACACACACACACACACACACACACACACACACACACACACACACACACACACACAAGCGGAGACGGAACATAACATCAGCAGCGCTATTGTACGAGCAAGTAAGTAAAGAAATACCCTTTAATTCTTTAAATGTTAGAAATTTTCTCTGCTGGGCGTAATCGTTTCGAACTGGCTTGAATAAATCACCTACTTGCAGTTGCGGGCAAAGTCTCGTTCCAATTTTCAGTCACACAATTATGAAACTCGAATATAACATTCTGAATTTTAGTTGATGCTTCGAACGTGGCATCACTGTGGTTCGAGAGTAATTTTTCACTGTCTTGATAATTATTGTGATGAAGAGCAATGAGAAGCATGTCCGCAACTCCACGTCCTTACCTTTACCTGTGCAAGTGTAAACAAGTAGCAGCTGTCCTGAATTCTTGAACATTAAAAAGAAATTGGTCTACTTGTGCTTCTTCCTGCTGATACATTAAGAGTCTGATGGCCAGGACGACTCTAGTCCTCTGTTCTAGCTGATACCAGATGATTTTATTCAGTTAAGTGAGACGTAGGAGCTCGCGTGCTAATAATGGTAGACTTAATTAACCCTTTTGTAGGCAGGACACATATGGTATTCTATTCCGTCTAACACCATGCGATATTATTCACCTGCTAGCGAGTCATGGGAGGCTAAGAGAATTAATAGACTGAAGCTGTGGCCAAGGAGTCATAGAATTTTGCCTGTTTTGGTACACCTGATCCCTGGTATGACTCACCAGTTTCTTCAGTGTCTCTCTCCTTTTTATGGAGTCCCTTACAAGTGTTGTTTGGCAGTGGACTTGGAGGAAATTTTTGTGTGTATATTATTGCGTGTATTTCCCTCTTGCATTCCAGTGAGTACAAATTTAATGATTTGAGAGGTCCTAATTCTGTACCCAGCGTGCTTCATTAAGTCGAATGTTTTTGAAGATCTGTGCATAATTCAGGCTTCATTATATCCTTAGCTAAGGAAGAGGGTGATGCGGTATATACACACCAACCTTTGTTTACCTACACGCTACTTAGCCCTTCCACCCTTATGCTCTCACCATCGCACCTGCCCATACCTCCGCCCACCTCTATAAGCTATTTTCGTACCCATCCAAACGTTTACAGTACAGGGTGATCTATGTATTAAGCAACCCTATTCTCTTGTGCTGTGGGTACGGCTCAGTCAACGTTAACCTCTGTACTCTAATGAAGTATTTTTTTAATATATAGTTTTGGCTATTTCCAGATGAATGGATCCTACTTAAGAAAGAGTTCCTGAACTAGAGGAAATATAAATTGCCTTCTCCATTCCCTCCAGTACTAGACATTGTTTTAAACTTAAAAATTATCTGGTGTGAACATGAATGAAATAGGTACGTTACCGGAATGAAGAGGTTATTAAAGTCAACCCTGCATTATTTTCTGCCTCCCATAATTCTACTCGTGTCCTATGGAGTGTTTTTTTTTTTTTATGTCCACTGAACGCGTGGTTGATCAGTAATGTCCTGAGGCAGCCAAAATACCTTACAAAAACAGATCAAGCCCTTCCCACAACACGCAAGATTGGAGAGTGCAATATACATACCATCCTATATATACCCTGTCTGTTTGTTCATTCAGGTACGGTCATCCATCGGCCCATACAGTTCCCTCTGACTCTGCTCTTTCTTCTCTGTCCATTTCAGTCTTTGCTTTCTCTACACTTCAAGAGACTGAGTTATTTGACGCAATCTCTCTCTCTCTCTCTCTCTCTCTCTCTCTCTCTCTCTCTCTCTCTCTCTCTCTCTCTCTCTCATGCCTAAACATGGGTACGGTATTGTTTACCTAGTGTACCGTACCGCAGTTCCTGAGACCAAAGAATTTCATACAGAAAGGTGTGTTAACAAGAGAAAGTTTTGTGTGTGTGTGTGTGTGTGTGTGTGTGTGTGTGTGTGTGTGTGTGTGTGTGTGTGTGTGTGTGTGTGTCAGTGAGTTTATGCAAAGTGCTGTGTTCAACAAAAATTTCATTAGCCATACGTGTAACCTTTTCACTTTAACTTAGCCAAAACTGTCATGCCCCCATCTTCAGTGTTGAACTTTAACAACTGATTGGCACTTGAATATGATGCTAGTCACGAGGAAGTGCTATGGAAAGGAAGCAGAGAAGTAACATGTCCTTTTTAAACAGTTGGGCTACGTGAAGAGAGCTGCAAAAGAGCGAACATCTTGGCCAGGTTAAGGCGAAAAGAGTATATTATCTTCCTTTGATTCATCGTGATCAAGCGTGCTATATCAGTATTGCTATGTCAGTACTGTGTCCCCATATAACTTTTTTCTTTTTACCCTCTACCTGGCAGAGTCTGATGAGGGTGTTGTTATCACTGGGATAAATAGGTGTCCGTCCGTAGAGTTGGGCGGCAGGGCGGCTGGCTGGGCGTACAGTAGAGATTTGGTTTCCGGGACAGAACTCAAAGAGTATTCACCTTAGAGTCATGAAATTTCACGTAGTTAAATGTTTTATAGTGAACTGGTGCCTTTTGATAGGTAGATTGCTGTGTTTTGCGCAGTTTTTTTTTTTTTTCAATAATGAAAAAGGAAAAAAATAATTTTCCGTTTCTGGGCAAGGACTCAGAAAGTAATACAGACACAGGCTTCACACTCTCCAGAAATATGTGTTAATATGCCTCCTGGTGCCTTTTGGCTATTAGAATGCTGTGAGATTACCTAATGTTATGATATTGCAAAAATGCATAAAACTGATTATTTTAATGTATTTTTCTATTAAAACTTTGCAAGTATTACACGTAGGGGGTAGAAATTGTACATGGTAAGTGATTATATGAATATCTCATTATGTATGAAGTTTCATGACTGTATCTATTATGTAATAATTAAAAGATGGCTGCCTAAATGAAAAATACATGAGACAGATTCATCAGATCTGCACATAAGTTCATTATTACCATGGAAAACTAATGAAATTTTTAAGTTTTAATGTCTCTGTGTTATACACGGGGCGGAGGAGGGGGGGGGAAGCGGAGGGCCGTCATGTGCTTGGTTAGGTGCACAGGGAGGTGGTGGGGTTTGTGCTTGGTCAGATGGAAAGTTGCAAAAGCGTAGCGATGCCTATGTTTCTATATGCCTGCTCGGTCCCCTTTGCTTGCCTGCCTGCCCACCCACTTACCCATTTACGCTACCCATTCTCTGACTGTGCTGTCTTAACCTGCTAATTTCCCAACAACCCTATGCCTACAATGCCTTCTGGCGACCTACTCAGACAGGCTATGTCCATGCATAATAACACCAACAGTGATGAACAAATTATCTCTTCTGCAAAGTTTTAACGACCATTGTTATCATCTGTTCAGCACTATAAACAGGGAAAGTCTGTGTGCCCGTCAGTAAGCAGTGATGGCGCGATTTTTTATACAACAACGATAACGTTAAATTCCTTCAGTATGGCAGGGTCTTTTAGAGTTTATTCTTGTTATCGGCCAACAATTGTATTGATTTTAGAGAGAGCCATTTGGTGGTGAAGGAATTAATGGTGATTAGGACAGAGGATCGTGGTAGCGTAACGGCAGAGGGCATTCCTGACTAATATTCTTTTTAGTCCTTTCACCACAAACAGTCTCTCGAAATCTGAATAAAATGGTCAGGAGGCTGCAAGAAAGAGGGAGTATAATATGTCGCAAGCTTAAAGGGGTTTAGTATGACATAGATTACATTCCATGCGTCACTTCTCATCTACCCCAAATTTACTTTACTTAGCTCGCAGTCCACTGAAGTATATTTACCTCTCTGTTCACCCACTTACTCTTGCACAGTCAACTTCTTCGCTCACCTATAACTCACCCATCCGCTCCCACTCATATTCACCAACCCTTCCTCTCCCATACTCACTTGTCTTTTCATCCACTTCAACCCACACATTTGCCCCCACTAGCTCATTATTCACCTACTCTTTCACTTAGGCACACCTATCTGCCCCTTTTTATTCATACTCAGTCCACCCAGTTAAGCTCACCCATCTGCCGCCACTTCCACTGACTTACCATCACATATTACGGTATAAAGCCAACCATCTGAAACCAATCACTCACACTCACTCACTCCAAAACTCACCTATTTGCCTCCCACTTATTCATACTCAGCCATACTTATTTATCTCTTCACCCACTTTAATTCACCCATCTGCTCCCACGTACACTCACCTTTCCACCCCGCCAAGACAGCAGCACCTGGCCTGTGCTGTCCCAGTGTTGTGAAAGGCGTGGCGATGTTGTGACGTGAGGCACAGTATGGTAGGGTCGTGGGAGGAGGGAGGCTGAGGGTGGAGGGTGGGGGAGGGGGAAGGTGTTGAAGGAAGTGAGAAGAGGTTGGGGACGATTAAGATGCGAGGGAAGTAGGGGATGAAAAGAGAAATGGAAGATGTGGGAAGCTAATAAAGGAGAACTGGAAATATGGAATTATAATATTAAGGGAACAGATTAAGAGAAAAACAATAGAGGGAGAGAGTAAATGGGTGACGAGATATCTGTTAATGGCAAAACGTACCTGACGATTAGAGAACAAAATAAATCAGTATAAAGGGACTAAGCCTGAGTGAGGGTCGATTTAATGTAGAGTAAACCATGAGAAGAAATCACTCCTTTGATTTGAAAGTGACGACTGAGAACGAGTACAGGTAAGAAATGAAAGGAGAAAATATAGTAGAAATTGTAAAGGTTTGAAAGATGAACAGGCTGAGAGGTACAAAGGATATAAGAGAAGAATACATGCAGTGGTGAGGAGGGGAAAGGTAGATATGCGAGGTAGGAAAATGCTATTAGGGAGAAAGGGCGAATCGAATAAGTGTATGGTTAGATATGATCAGAGAGAGAGAGCGAGAGAGAGGGGGGGGGGGTAGATGGATGGATGGACAGATAGATGGTGAGAGAGACATGGATAGACAAACACAGCTACTTAAACAGATTTACTGATAGACTGATTAGAGGGATGAGGAGATTGGCAGTTAGAGAGAGAGAGAGAGAGAGAGAGACAGACAGACAGACAGACAGACAGAGACAGAGCAAAACAAAGCTGGAGATGTGGAAGCGAGGAGGTTAGTAAAGGTCGTGAGTTAGAGCAATAAAATGAGGCATAAACGTAGCAGTAAAGCAAGGGTGAGGTTTGTTTAGGGGTGTGTGGAAGGAAAGGTGATTGTGAAAGCTTAAGGGGGGGGGGAATAGCAACAGGTGAGAGAGAGAGAGAGAGAGAGAGAGAGAGAGAGAGAGAGAGAGAGAGAGAGAGAGAGAGAGGGAGATTAATAATAAATAGATACAGTATATAGATAGGTAGAGAGAGGGGAGAGAGAGGGAGATTAATAAATAAATAAATAAATACAGTATAGAGATAGGTAGAGAGAGAGAGAGAGAGAGAGAGAGAGATGGAGATTAATAAATAGGTAAATAGATAAAGTGTATAGATAGATAGGTAGGTAGGTAGGTAGGTAGGTAGGTAGAGAGAGAGAGAGAGAGAGAGAGGAGGGGAGACGTAACTGGAGAGAGAATGAGAGGAAATACAAATGCTTAGAAGGATAGGGAAATGAGGGAGAGGAGGGGAGGGTAGAGAGATGAAAACGGGGAGGGAGATAGGGGAAAAATGGAGCGAGCGAGAGAGCGAGCGAGAGAGAGAGAGAGAGAGAGAGAGAGAGAGAGAGAGAGAGAGGAAGGACAGCCGAGGATAAAACTCATAAAAAAGAGAAAACTAGGATAATGGCCACTGGGAAAAAGGTGTAGAAGAGAGGGGATGGCAAGGCTGAAGAGGGATGGGGGAGGAAAAGAGAAAAAGAGAGGCACAAGGAGAAAGGTGGAAAGGGGGGAATAAAGAGAAAGAGGGGAATGGAAAAACAAACAGGGAAGAGTTTTGTGTGTGTGTGTGTGTGTGTGTGTGTGTGTGTGAGAGAGAGAGAGAGAGAGAGAGAGAGAGGGGGCAATCCCAGCTCTCCACTTGTCACCTGGGTTGTGCTGGGAATTAATGTACCTCTGTTAGTCTTCCGGTCGTGACGCGGAGCTGGTGTAGTGGTGTTAGCTGAGGTGATGCTGTGCTGGTGTTGTGGTGTTAGCTGAGGCGTGCTGTGCTGGTGTTGTGGTGTTAGCTGAGGTGACGCTGTGCTGGTGTTGTGGTGTTAGCTGAGGTGATGCTGTGCTGGTGTTGTGGTGTTAGCTGAGGTGATGCTGTGCTGGTGTTGTGGTGTTAGCTGAGGTGGTGTTGTGCTGGTGTTGTGGTGTTAGCTGAGGTGATGCTGTGCTGGTGTTGTGGTGTTAGCTGAGGTGATGCTGTGCTGGTGTTGTGGTGTTAGCTGAGGTGATGCTGTGCTGGTGTTGTGGTGTTAGCTGAGGTGATGCTGTGCTGGTGTTGTGGTGTTATCTGAAGTGGTGTTGTGGTGGTGTTGTGGTGTTAGCTGAGGTGATGCTGTGCTGGTGTTGTGGTGTTAGCTGAGGTGATGCTGTGCTGGTGTTGTGGTGTTAGCTGAGGTGATGCTGTGCTGGTGTTGTGGTGTTAGCTGAGGTGATGCAGTGCTGATGTTCTAGTGTTAGTTGAGGTGATGCTGAGATGGTGATGTGGTGTTAGCTGAGGTGATATGGTTGTGTTGTGGTGTTAGCTGAGGTGATGTGCTGGTGTTGTGTTAGCTGAAGTGACGCAGTGCTGGTGTTGTGGTGTTAGCTGAGGTGGTGTTGCGCTGGTGTTGTGGTGTTAGCTGAGGTGATGCTGAGCTGGTGTTGTGGTGTTAGCTGAGATGATGCTCTGCTGGTGTTGTGGTGTTAGCTGAGGTGATATGGTTGTGTTGTGGTGTTAGCTGAGGTGATGTGCTGGTGTTGTGTTAGCTGAGGTGACGCAGTGCTGGTGTTGTGGTGTTAGCTGAGGTGATGCTGTGCTGGTGTTGTGGTGTTAGCTGAGGTGATGCTGTGCTGGTGTTGTGATGTTAGCTGAGTTGATGTTGTGCTGGTGTTGTGGTGTTAGCTGAGGTGATGCAGTGCTGGTGTTGTGATGTTAGCTGAGGTGGTGTTGTGCTGGTGTTGTGGTGTTAGCTGAGGTGATGCTGTGCTGGTGTTGTGGTGTTAGCTGAGGTGATGCTGTGCTGGTGTTGTGGTGTTAGCTGAGGTGATGCAGTGCTGGTGTTGTGATGTTAGCTGAGGTGGTGTTGTGCTGGTGTTGTGGTGTTAGCTGAGGTGATATGGTGCTGGTGTTGTGGTGTTAGCTGAGGTGATGCTATGCTGGTGTTGTGGTGTTAGCTGAGGTGATATTGTGTTGGTGTTGTGGTATTAGCCGAGGTGATGTGCTGGTGTTGTGTTAGCTGAGGTGATGCAGCGCTGGTGTTGTGGTGTTATCTGAGGTGGTGTTGTGGTGGTGTTGTGGTGTTAGCTGAGGTGATGCTGAGCTGGTGTTGTGGTGTTAGCTGAGGTGATGCTGTGCTGGTGTTGTGGTGTTAGCTGAGGTGATGTTGTGCTGGTGTTGTGGTGTTAGCTGAGGTGATGCAGTGCTGGTGTTGTGGTGTTAGCTGAGATGATGCCGTGCTGGTATTGTGGTGTTAGCTGAGGTGATGCTGTGTTGGTATTGTGGTGTTAGCTGAGGTGATGCTGTGCTGGTGTTGTGGTATTAGCTGATGTGATGCTGTGCTGGTGTTGTGGTGTTAGCTGAGGTGATGTGTTGGTGCTGTGGTGTTAGCTGAGGTGATATTGTGTTGGTGTTGTGGTGTTAGCTGAGGTGATGTTGTGATGGTGTTGTGGTGTTAGCTGAGGTGGTGCTGTGGTGATAGCTGAGGTGACGCTGTTGTGTTAGATGAGATGCTGTTGTAGTTTGTTAGCTGAGTTGATGTGGTGGTGTTGTGGTTTTATGGTGATGTGGTGGTGGTGTGGAGGTGTTAGCTGAGGTGATGTTGTGGTGGCGTTGTGATGTTAGCTTTAGATGTGATGTTGTGTTAGCTGGGGAAATGGTGTTGTTGTGGTGTTAGCTGGGGAAGTGGTTGTGTTGTGGTGCTAGCTAAGGTGATGTTGTGGTGTTGTGGAGTTAGTTAAGGTGGTGTTGTGGTGTTAGCTGAGGTGATGCTGTGCTGGTGTTGTGGTGTTAGCTGAGGTGATGCTGTGCTGGTGTTGTGGTGTTAGCTGAGGTGATGCTGTGCTGGTGTTGTGGTGTTAGCTGAGGTGATGTTGTGGTGGTGTGGTGATGTTAGCTGAGGTGATGTTGTGGTGGCTTGGTGATGTTAGCTGAGTTGATGTTAGGGTGTTAGCTGATGCGATGTTCTGTTAGCTAGGAGAGTGATGATGTTGTGATGTTAACTGAGGATGTTGTGTTATGATGCAGTGCTGATCTGGTGTTCAGCTGTGAATATGGTGTTGTGGTGCTGTGGTGTTTTGGTGGTAGCTAAGAATATGGTATTGTGCTGCTGCGATGGTAGATGAGGATGTGGTGCTAGCTGAGGATGTGATGTGATGTGGCGTTTGCTGAATTTTGATATACTATGGTGTTAGCTGAGGATCTGGTGTGATGTGGTGTTAGCTGAGGATGTGATGTGATGTGGTGTTAACTGAGGATGTGATGTGATGTGGTGTTAACTGAGGATGTGATGTGATGTGGTGTTATCTGAGGATGTGGTGTGATATGGTGTTAGCTGAGGATGTGATGTGATGTGATGTGGAGTTAGCTGAGGATGTGGTGTAATGTGGTGTTAGCTGAGGATGTGATGTGGTGTTAGCTGAGGATCTGGTGTGATGTGTTAGCTGAGGATGTGATGTGGTGTTAGCTGAAGATGTGGTGTGATGTGGGGTTAGCTGAGGATCTGGTGTGATGTGTTAGCTGTGGATGTGATGTAGTATTAGCTGAGGATGTGATGTGATGTGTTAGCTGAGGATGTGATGTGATGTGGTGTTAGCTGAAGATGTGATGTGATGTGGTGTTACTTGAAGATGTGATATGATGTGGTTTTAGCTGAGGATGTGATGTGGTGTTGTGGTGTCAGCTGAGGATGTGATGTGGTGCTGTGATGTGGGCTTGAAGTGAGAGTGAACTGTACCGTCAGCTGCTGATGAAAGGTGAAGAAGAAGGCTTAGTATAATACCTGTCTGAAAGCTCGCGGAAAGTTAATGTAGACAATCGATTTTGCTCAGACCCAGCCTTCCCCTTGAATCCGACAGCACATTAAGGCCACCAGTTGTACTCCAAGTAAAGCGCGACAAGGGAAAAACAAGCTTATCTAAGGGCGGTGTTCGAGTACAGTTAGGAAGCTCACTAACACCTCTTCCTTATCGATTTATTTTCCAATCTGCTCCGGTACTATATTGTTGTGTGTTAGTCATGCAATCTATGTCGATTTAAAGACATAAGCAGCAAACCAGAGGATATTAATGGGTAGTTTGGAAAATGAATCGTTAAGGAAGAGGTGTTAGGGAGTCTCCTTACCCGAAGAGAATGCGGTCCTAAGTCTGGCAGGCCTGAGAATCGAACGCGGGTTTCTCTGTTTCCCTGCTGGACGCGCTGACCCACTCACCATAGGGTCCCTCCTCTGTCGTCGATGGGTTTGTTGAATAAAATCGCTAGCAGTTAACCAGAATATACTGCCTATGCCCTACCGTCTCGGAGAATGAGTTAGAAATACTTTTGAAAACTCTTTGACTACGCTAGATTTTTCTTTGCTTAATAATATCGTTTTGGAATTAGCAGTAGAGGTTGTAGGCCAGGGATCATCTGAAATGTGAACCCAGTGGACTGAAGGCTGAAACTGCCCTTCTCCAGCAAGCCACCTTTCGGAGTGCTGGTAGGGAGATGAGGGGATTTTGTATATCCAGGCAAAAGAACAGCTTGGCTATATCCTTGCCAACACGTGAAGACGCCCCTCTGTAGCACCTTGGAGTTAAGAAGAATATATTAAATTAGTAAAGTTACGTTCTTGATATTACGCCGTGATTTGGTTTGGCAGGTGATGTTTTGTCTTTTTGTTTGTTAATCAGTTGTTTGGTGTTACAGTCTGTATCTATCGCCAGTTTATTTCAGACTGTGCACCTACGTCTGTGTGTCTATTTTTGCCAGCCGCGATAGCAAAACTGGTATTGTTTTCAACGTGTGTGTCTGTGTGTGTGTCTGGGTGTCTGTTAGCACGATAACTTCAAAACCGCTCAAGATATCGTTACAAAATTTTACGGGTGTGTAGAAGGGAAAAAATTGTTCAAGTATTCGAAATAGGTGAAAGTAGGTCAAGGTCTGTGTGTCTGTTACCAAGATAACCTGGCAACCGCTCAAGATATCGTCATAAAATTTTACGGGTTTGTAGTCGGGATGACAGTATGTCAAGGTCAAGGTCATATTCCGAGCCGCGCTAGATATGTATCGGTTCGCGGCTTGTGTGATTCCTCCCCTGGGGAGGCCACCAGTTCTATTTATGTTTGTCAAGTAGCAGTGACGGATGCAGCATTTTTGAAAAAGGGAGGCGTGATTCTTAGCAGAATTGCCAATCAATCCATTTAAATAATCAAGTTAAAATGCTCTTTGCATGCTTCACTAATAGGAGTAAAATAATATTGGCAAGTGCAAGTGCAGCAAGATGCAGTAAGAAATTTATTGATATATATTGGTTTATAACATTGTTCTTTTATTAAGCTATAAGTAATAATTGGTCTGCCAAAAACAGGGGTTCCGTACCTCCCCCCCCCCCCGACCGTGTGCTCTTCCCCCAAAGCCGTGCTTGATCAGTAAGAGTATCTGTCTGTCTAGCTAGCTATCTGTTTGTCTGTTTCTCTGTCTTTTAGTCTTACTGTATTTATTTATGTGTGTGTGTCTTGCTAAACACCTAATCTCAGAGCTTATCCACAGTGGCCGTAACATTCCTCCAAGTGGATTAGATGGATGGGAGAAAAAACTTGTATACAGAACTCAAGCCCTTTAGGATGGGTACGTTGTTCTTATTTTAGTTTTATTACTTTTACAAACTTTCATCAGGCTAGAAGAGACTTTGAGGGACTTTAAGAGTTAGGGCCGTATTCTAGGTGGCAAAGGCAGCTTCGTAACACGTCTTCCTTAGCGAATTATTTTGGCAGTTACTCGGTACATACTCTTTTATTTGTAGCATATCGTTATCAATACAGTTTACAACAGGAATCATACACAACATGATGTAGAGATCTGTTGTGCAGAAAAGTACCCTAGAGAAGGTGGTCAATATAACTTTTAGATACAGTGCTCATCGCTGCTTTAGTAGGGGAGGGCTTTCTTGTAGAGATGAATAAAATCGTCTGGAGAGAGTAATGATACACTGAGAAATTCGCCGCCGTATGTAAAAGGTTAAACACATCAAGCCAAAGATGTTGTGTATTTTGTTCTTGCCGCCACCAAATCCTATCACTCGGCTTGGAAGGGCAGGCTAATAATGTAATGAGCCGGGAAATTAACGCAATACCTAACCCCTCCAGTTCGAAAAGTCTCCCCTGTGCCGAGTAAAATCTCTTCTGTGCTGAGTAAAGTCTCTCTTGTGTTGAGTAAAGTCTTTCATGTGCTGAGTAAAGTCTCTCGTGCAGAGTAAAGTCTCTCCTGTGCTCTCCTGTGCCGAAAAAAGTCTCTCCTGTGCTGAATAGAGTCTCTCCTGTGCTGAGTAAAATCTCTCCTGTGCTGAAAAAGTCTCTCCTGTGCTAAGTAAAGTCTCTCCTGTGCTAAGTAAAGTCTCTCCTGTGCTGAGTAAAGTCTCTCCATTCTGAGTAAAATCTCTCCTGTGCTGAGTAAAATTTCTCCTGTGCTGAGTAAAGTCTCCCTTTTGCTGAGTAAAGTCTCCCTTTTGCTGAGTAAAGTCTCTCCTGTGCTGAGTAAAACTGTCCGGAGATACCTGGAAAATATGAAAGAAAAGACCATTGTTTTAGAGGTATTCAAATCACTGTTCATCACCACCCCCTTCCTCTCTTCTATGCCACCCTCCTCCATGCACTTCTCCGTTGTTATTATCCCTCCTCCAACGTGTACCGGTGGTGCATTGGTTAGCTCATCCAGCCCGCAATTGGAAGAACTCGTGTTTGATTCTTGAACCGGCCAGACTGGTGGATTGAGTTTGCTACCCCCTTTTCCCTCCTCCCCAAGCAGCACAATTAGGTACCTGCATATACACTGGCTACTGCAGGCCATATTCAAGGGGAAGATTAGGCCTTTGAAAAACCGACTGTCTGCCTAAATGACCCCGTGTTATCAATAGGCATAAAATCAACGTCTTAGTCTGTCCTTGATCTGCTTCTCTTCATCCTGCCATTGGGTTTGGTAACAGTGATTTTGGTGCATTGTGTGTGTGTGTGTGTGTGTGTGTGTGTGTGTGTGTGTGTGTGTGTGTGTGAGAGAGAGAGAGAGAGAGAGAGAGAGAGAGAGAGAGAGAGAGAGAGAGAGAGCATTCGAATAGCTTAACTATCCGTATTACTCAAGAAACTACCAAGGTGATTATGCTAGAAAGAGGAAGAAATGCAACCTAATCACGTATTAATATTTACCTATGAAAAGATAGAGCATTTTTCAGCTGTGTTATACCTGATCCACCAGTTTTTTAATCTATCTATCTATCTATTGCCAAACGCCTTAATCTCTTAAGGGGTAGCCACAAACAGATCGCCTCCATGTCGCCCTGTCGGGGTTCTTAATCAACCCGAAATATTCACAGGCTACAAACAGTCCCTTTCATTATGCCTCTGAGCGGGAGTGGTTTAATGCCGTCCTCTCCAGGGTTCGCTGACGTGAGAGGGGTGAGAGAGGAAGAGGGGAGGAAGAAATATGGAGGAGAGAGAGGAGAGGCTGGAAGGGAGAGAAGTGGGGCGAAACGAGAGAGGAGAGGAAGAGAGAGCAGGAGCACATGTGAAAAAGAGGGAACAGGAAGAATTTAGTGCAAGACCCGCGCCCTGCAACTTGGCATAAGGACAGGACATATGATATTGCCCTGTGACCCTTGCCCTCGACAGATTGCTCTAAAAATCGAAGTACTTCATTATTGGCTGACTCCTAACCCTTCCACTAAGTTTGGTTCAGGTCAGATGGTTGAGTTGATCCTGCCCACTGACTTTGACTTGAGTATGTTGTTCTCAAGACCCAATTACTTCATTCTTGGCTTATCCTCAACACTTCCACGAAGTTTGGTTAAAACTGGGTCATATCAATGTTTATACTGTTAAACACACACACACACACACACACACACACACACACACACACACACACACACACACACACACACACACACACACACACACACACACACACACACACACACACCACACACTGCACTTGTTAGTACTTTATTACCCACTCTTAGACCCGGTCTCACCCTTGTTGTACGCCCTTCTCACCCTCATTAATCCCACCCTACGTCTTCATTCCATCCCTCTCAACTCTTTCCCCTCTCTTTCCCTCTCTTTCCCCCTCTCTTTCCCCTCTTTCCCTCTCTTACTTCCCATCCTTGTCACCCCTTGCCCTTTTTCTTCGCTCTTCTTTTTCCCCTCTTCCTCTTCTTCCCATTGCTCCTTTCTCCCCTTGTCTCTCTTCTCTTTTTTCTCTTCTTCCCTTTTCCTTCCTCTTTTCTCATCATCTCACTTTTTCACTTTTTCATCCACTTTTCTTCAAATCCCTCTCTCCTTCTATCTCTTTCTCTTCTCTCTTTTCCTCCTTTCTTCTTCTTGTTTCCGTCTGTCTCTCTTATAGTCTCTCTTCTTCCCTCCTTCTTCCCTTCTTCATTCTATCCCTTCTCTCCCCGCGTTTCCTCCCTCTTTTTCTTTCTCCCCATCTGTTATCTTTTTATCTCTCCTGTCTTTCTTTCACCGAGCCTCTCTTTTTCGCTTCTCTTTTTCTCATCTCTCTCTATCTTCTTTCCTTCCCCCATTTCTGTTATCCACTGATCTTTCTCCCTTCTCTTTCATCTTCCGGATTGCTCTTCTTCTCTTCTCCTTTACTCTCGCTCTCCTCTCACTTACGTACTCTCTTCCCTCCATCCCTGTTTTCCTCCTCCTTCCCTCCTTTTCTTCCCCCTTCTCTTCCAACTTCCCTCACTCCTGTCTCCTTTTCCTTCCTTTTTACACCTTTGCACTCTAGCCTTCCTTGCCTTTCATCTCCCTTTCTTAACCTCTCTTCGCTATTTTCACACTCCCTCCATATTCCGTTTCTCTCTCTCTCTCTCTCTCTCTCTCTTTCTCTCTCTCTCTCTCTCTCTCTCTCTCTCTCTCTCTCTCTCTCTCTCTCTCTCTCTCTCTCTCTCTCTCTCTCTCTCTCTCTCTCTCTCTCTCAATTTCTTTATTCCTCACGTCCACCATTCATCATTTTTTTCCCTTCACTCCTCCCCGCCTTCTGTCGCTCGCCATTTATTTTTATTTATTTGACCATTTTTTATCAGCCCTCCCAATTCTCCTTACAGTAGTTGTATCCATAAACATTCTTAAGTCATGTATAAATTTGCTTGTGTGTTTTACCGTCAGTCATCAGCTGCAAAATACTTAATACTACGGTTGAATTATAATCCTAGGTGGGAGACTTAGACAATTATGGTACGTTCTCTAATATTGATATATTTTTAAAGGAGGAAGTGCTATCTGCCACACTCCTTCCTCCCCTCCCTCTTTCACACCTTTCTTTATCTCGCCATCTCTTCCCCATATCTTTTTCCTTCACTCCTCTGTCACTTCCCTTCCGCATTTTTTTTTCTTTCTCACTTCCCTTCTTCAACGTCATCCCTCTTCCTTCCCCCATTTCCGTCTCATATCATTTCTCCTTCACTCACACTCCCTTCCTCATCTGTCTCTATTTTTGTTTTAATCTTTCTTACTGGCCTCCTCCGTTTGTCTCTCATTCTTTGCATTTCACACTTCCTCGATTCACTTCCTTCTCACCTCTTCACCTATCTCAATCTTATCATCTCTCTCACTTCCTTCACCTCTCACTTTCATCCTTTTCCACTGTCACTTCCTGCTTCACCTTTCATTTCCTTCCTCCACCAATGTCCCTCACTTCTTTATCTTCCTTTCTCACTTCCCTCCATATTGTCTGTCACTTTCTTGCTTTACCTGCCATTTCCTTTCTTCACCTGTGTGTCGCTTCCTAGCTTTGCCTCTCACTTCCTTTCCATTCTCTTTTCTTCCCATAGCCCCCTTGTTTGTACCCTCACCCCACTTAGCCCTCACCAAACTCTGCCAATACCTCTTTTTATACTTTTCTCCTCTCCCCCTTTTCCCCTGCCATACTTGCTCTCTTCACTCCCGCGCTCCTTTTTTCATCCTCTATCTCCTCTCTTCATCCCCTTTCTCCTCCCTTCAGCCTCTCTCCTCCCATCGTCCCCTCTGTCCTCCCTTCATACCATCTTTTCACTCTTCATCCCTCTCACACTTCTTTCATTCCCCTTTTCCTTGTATAACCTCCTCTCTCCATCTAGAGCCTCCTCCCTTCCATCGTAATCCAGCTCTCTCCCTTCTTTTCCCCTCTCCCTTCCTCCCTAGCCCCTCTCCCTCCCTATCTAGCCCCCTGTCTCCCTTTCCAGTCACTTTCTCTCCCTTATTTCTCTTCTGCATCCCCACCCTCTTCATATCATTCCTACCCTCCAGTCTTGTGCCACACCTTCCTTTCATTCTCTCACCTCGGCCCCTCACCCTCACCACACTGCACAATACCGTCCCGCCCCTCACAACCACACACTACCCCGCTCCCCCAACCTTATCCCACCCTACCCTACCCCACCACTTCTTTTCACACTGCCCCATTCACTGGGCGTTCCTCTTTTCCCACACTGCTTCGCCCTGCCCCTACCACACTTCTTTTTCGGGAAGATCTACGTAGCTTCGATAGAATAGATTCGACAGATTAGAGTTAGGTTACATTAGTTTAAATTAAGATAAGGGCAAGTTAGATTGGCTTAAGTTAGTCTGTTAGTTTTAGGGAAGTTTGTCTTAGGGTTAAATAAAGTAGGTTAGAGTTTCCAGTATCAAAATAGAAAAAAAAAAAAACATCAAAAACGTGAACTGAAGGCGTTGTTTTGAAATGGGTTACAACAGGGTTAGCAAATGTGCACCCCTGCCACCCTACTCTACCCTGCCCTTGATAAGAGTTTTTGTCGCCCTACTCTGCATTACCCTGCCATCATCACCCTGCCGCACCCTGCCTCAGTCACCCCTCAAACCCTGCACTCTTAGTACGTCATGTGTTTATTTCATTTCTGTACTTCCCAGGTGATTTATTCAGCTTAGGAGAGGCTGTAGTAGTGAAGGAGTTAAGGAAGGCTGTTATCTCTGTCCTCTAAAACGAAGTCTCACCTACACTTGTTAAAATCGCTTGAAGATAACACGAATGCACTTTAAAATACGTTATCGGAGTGAAGGATTTGCCTCTCATCCCTCGCCTTCTATACTGTGTCTTGTGTCGTATTGCAAGTGTATTTGGATTCGTAACACCTCTTCTATAGCGACTTATTCTGATCATTACACCCTAACATCCTCTTGTGTGTTAATGATCCAAACTATGGCGATACTGAAACGATATAAATAAAATACAAGAGAATGCTGATGTGGCTCATGCTAAATAAATCGCTAATGAAGTGGTGATACAAGGACAAAAGTTAGCTTATTGTTCCACTGGGTATGCTTGGCACTTAGGCACGTCTGTCACCTTCTCCCTGACGCATCATATCAACAAAAATAAGTCTATGGACAGAGAAACATACAAGACATCTCACAGCTTAGCAATAATAGCCAAAAGGGGAAAGTATGAAGAAGTACAGTAGTAGCAGCAGCAGCAGTAGTAGTGGTAGTAGTAGTAGCAGCATTAGTAGTAAGTAGTAGTAGTAGTAGTAGTAGTAGCAGAAGAAGCAGAAGCAGTAGTAATAGTAGCAGTAAAAGAAGAAGAAGAAGAAGAAGAAGAAGAAAGAAAGAAAAGAAGAAGAAGAAGAAGAAAAAAAAAAAAGGAAGAAGAAGAAGAAGAAGAAAAAAGAAAAGAAGAAGAAGAAGAAGAAGAAGAACAACAACAACAACAACAACAAGATGATGATGATGATGATGATGATCCTGATGAAGAAGAAGAGAAGTAGTAGTAGTAGTAGTTAATAAGATTTGTCCTGATTTACGAAGCCTTCTATACAACACCTAAAAGACTGTCCCTCTTCCTACGTAGCGCCTCCCTTGCCTTTTTCACATCATCTCGCTTTGTAACCCATTCAGCGCTAAGACACCATTTAAGTGCATTCTTTCTGGGCCCATATTATTGCAGTATATTCAGATTAGGAGAGCACCGTACCCATGAAAGATTTAATGAAGTCTGTATCTAACACCTTCAATTCGAACTGTCTCCCGCAGCTAAAGCAATAGTGACAGAGACAGTGAAAATAAAATGGAGAGAACTTTATTGTATATTCTGATCTGGCGTGCACAGTTTATTTTTTATTTCTTCATTTATTCTATTTTTGAGAAATAGGGAGGTGAATATGTTAGTTAAGAAGTCACTGCATGATAGTACTGTATTGTGATCCCTACGTGACGTACGGAAGCGAGGCGTGGACCTTGCTAGAGGGGAACAAGTCAAGAATGAGGGCAGTGGAAATGAGTTACCTGAGAGGAGCATGTGGAGTGACATGGAGGGACAGGTTGACGAATGACGAAGTGAAAGAACGTTGTGGGGTGGTTGTGGATGTGGTTGAGAAAATTAAGAGAGATACACTGAGTTGGTTTGGACATGTGGAGAGAATGGAGAATGAAGGACTGACTAAGAAGGTGTATGTAGGTGAAGTGGAGGAAGGGAGAGGGAGGGAGAGACCGAGGATGAGGTGGAGGGATGGTGCTGAGAGGTAGCCTATATGAGAGAGAGGGGAGTGAGTTGGGGGGAGAGCGGTCAAATGGTGGGTGACAGAGACACTTGGAGGCGTTTTGTCTGCGGCCACCCTTTGTGGGATTAGGGCGTCGGGCTATAGATAGATAGATTTTTTTGTCTACTCTGGGTATAGACTTCCATTCCCTAAGCTAAGGCCCAGCAGTCCTCTCCTACGTGCCAGATTCCTTCACATGCCTCCACTTTGTCACAGTCCATATCAAGGTTAAAAGATCTTGGTCCACACTATCTCACTGAGGAATGGTGTCGTGGTATTTAGGGGGCGTTTCTCCTCCTCCTCCTCCTCCTCCTCCTCCATTTTCTTTTGCTTCTCCTCCTCCTCCTCTTCCTCCTCCTCCTCATTGCTCTTCCGTTTCTTCATCTTCTTTATGACGTGTGGGTGCGTCTATAGTAGCCGCAGCGAGAAATGAACGCTGTGGTGGGGCAGCCGGTCATCCGGGGATTCCCCCACCGAAGCCATATCCACATGTCACCGACCATCGGCCACCGCTGCAGCCCCGCTCCATGATCCTTACCCTGTGTCTCTGGCTTTCTCTTTCTCTCTCGGTTTTTATATAAACTGGTGTATTTCCGAAACTAATTATGAAATTATTATGACTTTTGTTCCACACCACCTTTGAGGTAAAAATCAAGGAGAGTTTTCTGTATAAAGGTTTCCCCCCCCTCCTAAATGTGGCATATGAGCGGGGAGTGGCCTTGCCGATACCTCCGCCTGACCTATAATTATACACTCGCCAGAACTGACCTGCCCTCAGACAAGGGGGGGGAAACCTTTATACAGAAAACTCTCCTTGATTTTTACCTCAGTGGTGGTGTGGAACAAAAGTCATAATAATTTCATAATTAGTTTCGGAAATACAGCAGTTTATATAGAAACTGAGAGAGAAAGAGAAAGGCAGAGACACAGGGTAAGGATCATGGAGCGGGGCTGCAGCGGTGGCCGGTGGTCGGTGACATCCTACCTCTATGGTCGGTGACATGTAGATATGGCTACAGTGGGGGAATCCCCGGATGACCGGCTGCCCCACCACAGCGTTCATTTCTCGCTGCGGCTACTATAGTGGACGATAAGTGCAATGTTTTAGCGACAATGAAATCACCGCGCTGTTCTTTTCCATAGTCAGAGATCGAACTCACTTCCTTTCAAACAACAGACTACTTCTATAACCACCGGACCACAACCTCCTCTTGCATTTTCCCCCACCATCTTCCTCCACCCTGTCAGTCTTTATTGTCTTTTCATCTGTTATATACTTCTCTGCATTTCTCCCACCTCTTTCATATCCAGCTCATCCTCTTCTCTCTAATGACGTTTTCTCATTTCATTCTACCTCCAGAAGATTTTATTCAGCATAGGAGAGACTGGGACCTGGAGGGGTTAAATTTAGCTCTTCTTAATCCCCGCAGTAATAGAGGTCTTGATTAAGTTAAGTAAAATCTTTTAGAGACAGCAGGAGTAAAGAAAAGCAATGTTGTTTTTATTTAAGGCTTTCTCAGGTTTGTTTTTGCCCTTTATCACACCTTCTTGCCACTTCCTGCTTCGCCCTGTCCAGCCTTACACTTCCCGCTGAACTCCTCTCCCTTCCTGTCCTCACCTTACGCCTACTTCCTTCCTCTTCCCCCCCCCCCCGTCTCTCTCTCTCTCTCTCTCTCTCTCTCTCTCTCTTCATTTATTAAATCCTGGTATAAATCTTCATGTATTTCCTTGTAGTCTGTACCACATGACGGGCATCTGTCCACAGCTGTATTTGTCTGCCTGAACCTCTGACTCTTCTGTGTTTATGCCTCCATTCAACGACCAGTATCATCATTATCTCTTATTCATGTAATTGTATCGTTGTTATCTTTCTGTCTCTGCAGTTCCATCAGCTTTATTGTTACTAGACTGTCTCATATCTATTAACAAGAAATAAAGCATAACATTGGTAAAGGGAGAGAGAGAGAGAGAGAGAGAGAGAGAGAGAGAGAGAGAGAGAGAGAGAGAGGAGGACTGACATATCTAATTATATTACATTCTATATTTTGAGCCACTTTAGCCACAAAAAAACACAACTTCAACATAACACACCCAACCTTGCATTTGTTCACGTTTACATTAATTAACCCTTCCATTGATATTTACCGATCCATTAACCCTTAATCTCGCTAGGAAAGGAGTGACTAAAATTGTCCGACGTTAATTAGAGTAAAAGAGAGAAAGATTAATTAATTCTTCCACTGAGTCACCTCTCCTTGAGTTTCCACGTAGACTAATTCACCAATCCATTAATTCGTTCATTCCAGTCACGTCACTTCCAGATGATTTTATTCAACTGGAAAAATTTCATGTATTGAATGGGTTAATAAAAGATATATCTAACCTCTCCAATCCGAAAAAAAATCTCCCTTCAACTAAACAGAATCGTCTGGATACAGGAAGAGAATAAGATACAAAATACATCATTGCACCGAAAGGGTAAATTCACTCATACGCTCTACATTACTCCATATACCCATAGATAAATAGGTAGGTAGACATATAAATATATAATTAACCATACCATCGTTACCAAACACTGTAGGCCTAATACAAAGGATCTTCGTCTAACATAAAAGATCATAAATTCAAGAACATGAAAGAACGAAACTTATAACAGGTATCTACAGTATGTAATAATATGGTGTTGCTGCTACATTACTAGACTACTCTTGCTGTACTGCTATGCTACTCCTGCTGTACTGCTGTGCTACTCCTGCTATACTACTCTGCTTCTCGTCCTGTGCTAGTACTACTACACTTCTATTGCTATGCTGTTATACTACTGCTTCTATACTACTAGTGCTATACTCCGTCAGTAATAATAATAATAATAATAATAATAATAATAATAATAATTCCTGCCCTTCAGTTCACCACGGGACGGACAGCTTAATTGCATTTATTGAGGGGAAAGTTGTACCTACGATTCTATTATATCTTAGTGTTATATTGGCTGACGGTGATTATTTTATTTCTACTGAGCTGAGTTCTTTTTACTTCTGTTTTAGAGTTCACTGTGGTTCTCTCTCTCTCTCTCTCTCTCTCTCTCTCTCTCTCTCTCTCTCTTAACTGCTTGGCTCAGCCTGTTAGCTGTATTTTCTGATTTTGTGGTAGAAGTTGTTATTTGTGGCACTTATTGTTGTTGTAGGCGGTGGTGGTGATGGTGTCGTTGTTGTTGTTGTTGTTGAAGAAGTTGTAGTTATTGTCATGGGAGGAGTTGTAGTTGCTTTTGTCACTGCTATTTTTGTTGTGGCGTATTATTATTATTATTATTATTATTATTATTATTATTATCATCGTTATTATTATTTTTGCGGTGGAAGTTATGATTATTAGCAATATTGAAGGCTTAGCTGTTGTTATCAAATTTGTTTTTATGTATACTTGTATGTACAACATTTCTATGTATATGTGTATGTACAATATTTCTGTGTATGTATGTACAGTATTTCTGTGTATGTGTGCATGTACAATATTTCATGAATGTATAATCCATTAAATCTGGTGCATTTCGTACATTATGTATGATTTTGTGTAGGAGTGGTTCGGCTCTAGTGTGGATAACTCAGATATGTTGGCGGGTCAAGATAAAAAGTTCATGGCACGGCGTTATCCGACGAGTGCTTGATCTGATTCTTGGATAGATAGATAGGTAGACAGACAGACAGACAGACAGATAGATAGATAGATAGATAGACAGATAGGTAGATAGATAATTTATTGACCACAAAAAATACATTGGTAATAATTCATAAAAATTACTGTGTAGGGGGATGGGAAGAAGTAATTCAGTATTGGTACGGAGCCATCGAAGGTCAAGGTCATGCGTCATTGTCTAACTTCGGTCGCGCAGCATTGTGCACTCAGAGTACGTTCCATCCTGTCTTGATGTGGTTGTTGTGTTGTTGTTATTGCAGTTGTGGCGGTGTTGTTGTTGTGTTTGTCTTGCTACCCGAAGCCCTATAGCATTTGTGACAGAATTGGTTTGTACTATATTTACTACATACACTTAGATAGACAGGTAGATAGAAAGACAGATACGAGTAGATAGATGGACAGATAGGTAGACATGTACACAGATAAAGCAGGAAGTGCACAGAGAGCGCATACCCCCGCCAGTGCCATTGCCATTAAAAATGATCCTGATCCGGATCCCGATCCGTACATATAGGATCCGGATCAGGATCCACCCCCAAATTTAATCAATTCTTCTTTGGTACATGGCCCACCGTTTCAAAAAATTTCATTGAAATTCATGAAGAACTGTTGGAGATATTGTGTGGGATACTCTGAAACTGGATTCGGATCAGCCCCCAAATTTAACTATTTCTTCCTTGGCCCATGCCCGACCCATCCACAAAATTTCATCAAACTTCGTTCATAACTATTTGAATAATCCCAGATCCGGATCCGGATCCGTGGATATAGGATCCGGTTGTGGATCGGGACCCGCCCCCAAATTTGATCAAGTCCTTCCCTGGTCGATGGCCCACTTGTCCACAAAATTTCATTGAAGTTCATATGAGAACTTTTGGAGATATTGTGCAGAATACTCCGGATCCGGATCAGGCCCAAAATTATATAATTTCGTACTTGGCCCATGGCCCACCCTTCCACAAAATTCCGTCAAAATCCGTTCATAACTTTTTTAGTAATTCTGCAAACAGACAAACAGACAAACAAACCAAAGCAGGGTAAAACATAACCTCCTTGGCGGAAGTAACCAAATAGCTCTTCATTGCCAGGTCTGATCTTGATGAAAACCCGCACTTACATTATGGCTGTGAATGATTCGGTTTTGATGCAAGTCGATGAATGGTCAGATCTTAAGCGTCAAAATCAGAGTTCAAGGTGCGGCGTCTATCCATGAATGCCTGATCTGACTGGGGTGAAAATTTGTACATAGACTGCACGAAAGATGGGAAGAAATGCCTCGGTGTCGTTTCAGATCTATCAAAGGTCAAGATCATGGGCCAAAGTCAAAGGTCGGGTCTGGATTCGTTGCGCTCATTGATCATTCTCTCTTGCTTGCTTTATTGTTTTTGTTTTTGTCGGTGTCTTTTGTTCTTGTCTATATTTTTGTATAAATGACGTTGTTTTTGTTATTTGTTGTAGATGTTGTTGTCGTGATTATCAGTTAGATTTGTGGCTGCGGTGGTTGTGGTTGCTGTGGCCGTCCATGCTGCTGCTGCTATTGTTATTGCTGTTGTTTGGTAATTACAGTGTTTCTCAACTGCCCTCAGTGCATCATAAAGGCTCTCACAATCCAAGCGGCAGAGACAGAGACAAAAAGAAGTATAGACAGCAATTGATAGACGGACAGATAGATAAATTATTTTGAGATGATAAAAATATATATATATATATATATATATATATATATATATATATCCATCCATCCATCCATCCATCCATCATCCAATTCTATGTTGTCCCATAAGAAGCGCCGGAGGCCGGCGCAAGACAAGGTGGTCCCTACATTTAAGATAAGAGCCTCACTCATCCTTGAGTGGTATTACACGAGCAACAAACCCCAACCATCCCTTGGATATAAACCTACAAAGGCTCAGTCCGATAGGAGCGCCTTAATTGATCACTAAACCACCAGGCGCCATAATTTGATTATACGGTTACCACCGAACACAGTAAATGGTTTCCTGGTGCACAAGAAAACATTTGACTCGTCATTCAGTGTAAAGCCACCCATAGGCAGAAGAAAGAGAATGAAGGAAAGAAAGACAGAATAGGGAGTGTAAAGTCAAGCGTAGTCAGAAGGAAGAGGAAAGAATGAAGGAAAGAAAGAAGGAAGAGAGGGAAGGGCAGACACCCAAAGCAGCAGTAATTAAGTGAGTGGGTGGTGAGCGCCCTCCCATATATACAGTATACTGTATATATATATATATATATATATATATATATATATATATATATATTGTTACATTGCCTATGATTTCATCATCCTTTGTATAATTCTAACGTACAGTATGCTGCATGTTTGATTTCGATTCGCCTCGTGGCTTCCATAGTGACCAGGCTTGCATGTTCTACCTCATTCCTCCCTTCTCCCCCTTATAGTAGAGTAAGTCGTTCTTTCTGTTGTTCAGAGCAGGACTGTCAACTCTTCCTCCCCCGTGCCTTCATTTCTGCGTCCTTCTTGCAAGTTGAATCAAGCTCTGCCGGCCCCTATGTAATGAGCTCAGTCTCTGCATGAATTGCCACTTAGATCTACTCCTCATTTTGTTCACATCTCTATCCTCCCCTGTATAGTGTATTTTTGTGAGTGCTCAGGAAGTCTCCAGCCATCTAGCTGCTGTATAATTTGAGTATAAGTGTTGTTACCATTTTTCTTGTACTGTGTGGCCTGGGGCGTTGGTTTGTATGCCTGGTGAGGTTTTTGTGATTCATGTAGAGTTTTTAATGTCAGCCATTATTAATAATATTTTGTATCTGTAATAATATATCTTGCTTTAACTGAGCATTATCCGGTTTTCTCATTTATCAGGGCTGACTTAGATAAATTTACTCTTGCTAAATTCATGTTAATAGAGGCTATTGCAGTTAACCGTATATGTAACCTGTTTTGCCATTACATTATCCTTATGAGTCCTGAATGTTTAGTTGTTAGTTTGAGCATTAAACTTTAACTTGTAATTTTACCTAAATCTTTTGTTTTGAACCTGGAACTTTGTGGGACAGTAGTGATTTTAGTATTCTCACATGAAGTGTTCATTATCTCTCTCTGTTCCGTAACATAAATTTGGCGACCTCTTATCAGGATATTCAGGATATTATCATAAGGATATTGCTTCATATATTGTGACTGTGATTTATTCATGGTGTCTACTGTTACTACTCTTGATGAAGCCAAAGATTTTTTGTCAAATGTGCAAACAGTGTGTGATGTAGAAAACAGAACAAAGAATGAACTTAAGCTTGTTGCTCAACAATTGGGAATTGCAGTTCGCTCTCATCATTCTAAAGATCAAATTGTTGACATGATTAATCAAAGCTTGTTCAATGTAACTCCTCCAGATGAGCAAACGCAGATTAAAATAGCTAAGTTACAGCTAGCCCTGCAGGAGGCTCGTGCTAAGGAAGCTGAGTTTCAGGCTCGTGCTAAGGAGGCTGAGTTTCAGGCTCGTGCTAAGGAGGCTGAGTTTCAGGCTCGTGCTAAGGAGGCTGAGTTTCAGGCTCGTATTCAGGAGGCACAGGCACAGGCACAGGCTCAGGTACAAATTGAACTTGCTAGGATTCAGGTAGACCATGAATATCGCATGAAACAAGGTGGAACTGGATCATCTAGCTCTGATGATTTTGATGTGGCTAAAAATGTTAAACTTGTCCCTCCTTTTAATGAATCTGATTTAACAAAGTATTTTCAGTTGTTTGAGAGGGTAGCTACAGGTTTTAATTGTCCCAAAAAGTATTGGCCAGTACTCCTTCAAACTGTTCTCACCGGTAAAGCTCAAGTAACTTATGCATCTTTGCCTCAGGATCAATCTGATAATTATGATGTAGTTAAGAGCTTGATTCTTAAGGCCTATGAGCTTGTTCCTGAAGCCTATAGAGTAAAATTTAGGACAACTTATAAGCAAGATAAGCAATCCCATGTTGAGTATGCATAAATCAAAGAAGATCTGTTAGAGCAGTGGTTAAATTCTAAGAATGTAAATTCTGATTTTGATAAAATTAAGCAGATGATTTTGCTGGAGGACTTCAAAAGGTGTATTAATAAAGATGTAAGCCTATATCTTGATGAGAAAAGAATAGATAATTTGTCTGATGCTGCAGTTTTAGCTGATGAATATGTTCTCACTCACAAGAGATATTCTAAAGAAAAAAGGAAAGCTGAGAGTAAGTACGTTGCCTCTACTCAGAGTACAGGTAACAGGAAAGAGAATAAAGATGATGTTTCTCAGGAAGTAAATACCAGCTTCACCTCTAGATTTCTGAAAAGTAAATGTACTTATTGTAGTAAGCTTGGTCATACTACAGAGAAATGTTTCAGGAGACAGCATGATGTGAACAAAAAGGAGTCTTTAAATATTCAGTCAATTGGTCTAGTGTCCACCCTTGAGAGTTCCCAGAATGCTTTAACTGAGTTAACTGAACCTGCTTTGAGGGGTAAATTAAATTCTCATGATGAAGCTCCTCTTTTGAGCAGTAATGTGGATGACACTCTCAAGAGTTCATGTGCTAATTTCCTGTCTGATGGTTTTGTCAGTCATCTGGACAGTAATGACAGGAAATCAGTTAAAATATGTCGTGATACAGGTGCTTGCCAATCCCTTATGCTGACCAGTGTTCTAGGCTCTAATGTTAATTCCTCTGATGAAACTGTAATCTTACAACGTGTAGGGAATAATTACTTCTCTGTCCCTCTGTGCAGAGTGAATTTAGAGTCTGGTTTTGTTAATGGTTTCGTTATGGTTGGGTTGGTTGAGACACTCCCAATGTCAGGTGTAACTTTCTTACTTGGAAATGATATTGGTGGAAGTCAAGTGTGTCCAGCTCCTCAGTTGTCTGGTGAGCCAGTGACTGCGACCCAGGATTGTGGTGTCCCTGATGTGTTCTCTGCATGTGCTGTCACTAGGGCTAAGTCTAAAGTTACTGGTGACTTAGAGGATAATGATGATGATGATGTTATCCTAGCTGACACTTTTCTTGCTAATTTGGACCACTCACCAGATGAGGCAGTACCCCGTAGTGTTGATAATTTGTCTCGTCAAGAGTTGGTTGAGTTGCAGGTTGCTGACCCTGAGTTGAAAGGTCTAGCTAACTCTGCTTGCAGTGAGGAAGAGTCAGCTGGTGCTTCTACTTGTTATTATATAAAATCAGGAGTACTTATGAGGAAGTGGAGACCCCCAACAGCATCAGCCGACTGTGAATGGGAGGTTGTACATCAAGTTGTCATCCCTCGTGTTTGTAGGCAGGATATCATTAGAGTGGCTCATAATTCCAGTTTGGCAGGTCACCTTGGAGTGAGGAAGACTGTGGCACGCATTTTGAAACACTTCTACTGGCCAGGTATCTTCAGAGATGTTTCCTGGTATTGTAAGTCTTATCACACCTGTCAAGTTGTGGGGAAGTGTAATCAGACCGAAAAGGTTGCACCTCTAGTTCCCATTCCTCCTTTTGAGGCGCCATTCACCCGTGTGTTGGTGGATATTTTGGGCCCTCTTCCTAAGACTTCTTCAGGATTTTCTTATGTGTTGACCCTGATTGATATGGCTACTCGTTATCCTGAAGCCATTCCACTTAGAAATATATCAGCAAAGAACATGGTTAAGGAAATGCTAGGGTTCTTCACCAAGTTTGGTCTGCCCAAGGAGGTACAGTCAGACCGGGGAAGTAATTTCATGTCAAATGTTTTCAAGCAGCCTCTGAAAGAGTTGGGCATCACCCAGATCACGTCTTCAGCTTACCATCCTCAGACCCAAGGAGCATTGGAGAGATATCATCAAACACTCAAATCGATGCTCAGGAAATACTGAGATCAGGTTTTGATTCTGCTACCGGTGCATGGGCAACCTCTGCAAGCCAAGTTTAGTGGTCCTTATTTCGTGGAGAGGAAACTCAGTGATGTCAACTATGTCATCGCCACACCAGATCGTAGAAAGAACAAGCAACTTTGTCACATTAACAGGCTAAAGTTATATCACAGGCGGGACGAAAATAACCCAGTCTTCACTGTAGCTGTTCCACCCGAGTCTGCAAGTTAAGTTCTCCCATGCAGTATGAGCCTGAGTGATAGTTTGGGGAAGAATCCTGATATCATGAATGATCTCCAGACTAAGCTTTCTCATCTAGCTCCCGAGGAAAGGCAGGAGTTTTCGGCATTACTGCAGGAGTACCTGCAAGTGTTCCGTGACACTCCAGGAAGAACCACTGTGTTGATGCATGATGTCGATGTTGGAGACGCAAAGCCAATTAAACTGCCTCCTTACCGTGTGAACCCAGTGAAAGTTTCTCTCATCCAGAAGGAGCTTGGCTACCTGTTGGACCACAAGATGATTGAGCCCTGTCAGAGCGAGTGGAGTTCTCCTGTCACTCTAGTCCCTAAGCCAGGTGGGTCACAGCGGCTTTGCATCGACTACAGACGTGTTAATCAGATAACCAAAACAGACACTTACCCTCTCCCTCGCGTGGAAGATTGCATAGACAAAATCAGAAAGGCTAGGTACATAAGTAAGTTTGATTTGTTAAAGGGATACTGGCAAGTACCTATGACTGAACGTGCTAGGGAGATCTCATGTTTTGTATCACTAGGAAAGACTTTTGCATGTTCTGTAATGCCATATGGTATAAAGAATGCACCAGCCACTTTTCAGAAGCTCATGAATGTTGTAACAGAGGGTTTGGCAGGGTGTGTTGTTTATATTGATGATGCATTAATCTTCAGTGACAACTGGAAAGATCACCTATGCCATGTCAGTAAATTTCTTGAGTGTTTGGTTCAGGCTAATCTTGTAGCTAATTTATCAAAGTGTGAGTTTGGTCAAGCTAAAGTTCAGTACCTTGGATACGTAATTGGTGATGGATATGTTGCACCACCAGGAGCTAAGGTTCAGGTTATAAGTGATCTTCCCAGACCTAAAAGTAGGAAAGAGGTACAAAGATTTTTGGGAATGGTAGGTTATTACAGGAGATTTATTCTTAACTTTTCAGTTCTTGTATCACCACTTACAGACCTACTGAAAAAGGGAGTTAAATTTGTCTGGACCGATAACTGTGAATCCTCTTTCAGTAAACTTAAAGCTATCCTATTAAGTCAGCCAGTCCTCGCTACTCCAAATTTTGCTAAGCCTTTTAAGATGGCTGTTGACGCAAGTGATACAGAGCTGGGGCTGCTTTGCTGCAAGAGGATGATCAGGGTATTGAACACCCTGTATCTTATTACAGTAAGAAGGTCACTCCACCTCAAAAGAACTACTCAACTATTGAGAAAGAGCTTTTGGCCTTGATTTTGGGTTTACAGCATTTTTCATTTTATTTGTGTTCTGCTTTTGACCCCATAGTCATTTATACCAATCATAACCCATTGAAATTCCTTAGTAAGTTTAAAGATAAAAATCAGAGATTGACAAGATGGAGTCTACATCTTCAGGAGTATTCATTAGACATACAACATGTCAAGGGGAAAGAAAATGTTATTGCAGATTGCTTATCTAGACTTTAGACAGATTGTTTTAGAGTAATAAGAAATTTCCTTTGTAAATTTCTTTTTCTTTGTGGGGAGGTGTTACATAGCCTATGATTTCATCATCCTTTGTATAATTCTAACGTACAGTATGCTGCATGTTTGATCACGATTCGCCTCGTGGCTTCCATAGTGACCAGGCTTGCATGTTCTACCTCATTCCTCCCTACTCCCCCTTATAGTAGGGTAAGTCGTTCTTTCTGTTGTTCAGAGCAGGACTGTCAACTCTTCCTCCCCTGTGCCTTCATTTCCACGTCCTTCTTGCAAGTTGAATCAAGCTCTGCCGGCCCCTATATAATGAGCTCAGTCTCTGCATTAATTGCCACTTAGATCTACTCCTCATTTTGTTCACATCTCTGTCCTCCCCTGTATAGTGTATTTTTGTGAGTGCTCAGGAAGTCTCCAGCCATCTAGCTGCTGTATAATTTGAGTATAAGTGTTGTTACCATTTTTCTTTTACTGTGTGGCCTGGGGCGTTGGTTTGTATGCCTGGTGAGGTTTTTGTGATTCATGTAGAGTTTTTAATGTCAGCCATTATTAATAATATTTTGTATCTGTAATAATATATCTTGCTTTAACTGAGCATTATCCGGTTTTCTCATTTATCAGGGCTGACTTAGATAAATTTACTCTTGCTAAATTCATGTTAATAGAGGCTATTGCAGTTAACCGTATATGTAACCTGTTTTGCCATTACATTATCTTTATGAGTCCTGAATGTTTAGTTGTTAGTTTGAGCATTAAACTTTAACTTGTAATTTTACCTAACTCTTTTGTTTTGAACCTGGAACTTTGCGGGACAGTAGTGATTTTAGTATTCTCACTTGAAGTGTTCATTATCTCTCTTCTCTCTGTTCCGTAACAATATATATATATATATATATATATATATATATATAGTGTTACGGAGAGAGGTGAAGTTAGTGAATGTACAGCGAGGTTAGATGGTGAGGAATTGGAAAATGTGAGTACGTTTAAGTATTTGGGTAGTGTGATGAGTAAGGATGGAGGTTTGGAGGGTGAAGTGCTTGAAAGGGTACAGCAGGGAAGAAAGGTTGCTGGTTCCTTGAAAGCAGTGATAAGAAACAGGGAAGTGAGCATGGAAGTGAAAAAGTTACTACATGATAGTATTCTGATACCAACTCTAACGTACGGAAGTGAAGCTTGGACATTGTTGGAAGGACACAAGTCAAGAGAGCAGTGGAAATGAGTTATTTAAGAGGAGCCTGTGGAGTCACGTGGAGAGACAGGCTGACGAATGAGGATATAAAGGAGCGTTGTGGTGTGGATGTGGATGTGATAGGAAGCGTTATGAGGAACACACTGAGGTGGTTTGGCCATGTGGAGAGGATGGAGGGTGAAAGACTGACGAAGAGAGTGTATGTGAGTGAGGTGGAGGGTGGAAGAGGGAGGGGGAGGCCGAGGATGAGATGGAGGGATGGGGTGGAGAGGTATATGAGAGAGGGGGGTGTGAGTTGGGAGCAGGGCAGTGAAATGGCGGGGGACAGGGCGACTTGGAGGCGATTTGTTTGTGGCCACCCCAAACGAGATTGAGGCGTCTGGCAATATATATATATATATATATATATATATATATATATATATATATATATATATATATATATATATATATATATATATATATATATATATATATATATATATATATATATATATATATATATATATATATAAATGGGGGGAGGGGATTGAGTAGGTGGGGAGGGTGTGCAGTGAAAGAGGGAGAAAGTTAAGTATGCAGACTAAGAGACAAGTTGATTGATGGACAGGCAGAATGACAGACAGGCAAATATGCAGGCAGGTCAGCTGTCACTCTGATGGGTAGGAAAGGAGACAGTGAGTTTAAAAGAAAAGAAACAGACTTTGCCAGGAGAGTAAAGGGAAACCGGGATAAAGCAGCTGGAAAGCAACTTAATAATCAAAGAAAATACGGAGAGAGAGAGAGAGAGAGAGAGAGAGAGAGAGAGAGAGAGAGAGAGAGAGAGAGAGAATAGGCTTGGAAAGGATGGAAAGAGAAAGTTTTAATGTGTGTGTGTGCGTGCGTGTGTGTGTGTGTGTGAGAGAGAGAGAGAGAGAGAGAGAGAGAGAGAGAGAGAGAGAGAGAGAGAGAGAGAGAGAGAGAGCAAGGAAATGAACGAAGCCAAGAGAGAAACCATCGGAACAACAAACCAAGAGACAAAAACAAAAAACGCGAAAAGAAAACCCATTGTTAGCCTGAAGCACGTTTTTTCGGTCTCCAGTCTGCAGTCCTTTAATATATTAATTTGGAAAGCTGGTTCACACGTTCGAATTCCAAATGGCTCTGTATATGCATTAGCATCTCTTCTTTAGCGATTTATACTGGGCATTACATCACGGTACTGTGTGTTAATGATGGGCTTCGTCGATATTAAGGCTGTGTGGATAGACACAGAAGAGAATTTGGGGTGATATGTAAAGTAAATCGATAAGGAATAAATGTTACGATGCCTTCTGTCCAACTTAGAATACGGCCATTACACTGAGAGCCGTATTCCAAGTGGCAGGAGGCTTCGTTACACGTTTTTCTAAGCAACTTACTCTTACTATTTACACCTCATTCTTCTCACTTATGTTTCTAGTATTGATATAATTTGTTCTGGAGGGGAACGCCCAAGGACCGTATTCTCGTTGGTTGAGGATCCTCCCCAACACCTGTTCCTAAGCGATTTATTGAGCTTATAACACCTTACTTTCCTCTTTTTTTCATAAACCCATCCAACGTCGCCATTCTCATGACAAATAACGCACAAAGGGATATTAGCCAACCATATTCAGAATCAAATCGCTAAGGAAGAGATGTTAGGAAGCGAAGGCAATACAGGTCTATACGTGTTGGCACCGATCAGGCTTGGTGATGGAGCTGCCAGGTTATACAAACATCCGTCAGTTCTCCTCCCTATCCCCAGAGAAGAGAATGGTGGACTACTGAAGAAGGGCAACTTTGGCCTGCAGTCCACCGCGTTCACGTTCAGATAAGCCTGGGTTTGCAGCTACTGCTACTGCTACCACCACCTACACCACCACCACCACCACCACCACTACTACTACTACTACTACTACTACCAACACTAATAATAATAATAATAATAATGATGATAATAATAATAATAATAATAATATCGATACAATTTGTCTCACACTCATAGCCTACAAGAGGACCAAAAGATCTATCTATCTATCTATTGCCAGACGCCTCAATCCCGTTTGGGGTGGCCACAAACAAATCGCCTCCAAGTGGCCCGTTCCCCCGCCATTTCACTCCCCTGCTCCCAACTCACACCCCCCTCTCTCATATACCTCTCCACCCCATCCCTCCATCTCATCCTCGGCCTCCCCCTCCCTCTTCCCCCCTCCACCTCACTCACATACACTCTCTTCGTCAGTCTTTCACCCTCCATCCTCTCCACATGGCCAAACCACCTCAGTGTGTTCCTCATAACGCTTCCTATCACATCCACATCAACACCACAACGCCACCAAAAGGTGTAGTACGCAAAACCATAGGCAACGCTCCGCTGTTGCAATCGTCCATCTGACCAAGCACATACCCGCCACCTTCATGCACAGTCACCAAACCAAGCTCATAATGGCCCTCACCCCACCCATCTTTTCTGTTAAAGGTGGGTGTAAGGAGAACTCCTGGAGGACATACAACCTGGTTCCTTCAGATTCCTTATGCAAGACGCATTGAAATCTATGGAAATATTATTTTTATTCTACTTTTTCATTATTTTCTAAAAAAAAAAAAAATAGTTAAGACACGGCATTCTACCTATCAAAAGGCACCAGTTCACTATAAGACACATAACTATGTGAAATTTCATGACTCGATAGTGAATACTTTCTGAGTTCTGGCTCGGAAACAAAATCTCCAGGTATGGCCAGCCGCCCTGCTGCCCAGCTCTACGGACGGACACCTATTGATCCCAGTGATAACAACACCCTCCTCTGACTCTGTCAGGTACAGGGTTAAAAATCGCTGAGGAAAAGGCACTATGTAGTCATCTGAGTCTGCCGTTCTTCTGCCAAGGGTGGATGAGTCAGGCGAACTATTATACAGACAGTTCCATATACGAGTACAGCGCGTCCTATTTCTTGTGTGTTGCGGGGGACGGCTCAGTTAGCGGTACCAGTGTCTGCCTGGCATCATTTTCTGGTTCCCATAATTGTTTTCGTGCTCTACGGCGTTTTATTTTATTTTATTTTATTTATTTTATTAACATTCATTTACTAACTTCACGAAGCAGCCAAAATACCTGTGCTCTTAACACCAGAAAACTGCCGTCTCCAGAATACACTAGATAGAAGGGCGCAGTATGTTTCTTAGCCCCGTTTTCTAAGTGGTGTAAGTGGCTTGGTATCACTGTTTACGCAGCGTTTCATTTTTGCATAAAATCCCTTCACACTGTCTTTGTTATATCAGGCGTTTTAATATAGGCATACATTGGATCAGGAACGTACAAGAAGATAGTGATGTGCAATGTCTGGAATAAATCACTGAGGAAGATATTTCACGAAATCTCCATGGTCACCTTAAATACAATCCATTATCTCCACATTATTATTTAACAAGACATGGTGGCAGTTTCTCTCTCTCTCTCTCTCTCTCTCTCTCTCTCTCTCTCTCCTGCAGCGGTGGGGAGGGGAAGACATCATTTGGGTTGGTCCGTCCATCAGTACATTCGTCGGTCTCACTCTGGTTTTCGTGTAATAATTACCCTACATATTTTCCGAGTTCAGTCAAATTTTCCTCAGTTAATGCACATGAAAATATCTTGGATGGGGCTGATTCTGAACAAGTCATGCTTCATTTGTTTTGGGAAAAATTGCTGAATTTTGAGTTTTCTGAATAAAGGCATTTTATTTGCAAGTAAATAAATCTACCGAAATGTTTTCTAGAAATGTTATATGACGTATGACATATCCAGTTTTTTAATGTTCATTTTTCCACATATACGAAGACGATGGTGTGAGGAACGAAAAGGATATGCGAGTAACACTGTGGTTTCCCTGCGATACGTTTACCAAATATAGTCTGAGTTCAGTGAAACAGGTCCAGAATTTCTAGATGATGCCGGATGAGTTTTCCTTCTTTGTTTCATCATTTTATCGCTTTGGTACTGTGCCATTTCCTACCGTCCTACTTTTATAGAGGGCATTCATTACCTTAAGATTATTCCTTTCAGCAGACTCTACTATACTGCTCCTCTCATTCTGCATACCAATTGCAAAATGTTATAATGGCTTCTCACCCCCCCATTTCCTTGCCAAATTTTGCATTAAAGATGCACCCTGGGTTTGGTATTTCTCTCTGCTTCCTCTACATATTCATTAAAGTTTTCAGTTTCTTCATCGTAAGCTGATGTTGGGGCGAAGACTTAGATTAACTTCATCCTTGATATCCTCGTCAGTCTGTTATTAGGACCGATTTTCCATTAAACTGAACAGTTCTTCATTATTACCAGTTAAGTATTTATTGATCACATATCCAACACTATGTTCCTTCTTTCTGCAACGCAATATATGGTACGGTAAAGAAGGGGACAGACGTCTTGCGACTCTTAGCCACGTGCTCATCTTCGTGACTCAGGTCTTTGAGCTTGTGGCCGGTTTTTCACTCAGTATCCCGGGGTACAAGGCCACTGCATCATCCAGGCTACCACAGTTACCTCCCCTAGGTGATACCCCACGGTCAGTTTTGATACTGATGTTAGTGAAGCATTTATCATTGCGAAAGTGTTAGTAGATGGCGTTAAATGTAGTGTACGAGTAGTGTGTATAATTGCCAAAATGTTAGTAGATACTGTTATTGACGATAATGAAACATGTGTCAATGCCAAAGTGTTAGTAGATACAGTTATTGTAGATAGCGAAGCATGTATCATTGCCAAAGCTTTATATATATATATATATATATATATATATATATATATATATATATATATATATATATATATATATATATATATATTGTACAGTATGTGCAGACTGCAGTCTAGGATTTCCTTCTCCTCCTGTCCACTTTCCTCCCTTCAGAGGATAGGGAAGGATTTGTTGGACATTTATAAAACCGGGCAGCAGAACCACCCGGTTATAACAGTGTCACGGGAAGGCGTCCCGCACCAGCATCAGAAGAGAGTTAAAACTGGTTTGACAAACATTTCAATAATTTTCCCTGCAACAAACTTTATCCTGTGAACAAAATCCATTACTTATTCCACTCGGTATGATCTCCCTTTACTAATCCTAATGTAATTTGTTCTGTCTGACGTAATCGGTCTAAGCTGTTGGACCAAAGCCCTCTCAGCACAACTAGCTATGCTTAAGATCCTCCCAGCCATTTCACCTTAGTGACCTTTATTGTAGGTGAGCCACGGCAATCTACCGTAGTGTTACTCCTTGAGCTGTGTAAGCGGATCCTTTCACTGGTGGCCTAGGTGGACGTTGATGTAGTGGCCAACCTTAAGTAAATTGGTGGGCAAGGAAGGCCAAATGAATGGGTAGCTAAAGTACATATAATTAGTGGAATAAGTAAACGCTGGAGAGGACCTGCTTACAAAATGGTCAAATGTAACCTTTACGCGACCTTCATATTTACCTAATGCCTTAGTCATTATGATCCACACCCTGAGTTACGCACAAAGTATTTTTCTCTGACACTGTGTACAGACTAGACAGTCCGTTCCCTGAAGTCAAGAAATCTTCTTGCGTGCACCAGACGGAGTACACACTTTCACCTATCACAGCTTGAGCGAGAAAACCCACTGCCCATACTGAGTACATCGCGATGCTAAATCCTTCAAGACTGGTACAATGTTTTTATGTTGGTTGGTCTTGTGGATGATCATTTACAACTGTTTTAAATACATTTAAGTTAGTGTTCCCTGCTCAAGCCTTGGATCTGTATCGGGTTCTTTCTGTCAGCAGTCTAATAATCAACCACTTAACTGAGTACCACTTCCCACTTCAGGTCTATCCCCCAGTACCCTGCCGGACATAGCCATTGCGTCCCTTTTTATCTGTTTTTACCCTGTCTTCCCCGCCCTTCCCTGTCCCACCCATCCTGCCCGGCCCATCCATCTAAGCCTTGCCAGTTCCCCCCTAAATTCTTTTCCTTTTCTTGCCTCTTAAACCGTGTTCTAGATCCCGTATGAAGCTTCGTAACACCTTTTCCTTTGATATTTGTTTTGCATATTACACATTGATATTCTCTTTTATGATATTCGTATCGTTTTAATATCAACACACTTCGCGTCAGTAACATTCAAGAGGAAAATGAAGTGTAATGTGGTGAGCAAATCGCAAAGGAAGAGTTGTTACGAGATACCCAATACCACTTCAGATACGACCCTCTATTTTATCCCACCCCAGTTCACTACCTGAGCGTCTGATTTATTCTTCACTCTTCTTTTCTATCCTCACCAACCAAGCCTGTCCCTTTCTTCCCTATCCTACCTAGCCCTACCTCATCTACTGTACCCAGGCCTGCCTCATTCTCATTCTATCATGCTCTTTATGTTTAGCCTCATACCCATCGACGTCGCACTGTCCATCTGATCTCTCTGTGTTTTGCTCGTCATTTCGTGCGTGAATTGACTCCAATAAAAGGACATTGTGGCATATCTGTCCCTACTCATTAATGACCCCTGCGTCGCTGACATACCAGCGTCCCTCATATGCCCATCCTGCCCAGCCATTTCCATATTGCCTTGCTCTGCATAACCCGCCCTGGCCTACTGTACCCTACTCGTTGGTCCCTGTCATTCTTGTCCTGTTCGATACATATTGTCCTTAATATTACTTTCTCTTTCAGGCTGAAGTAGTGTAAAATATTATTTCCATTTCTTCTTTCCTATGAAATTTCTATGACAGCTTTTCTGTGCTACTTGGTGCTCCTTCTCTCTGTTTCCAGTCGGCTTTGGCAGGACGGTTTGTTGGTCGGGGGAAGGCCTTCCTGCTTTGCTGTCTTTGTCTTGAACTCATAGTATATTTTTGTTGGGTATAGCCTTCTATATAGCAAACAACCACGAAAGAGCCAATAGGTTTGTTGTTGTTTGCTTTCCTTTGTCCTCGACACTACGCTACTCATCTGTTCTTGTTTTTATTGTCTTGCTCCGCCTAACTCGTCTTGCCCTATTCATCTTGCCTTATGTTCTTTTATCATTCATTTATTCGTCTGTAGTTGTTCTTCATGTTTAGCCCTTCCCAGCCATAATCTGCCCTCCTTCCTGCCCTCGCCTCCCTTCCTCTTCCTTGCTTTCCCTTGCCCTCCTTTGCCCTGCCTTGCCTTGCCTTACTGTGTGCTGCCCTGTCTTGCCTTGCCCTTTCTTGCACAACCTTCCCTCCCCCCTGAGAGTGATGAATGATAATGACCAAGTAAGATAAAAATCATTCCCATCCATAAAACCAAGGGGAATAATTTCATTTAGCCCCCCGACCCTCCTTGCCAGCTGGTTGCCGTCCCCTGATTGGCCACCGCATCGATTTATTGAGCCACGCCCCCATTTTTTCCGGCCAATGAGAGAGAGTATGGCTTGTTTACAGTTGTGACGTCACGACCACACACCCGTTTGCTTATGCTCCTTCTGTCCCTCTGCTTTTCCTCAGCTACAGCCTCTGTGGTTGTCTGTTTTACTTTATGTTGTCTATTCCCCTGCGTCTGCTTCATGTTCACAGTTCATGCATATGAATTACTGCATCTGCTTAATGTTCTCCTTAGGCTTTGGTGGTTCTTCTGCTTACATGGAATTTTAAGGGCTCTTTTAGCTACTGCTTATAGGCTGCTAATTATATAACTCCGTAATGAAATATATATATATATATATATATATATATATATATATATATATATATATATATATATATATATATATATATATATATATATATTTTCCTGGAGATTGGCTTCCTGTTTGTCTTTTGTAGTGAGATTTTACTATATTTTTGGCTGTTGTTTATGAACTGGTGGTTTTCCTGCTTAGCCTAATAGCACTTGCTACAACCCCATGGCAAAATTGTCTTCCTCTATGACCATGCAGTCGAACAGCAGATATTCTTCCTCTTCTCCCTGTTAACCCTGTTCAGGAACACCTACTACTGTGTGTACACCTCAGGAACACCTGGGTCTGTCAGAACCAGTCATATAAAAATGCTGTATTTACACACATGTTTCATTTCATGAATTCCTGAATGTTACAGTTTATAAGGTCTTATCAATTACAAAAGTATGCAAATAAGTTTTGATTCACATACCAGTAAGTATATATATATTTGTCCTAAAAAATGGAAAAAACCCTGACAAACAACACAAAGACTTTTTAGAAGTAGCCATACAAGAAAACAAAGAACACTGCGATCCTAGCACTGGTGTCACAACTTGAGGAATGGTGGCCTTTCATGATGGGAAAAGTGGATCTCACCATCTCCTCAGATACACGTACGTCTCCCAGACCCGTACACTTTACCTCCTCAAGTACACGTGGGTCTCACAGACGCGAAATGCAACTTCTGAGTGATATAAAACAAAAACGGAGAGAACCGAAAAGTAATTCCCCTACACCTTGTATGGGCACAAAAAGGTAAGAAGCTGTTGAAAAGGTTTGGGATCCCAGGCATTTAGAAGTTACTGAACTAGAGCATGGGCCAAAAAGAAAACAAAAATGGATCTGTCAGACCCGGGTGTTCCTGAGCAGGGTTTGGAACACTGGATTATTTACTTAACAGAGCCACTGATACTGGTGGAATTATTACCTTTCATGTTTGAAATAATGCCATTTCTTTCTTGGCTTGATTTCACAGTAGCTCGTGAATGATCCAAACGAAAAAATTACACACACACATGGATATGTTGTTAACCCTCCTCAGGTAGAGGTCAGTCCGTGTTGCATAGAAGGTAGACATGGGTCTCTCAGATCCACAAATGTAAAAATTTGGGAAAAATGTTTGTTTCGTTTATTCCAGTACTGAAAACAGAGTAACACATTTAATGTTTCCGCAACTAAACACGTAAAAAAAAATTAACTGTTCTTGTCTTTTTATATTTTTAACAAATTAAAAAAAAAATGTAGAAAAAACAGTAAATAAATTTTGACCTTCTATAAGAAAATTAAAAAAAAAAAATCTGAATGGTTGCTTGAGTGATCCCATAGCATGGTATGGGATGGTGCTTTGTTGTGTGAAGAGGGAATGCCAGACTCTGCTACTTTATCTGCAATCAGAACCCCACACACCTCAGGTAGACATGGGTCTCACAGATCCTCAACATATAAAACCATCCTTACACTGGGGATGCGGAGAAAGAGCTTGAAGTAACTCCCTCACCCCTTGCATGGATACACAAAGTTAAGAAGCTACTGAGAAGAACAGGGCTCCCGGGTATTTAGAAGTTAGTGAACTAGACAATGGGCAGTGGGGATGGGCCTCACATACCCACGTCTACCTGAGCAGGGTTAATTGAGTGTATGCAACAGTTTTGGCCTGACTTGGACCCTTTCTACAAGTATAGCGGATTTATTTTTATCTAATGAAATCGAGCCACTCCCATGACTTTAACAGTAAGTCATGGGTGCATAAAATTCGATGACCTTAGCTATGAGGTAAGAATGAGCCTGTTTGGCCTCAGCTCTGATCGTCCCTCCAATCTGACTGCAGGTGGCCATCAGTCTAGCTAAAAGGGGTTTGAGATTTGTAAGGTTAGAGTAAAACCAATATAGTTTCTTCGACTTCTGCGTGAGTCACTGTTTCTCCTGCATGTTGACATTTTAATTCTGTCATTTTCCTGCTGGGGAATCAATGCTGCTTTTGCTTTATGGACCCACAGTTGTATTTCTGTTGTATATATCTTACTACATTTATCTACCTAATTTGCAATATAATTTTTTCACGGATAACCAGTGTGAATATAACAGTTTCCCCTACACCACCTCTTTGGTACTCGTATTTCGCCAGCATGAGAATGGATTAATTCTCTCTCTCTCTCTCTCTCTCTCTCTCTCTCTCTCTCTCTCTCTCTCTCTCTCAAAAGCTCCTGCCCTTCCATGGATCTACAGTAATATGCATTGAAGCAGGTACAGGCAGTTACTGATACAGATAATACAGCTCCAGCCATATACAGATACACATGCAGATATATATAGACATAAACAAATACACGTATAGATATATACAAACAGCTTCTACGTACAATTCACTGTGTTTCCTGCCTCTAACTTAAGGATCACTTTTCTCGGTGGATGGAGAGCAGCGTGTTATCGTCACAGCAGATGCACTCCAATTGATTCATCGGGAGAGTAACGAGGGAACTATGTAAATACTCCTTTTATTATTGAAAGTAGGCGAGTCCCGTTATCCTAAGGGGTCCCTCCTAATGTACGAGGCTTGGGTGATATATTGTCAGTGGGGTCGCTCCATCTGTTTGCCATATATAAATCCAGTTTGATTCTCGTTATAACTTTATGCTAACCCCTTCAATTTGACGACGTATTTTTAGTTTAGTCTTACTACCGAACGAGCTACTTGGCATGGTTTGCGGAACCCCTCTTGTAGTGAAGGGAAGATCTCTTGTAGTGAAGGGAAGATCTCTTGTAGTGATAGGGGGGCCTCTTGTAGTGATGGGGAGATCTCTTGTAGTGAAGAGGTTAATGAAGTCTATGTCCGCCTCTGAACCTGCAAGAATTAAAGGAGCGATATAGATGTCATCGGAGCGAAAGGGTTAAAATATTCTGTACATTCGGGGCTTCACTGTTTAAACTATGACAAAATATGACACATGTCACCTTTAATGGCAGATGGCGGTCACCATCCACTCATTGTAGCACCACCTTCAGCTGACTCTCCCCTGAGTGACAAGCCAAATGGTTTCATGTAGCCCAAGAAACTACTAACTAAGTATATAACCAGTAGACTCCCTGTTATTTAGGGCATAAAGATTTACTGACTGGATTTGGCCTAAAGTGGTTCGTATTAAAGGATTGACTGAGGTTAGTTACTCACATAATGCCTCTCAATGATGAGCAACTGTTCACTCACTTTAAACGCCTCTACTGATCTGTCCAACCCCAAGCCCTAACCCTCCTAATGGGGCTAAGAGGGATTTGATGATGGATGGAATGGTCGCCTTGGTAGAAGGATATCCTGGTTTTGTTCAACAATCCCTTCGGTCCGATGACGTATATTCGCTGCACCCAGAGGGGCGGCCAGATACAGTGTGTGTGTGTCCCTTACTGTGTCACTCACTCACTCACTTATTGCGTCCGTTTATTGCTTTGAAGGAAGATGTCAAAGCTGTATGGGGTTTTGATAAGGAGTTGAAGTCTACCTACATATACACATACATACATACATACAAAAATCCGTCCATACATTCATACTTACATACACACACGGAAATACACAAACATACATACAAAAATCCGTCCATACATTCATACTTACATACACACACGGAAATACACAATGCAAGCTTACTAGTCAACCGCGTACCTGAGTCTTGCCGGAATAACCTCAGATACGACACAGTAGGGCAAGGCAAAACATTACATACATTTATACATATTATACTTTCATACATACATGCACGGAACTACAATATGCAAGAATACTAGTCGACCGTGTACCTGCGTCGTTCTGGGAGAGTCGTAAATATGAGGCAGAGGAGCAGGCTATAGCACTTGACATTTAGCTGTACTGGGACGGCCGATGAGCCAAAAGGGTGTCATTGAAGTGTTCATTGAGTAAATCAGTATTTCTCTCCCATTACAATGCTGCAGGGCTTAGTGCGGCTATCGCAGGTGTTCGTTGTCATTTTCGTTTTAATCAAACTACCACCGGGCGATTTTAAGCAGGAAAGGGGAGATTTTTGGAACTGGGAGAATTAAATATATTATTAACGCCTTAACTACTGGGGGGTCATCCCTATGTTGACTATAATCGTGTGGAGGAAACAAAAATAAACAAAGTTTAATATGCCATTGCATTAAAGTGTTTGATTATTTTTGCGTACGCCTGATTCCCAGATCCTTCCAGAGTGACCAAATAAAAAAAGAAATAATAAATCCGGTGAAATGTTTTTTCCTGCCACATCCAGACGATTTTACTCATCTTAAGGGGACCTCTTGTTGTGACGAGGTAAATGAAGGCTATATATAACCCTCTCCAACTCGAAAAGTCTTCCCACAAACTGTGCTGAGGTAGCATGAATAAAAAATGGAAAAGACAAATCATCATCATCTCCACCACTACCACCACCAGCATTATCGAAAGCAGCATATTTTAAACCTTTTACAACACCAGCTGTAAGTGGAGTCAGATGTAAATACATTCACAGTCTACACCTGTACGCAAATTCTCACACTTATACGCAAATCACAGTGAAGTGACTAGAGATATTTTATCTTAACTTTGCCCAGATGTTCGTCCTTTTGCAGCAGTTTGATGTAACTCAGTGTCGGAAAAAGACAATACATTAATACGGCTTCACATCCTTTCCACAGCGCTTTTGCGTGAGTAGGATCATATTCCAATGAACATTCAGGATAAAGGGAGAGCAGTTTTAGTCCAAGTGAAAGTAGAAAAGTATACATTTTTCAGTAGCACCTCTTCGTGACTAGGATCATATGTTAGTGTTAATGTATTGTTACAGCTAAGCGTTCAAGAGGGAGAGATGGCAATTTTAAGCCAAAGTAGAGTAAAAAGAGTGTAGCGCGCCACCCAGAAATGCCCGCCAAACTTCACCAGCCCTTCCTCTTGTGTGTGGCTGACGTTTTAATTAGATAAACATTCGCACGTCTAGGAGGCTGGCAGGTGAGGAGAGAGATAATAGTCACCTCTATAAATAAATGCAAGTCAAGGGAGTGAAGGGAGTCTTTTTTTTTCTTTTTTGCGTTTTTTTTTTCCCGATGTGTTCGCAGTTCCATTGTTAACATCAGACATGAAAATTGCCTTTCAGATGCTGTGAAGATAAATACATGTACGTTGGAGACAAAATTTCACCTAATGTTCTATATACCTCTTCTACATGTCGCTTTCCTTCCCCTGGTAATATTCCTAATTTGAGAGTGACTAGGGCCCGTATTCTCGTAAGTGTAGGAGACTGCCTAACACCATTTTCAAAGCGAATTATTTTGCATATTACACAGCACCCTCCCCTTCTGTGTTACTTAAATCCTTCCAATATCGCCATACTCAGCATTAATAAAATACGAACTGATATTAACCAGCCCTATCCAAAAATAAATCAATAAGGAGGAGTTATTAGGGAGCTTCCATAACCAACGAGGGTACGAGCTTAGATGTATTCCCGTCCGTAGATGATGCCTTTTGATATGATGCGTCAGGGAGGAAACTGGAGGACGTGAAGTGAACGCAGTGGAACAGTGAGCGAACTTTAGTCTCGGTTTAGCCATCCCAGC
>NC_137050.1:44467045-44527045 GCF_032717465.1 Coenobita brevimanus | reverse complement strand
ATGTTCTTATGTATGTACTGAGAAAAAGAGACAGAATGATGGAGAGTGTGAGAGCACAGAAAAAGATGCCCCAGCCCTGTTCCTGCCTGACCATTATAAGAAATGTTCGAAGGGTAAAAGAAAGAAAATAATACAAATACAAGAAAGATTGCTGAAGACTGAAGCTAGACCCCTACAGTTCAGTGATGTAGTTTTCATGTCAGTCAGGTTCACCGCCTCTGTAATCTGTTTGTTTCCCACCTGACAATGGCCATCAACCCTTTTCAGCTCCGTTGATGGCCAGGAGTTGTCAGACCGGAAAAATATGGGAAGAAGCCAAGGAGGCTCATTCTTACTTGATAACCAAGGCTCATCAGATTTCATGATACCACAACTTAGTATTCAGGTCGTAAGAGTGACTCAGTTCCATCAGGTGAAAACAGACTGATAATAACAGCAATGGGGTTTAATTATGACTGTAAAGAATCCCTTCAATTAGGAAAACTTCTTCTATAAATAAAACTGACTGGAGAGTAAAAATAATAGCGTGAAAAGATGTCGGTGGACAGAAAGAATAAAGTGAATGAATGAGGTAAAGGAAAGTGGCAGTGGAAGAAAATATATCGCTTCTAGGTTTAACTCCTTCACCATCATAACCGTTTGTGTTTGTTCTTGCTGTTCCCAGACGATTTTACTCAGGTTAAGACGGCCACTTAGTAATGAAGGAGTTAGTGAAGGTTGTATGTACTGTACGGACTGAACAAAATTACCCGGATAAAAAGAGAGTGAAATAAAAGGCATGATCGGGCTGAAGGGTTAGGGAGGAGTGGTCACTCGAGAAGAACGAATTGATTTTTTTTTTTTTACTTGACACAGATCCCTAATAAAGCTCACTGGATTCCCAAGTGAAATCTGACTGAAGCCTAGATTTGAGTAGTAACCAAGGAGACTCATTCCTAAGGCAGAACTAAGGTCAGTGAATGTCATGTAACTACGATTTTATACTCGTGTCCTTTTTCCGTCAGTTGAAAACAAATCTATATTGAATGAGGCAAAAATGAGGAAAGGAGAAGAAGAGGAGAAGCCAAGGAAAGATATGTTAGGAAGAGAAGATTTAGGGATGGAAGAAGAAAGATAGGAGGAAAGGGAAAATGAAAGTAAAAAATTGAAGAAAATGTAGAATGATGGGAGAAGAATGTGCAAGAAAATCATGAAAGTAAAAAATTAAAGAATAACGGAACAAACGGAAAGAAGTGAGAAAGGAATTTGCTATTTCGAAGCGGAGCGGGGGAAGAAATTATTAAAAAAATGACGAAGCAAATCCTCTCTCTCTCTCTCTCTCTCTCTCTCTCTCTGTATCTAGAAAAAAACATCACAAAACTCTCATTAAAACAACTTCAGTAACTGGTGGAGGGGGATCTCCCATTCTCCGAATATTTTCCACCAGTACATTAAATCACACAGAAGGGAAAAGCCAAGACGAAGAAGATTTTCAGCGCTTTGACGAAATTCCAGAGAGAGAGAGAGAGAGAGAGAGAACCCCCAAAGAATCACAGAAATAGGATGATCTGGGTTTAGAGCAGGATTTATTGGGAGACAGCTTAGTGGAAAGGGATTAATGGATAAGCAGGACTAAGGGCGCGGCTTAAGACACAAAGGCTGGATTTTAAGCTAGGTTTACTGATGAGATAGTGTGGAGTTGGAGGAGAGAGAGAGAGAGAGAGAGGAGGGATAGGAGTAAGAACGAGAGGCTGGGAAGAGAAAGGAAGGAGAAATTCGGAGGAGAGAGATTTGGGTGGAGGAACTGAGGGGAAGGTGAGAAGTAGAGACAGAAAAAAAGATGTTAGAACGTGCATTTTGATATCTGCCCTCCTGTTGTTATTGATGCATCCTCTTTACCAGTATCATCATCATCATCATCACCATCATCATCATCACTCTCATTCTTTGGGTGGGAAGAATGCAGACACAGGTAAAAGAAAAAGCAAAAAGTGGAAGCATGACTGGAATGTTCAGCAAAAACTGGCCACCTCATTCATTTATCATTCAGTAAAAAATTCTTAACTCTTTACATTCTTCACCTGATTAAGTCGTTTTTGCACCTCATGTCGGGTACTTCCATTGCGTTGCCTGCTAAATAAGACCCTAAAAAAATATATATATAACGCTGGAGAAGGGCATAATATCGTAAAGGCATCGATGTAACAGGGCGGAGGAGCTGCTTGGTTGTAAAGACGTCCCTTAACTTCCCCATCCCTCGAAACGTGGATAGTGGACTGTGGGAAAAGGACGACTTGAACATACGCCACAACAACCACAGCAAAATGATAATGATGATCATCATCAGCAACAACAACATCAGCAACGGTAACATACTATACAACTGTGAAGCAACCTTTGTTATCTGCATCCATACAGTACATACTCGTAATTTTTTTCCGTCTACGTCTGCCTTTCATCAAAATTTTTGCTTCCTTGTCAGTACATATTGATATATATTTCTAGCTCTAATCAGTCCATGTTTTAGCCTTCCATGCCTCACGCCTCCTTCTGAACCATTTGCCATCAGTGTCATAACATTCTTTCCATCAGCCCACTCCCATTCATTCTCTCACTGTTACTTTATCTTCAAAACACACACTCTCCTATCCTCCATTATTAAGACTTCGTCATCATGTATCATATCTAAAATTTGCATTCCTTGTATATTCTTCAATATTACCATTTCCGTTGTCTTATCAGTAGATTTCTCATACCACACCATTGCCTGACATCTACTGTATACTTTATCATACGCTCCAGCAACCCATCATGTATTTTCCTTTATATTCTGGATTCTATTCCGTATCAAGGCCTTCACATTTCTTCATTCAGCCGCTCTCATTTCTATTTCATTGATTCATTGACCCCCCGTTTCTCTTATTTCGTCAGGGCATTAAAACCGTGGATAAGGGAGAACAAAAAGACTCGGGTATAGGGCGTAAGAGAGAGAGAGAGAGAGAGAGAGAGAGAGAGAGAGAGAGAGAGAGAGAGAGAGATGTGTGAGTGCGTGTATGAATGCTTGTGTCAGTGTGTGTGTGTGTGTGTGTGTGAGAGAGAGAGAGAGAGAGAGAGAGAGAGAGAGAGAGAGAGAGAGAGAATTGTGTGAGTGTATGAATGCTTGTGTCAGTGTGTGTGTGTGTGTGTGTGTGTGTGAGAGAGAGAGAGAGAGAGAGAGAGAGAGAGAGAGAGAGAGAGAGAAATGTGTGTGTGTGTGTGTGTGTGTGTGTGTGTGTGTGTGTGTGTGTGTGTGTGTGTGTGTGTGTGTGTGTGTGTGTGTGTGTGTGAGAGAGAAAAAAAATGTGTGTGTGTGTGTGTGTGTGTGTGTGTGTGTGAGAGAGAGAGAGAGAGAGAGAGAGAGAGAAGTGTGTGTGTGTGTGTGTGTGTGTGTGTGTGTGCTAAGGCTGCAATGTTTTCCCCGTGTTGCTTCAGCCGTCAAGTACAAGAAGAGGCTAAATGCGAGACCGACAAGCAAGCAGGCACGACCACCCCCGTTGATTGCCCGCTAGACCAGATTCCACTCATAATTGCTGGCTAACTATCCTGTCTAACCACCTAGTTATAAGCCACCCTAACCACTTCAGACTGAGGGCTTTTTCTATTTATTCAATCTACCTCCAGACCATTTGATTGAACGATTATATTCAACGCTAGTACTGAAGGAATTAACAAAAGCTGTGTATCACCTCTCCAGCATGCAAAGTCTCTAAACATAATTGTCTACAAGTAAAAATAAATGAAAAAATTCATTATCAAAATTGTTGGAATGACTATCTTAAAGCTGCTTTCAGCATTATCCAAACTGTTTCGATCATTATTATTATTAAACTTCGCCATATAAATGGCGAAGTTTCTTGTTTTCGTCAATATTATTATTTTTTTTCTTTGAACTTTTTTCACTTCGATATTGATGATAATACACATGAAGGTACCCTAGGGTAACCTAAGCCCTTTTGCTATATATAAATGACCATGGACTATTTCTGAAGGTGATATACTCATTTTTATTCTAAAAATTACATATTTGAAACAGAAATATCTCAGAAACTAATTGAGATACATGTATTTGGTTGAAAGTCCTATGGTAAAAATGTTCGCTGACTAGTTTTGGCTTAATATTTTGCCATTCAGCCCAGTGGAAAGTATCGAGTTCAAATCTGCTCAGTTTTTTCTTTTGCAACACGTTTTAGAGAAAACCACAAAAGGTTTAAAGCCGTAACTTTCCAGATTTATAGCTGTGGTCATTCTTATGGATGTGAATGGAATATGGTTGCAGTAAAGCTAACGGTTAGCCAGTTATTGAGACAACCGTAAACTTAACACATGCGTTTTTCGACACCTTTGTCATCAGATCTTGTTGATGTTACACAAAAAGTTACCTCAAGGTCTTCAGATCTTGTTTATATTACACAAACCCAACAAATCTTTAGGTTAAACTTTTTCATTGTGGCTGCACAATGAGAATTCGTAACTAATTATAATTACCATATTTTATTATCATTATTGTTGTTTTGTTGTTGTCTGGTTCACGAAGGACGATTTTCCACAGCTGGGGGGGGGCAGGGATCTCCGGTAGTGAAGGGGTTGGAAGTACTCTCTACTAACCCCTTCAGTCCATTGTGTAATTGTTACGTTTGGCGATTTAGTGATGGGATGAAGCCCTTCAAACCGGTGATTTATTTTGTGTGTGTGTGTGTGTGTGATAGAGAGAGAGAATGCGTTTGTGTTGCTACCCTTACACGATTTAACCCAGGATATTTTTCTTAATGGAGGGGTTAGACACAGCATCGATCAACTGCTTAAGAGAAGGAGTTGGAAAGCAATAAAAATCGTCTGAAGGCAAAAAGAATATAAAATGAATCGCCAACAGCTGAGAGTTAAGCAGTGGCGCGTCCTTTACCATATCATTACCCTATTTGTTGATTATTTATTTTTGGTTATTGTTATATCCGTTCCGTGGTAGCTGTAAGAGGCTTTGTTTCATCTCTTCCATAACGACTTATTTTGCTTATTAAACTGTAACATTCTCTTGTATGGTACGTATATGTCGTGTTAATGTCTACATAATATGAATCAGTAGCATAGATAGTGAGGATATTGAGATGTAGGCTAATGTGCAGAAGAAGTCGTTAAAGAAGAGTTGTCAAGAAATAATCTAAAGCCACGTAGAATATCATCCTGTTTTTTTGTGACAGGTGGGACTCAAGCAAAGGATCTCCTTATATATTTCATCTGCTCAATAACAATGTCATATAGCCTACTGCGCTATCTCAGTCCCTTTTGTTCTTTCTCTCTTTATTTCAGAGCATCAACAGAGGAAGGAGATGCAAATATAAAAAAAAAAAATCCATACAACGCTCTGCAGGTGTTCTTTCATAAAATAAAAAAAATAAAATAAATAATGTAATACTTTGACCTGACGGTAAATAACCACTGAAGATGGTGGCAATCTCAACCAAAACCGTTTGGTAAATATTTTCTCCGTCTACAATTATTGGTTTTATTTACTGTCTTTGATTATCACGCTAGAGTGATTAATCCAGCCAGTTTGACTTAAACTCCTCCTCCTCCTCCTCCTCCTCATCATCATCATCATCTAGCTAATTCCTTAAAGTAATGGGTACGTTATAAACCCATAAACCTCTCTCTCTCTCTCTCTCTCACACACACACACACACACACACACACACACACACACACACATACGTTTTGGCACACACACAGACTGAGAAAGAGAGGAATGCAGACTAACACTTTCCTTTTTCCATCCTCTTGCACTGCCAAAGAAATCTGTGTCCCTTCTCAGCCTTTCCCTCTTACCCTGTGCTTCCCTTCATCCCTTGCCCCTTCCCCCCCACCATCCCCCTTCCACCCCTGTCCCTCCCCCACCATCCCCCCTTTCCACTCCTTCCCCTCCATCCCCTCCCTCCTACCCTCTGCCCCTTCCCCCACCAAGCTTTCCCTCCCGCGGCTCTGCTCATCAGCCACCCACAGCTGCGTTTGTAGTATAGATTATTATAATATCTTTCATTAGGAAGATGGAATAAGAATTAACCCTTTCACCCGGATGACGTAGCATCTGTGTTATTCTTGCTGTCTCCTAATTATTTTCTTAAGCTTAGGATACTCTTTTACTGCGAGTATTGGATGCGGCTTTCACTATCCCATTTGCTGCCAGGGAGACTCCCATAAGCTGTGTAAAATTGCCTGATAGCAGCATTAATAAACTACATAAATAAAAGGTACTGGTTGAGGGAGCTTCATGGCCATTTGGTCGGTGCTCATGGTGTGGAGTGGTTTGGTGTGAGAGGGTGATTTTAGGTGGTGTGGTGTGGGAGGGTGATTTCATGTGTGGTTTGTTGTGGGAGGGTGATTTCTGTGGTGTTGTGTGGTGTGGTTTGGTGTGGGAGGGTGATTTTTTGTGGTTTGGTGTGGGAGGGTCATTTCATGTGGTGTAATGTGATTTGGTGTGGGAGGGTGATTTTCTGCGGTGTGGTGTGGTGTGCGGGGTGATTTAATGCAATGTGATGTGGTGTGGTGTGGGAGGGTGATTTTTTGTGGTGTGGTGTGGTTTGGTGTGGGAGGGTGATTTTTTGTGGTGTGGTGTGGTTTGGTGATTTTTGTAGTGTGGTGTGGGGGGTGATTTAATGCAATGTGATGTGGTTTGGTGTGGGAAGGTGATTTTATGTGGTGTGGTTGGGTGATTTTATGTGATGTGGTGTGGTGTTGAAGGGTGATTTTATATGGTGTGGTGTGGTGGGGAAGGGTGATTTTATGTGGTGTGGTGCGGTTTGGTGTAGGAGGGTGATTTTTGTAGTGTGGTGTGGTTTGATGTGGAAGGGTGATTTTTATGGTATGGTGTGGTTTGATGTGGGAGGGTGAGTTTACCTGGCGTAGTGTGGATTCACCAACTTCCCAAAGCATACGAGAGTGACGCATCTTGCCTCCGAAAAAGCTGGTGAGAGACAGGATGATAGAGCCGCTCCTAGAGGTGCTCGTACAGAAAAGGAAGAAAGAATGAAAGGTTTAAGAGAGAGAGAGAGAGAGAGAGAGAGAGAGAGAGAGAGAGAGAACGAAAAGTAATGGTAGTGGTGCCTCTACAAAAAAAGAAGGAAAAGTAAAAAAGGAAAGATAAACAAAGTAATCGTGGTGAAGAAAAGATAATAGCAAGGCCAGAAGAACAAACACAGGTGTATGATTAAACCTCTTCGTTATGCAGGCGCCTTTTTCATCATGATGCCGCCACAAGATTTTCTTCAAATCATTTATTTATCTCTAGTGTGAAGAGGGTAATCCTGGAGAGGCCGCCTTCACGTGATGGCACCTTTATGGCGGGATGGTGGAGCTGTCTGGTCATACAAACGTCTCGCATTTCTCTATTAGCTGGATTGACGATGGTGAACTGCGGCAGAAAGCAATTTTGGCCTCCAGTCCACGGTGTTCACGTCCAGATGAGCCTGGGGTTACAAAAGCAGCAGCAACACCATCAACAGCAACAATAACAACTACAAAATAACAACAACAACAACAACAACTACTACTGCTGCTGCTGCTGCTGCTGCTGCTACTACTACTACTACTGTACAACTACCATTTCATTTGCTGCTGCTGTTACTACTACTGCTACTATTACTACAGTACTTCAATTGCTACTACTACTACTGCTAATACTAATACCACTACCACTGTTATTGACACTACTATCCTGGTAGTACTGCTGCTACGAAGAAAAACAAGAAAAAATTGAAGTTGATTAAAGCTATTTGTCCCTCTACAATTTGCACCGTCTCTCCTAAACTAAATCAAATCGATTATAGGTCATATGAATATAACAGAGTGTGTCATTAAACTGAATGAGCTTTGTTTCTCTGCAGACCCAAATGCCTTAAAGCCGGAGGGGGTTGCCGCAAACAAATCGACCCTGTATCACTATTTGGTTGGCCCCTCTCCCGTTCACACCCCTTGCTTCTTATACTTCAACACTCCATCTCTCTACTTCGTCCCCAATCATCAATTCATCATAAGAAGTAGAACGCCGTTGCCATCACTTTTAAGGTGGTGTCACACAACCGGTTTTTCTGGCAACTTTTTTCCAGGCAACTACATTTTGATGAGTTTTTCGAGTTTGGTAGCGACATTTCCTGCCTGGGACCACAAAACCCCTGTGTTACGATATTTTTTTTTATCACCCAGAGAATGTCACCGATATAGTGCTGCCAGGGAAAATTACCGGAGAAAGGATCATGTAACGCTGTTCTCCCTTGAAACCCATTAGCACGTCATAACAACACCCCTGACATCAGCTTCTCAGTCAGCATGATTTTATAATGGAAAATGGGCAGTATGTATCTTCAATAATCGTTTAGCTTGATACAGAGATCCTTTGCACCTTACTGTATATATATATATATATATATATATATATATATATATATGTATGTATACATATATATATATATATATATATATATATATATATATATATATATATATATATGTATGTATACATACAAAATGCTCCCTCATCCTTATTTTCAGTTTTGGGAGCATGAAAAAGGCACAAGTGGCTAAATACAGTGAGTAGGGGATGGGAAACCACTGCCATGTTGTATTGCGTCAAAAACTGCCGGCCACATGCATGTGCCAGGCAAGTGGCGTACAGGGGAGTGATTCCTGCACCTCGACAACCCACTTATGTAGCACCAATGTATTCTTCCATTAGTGAATAGTCAGGTACAGGCATACCAATGCCGATGTATAAGGTACTGACAGACTCATTATGTACAGCACGCTATCTGTGCATAATACACATCAGCAGAGTTTAGAGTGTATTTAACAACAATACAAATATATAGTTTTTTGCATTTAAAAATGGATTTACTAAAGTCAATATCAAAACATGAAAATCTGTGGTGATAAAAGACACGAATCATATAAGTAACAGAGGTCGTAACAGAGTAAATTATGGAATAGTAGGGTGAATCGATATTTAATTAAACTATTATCTCCTATCAGCCATGCCTTTACTGTCACAAGCGTAGGGGTCCGAGACTCGGCTATTGGTCCAAACTTTTCAGGCCGGAGTGTCCAATTTCTCTTCCCTGAGGAGCATTATGTGAGGCAATAAACCCCAGACATCCCTCAGCCATAATCCCGTATGGGCCACATCTGGTTTGAAAGCACCCACTGCACCACCAGGCGTCCGTTTGATTATTAGTGAGAGAATATGGTTTTCGCCACGAAAGATCCACCATTGACATACTCAGTCTCCTAACTCATACCATCCATCAGTCAATTGATCTACATGGAGAAACTCATGCAGTAGCTCTTGATATTTCTGAAGCTTTCGACAGAGTATGGCACCGTTCTCTGCTGTCCAAACTCCCTTCCTATGGACTAACGTCATTTGTTCCTTTGACTTGTTCATATCTTAGTGACAGGAGAATAAGAGTAAAAGTAGATGATGTATATTCCAATTTCCACTCAATTAACGCCGGCGTGCCGCAGGGGTCAGTTCTGGCGCCAACCCTATTCCCGATTCATATTAATGATCTCTTATCTGTCACCCACAATCCCATCCACTCATACGCAGATGACTCAACACTACGTAGTTCATTCACACTGAGACACCCATTTACAAAGTCTAATATCTCTACCTCTCAACTCAGTACAGCCATCTCCTTAAATCAAGACCTATCTATGATCTGTGAATGGGGACAAAACAACCTTGTCTCTTTTAATGCTAGTAAAACTAAATATATACAATTTACTAATAGACAGATATTGCCAGATTCGTACATTACCTTCAGTGCTACAAATATTCCCATCTCCAAAAGTATTGAAATTCTTGGCGTCTCACTTAACAATGCCCTCAGCTGGACCTCTCATGTTAGATCACTTGCTAAAACCGCCTCAAAGAAACTTGGATTATTGTACAGAGTCCGTAACTTCTTCACTGATGAGCAGTTAGCTATAATTTATAAGAGTCATGTGCACTCTCAGCTTGAATATTGCTCACCCTTGAGGAATGGATGTGGAAAGGTTGCATTAAAACAACTAGACAAAATTCAGAACAAAGCTGTTAGAATTATTAACAACCCTGCCATTACAAATAAACTACCTCCTCTGCAAGTAAGAAGGAATGTTGCCTCCCTTGCATTATTTTACAGATATTTTTTTTGCAAATGCTCAGACGAAGTTGCGTCCATGATGCTAACTCTCCATGCCTTCCTTAGTGCTATATGGGCATCTGGTAGCGCTCATGACTGGAATGTCATTTAGCCATATTGCAGAACGTCTGCTTATCAGAATTCTTTCTTTCCTCGAACTGCATCTCTCTGGAACTCGCTTCCTCAGAGTTGTTTCCCTCCAAATTTCAACCCACAGCTGTTTAAGTCTAACTGCTACAGATATTTTATGAACGGAGGACACCAGTAACCTGGTGTATGGATTATTTTTTTTTTATTCATATGTTTTTCCTTCCTCCATTCTGTTATTAAAATATATATATATATATATATATATATATATATATATATATATATATATATATATATATATATATATATATGGCTACCACCCAGCATAGTAAATTATTTTCTAGGCTTTAAGAATCCATTTGGTTTGTCAGTCAGTGTAGAGTTACCTGAAGGTACCACTACTTCAGGTGACTGGATGGTGAATGCCTCCTCCTAATGCATTAAACTGATTTCTTAAAAAGTTGCTATAAGGAGTATCTGTATTTACTGGTTATATTAATTTAGTGTAGGTCTAACTGCTAATAACCCTATCCTGTATGAAATATTAGTATCATACCTTTTAAATAGCCAGAATGTGTGCGTAACCTGGATCAGCATTCCCAGGGGTCAAAGAAGCTCCCTAACACCTATTCCTGAGCAATTCATTTTGCTTTTTGCACCTTTCTCTCCTCTTGTGTTATGTATATCCTTCTAATGTTTCGTCAACTTTACTTACATAGCGTACGAAAGGATATTAACCAGCCATATCTAAAAATAAATCGCTAAAGAAGAGGTGCTAGAGAGCCTCCATACCCGATGTGCATACTCCTTGATGCCCTTGTAGCTGCCCAAACCACTCTCCAGGGCAGCTAATACCATCATACCATTACATATCCCTGGCGTATCTCATCACACCCAGCGTCGGAGTAGTGGCCAAATATAGCTGCGTAAATTTGTGTGACGCCATCTACTGGGTACACATACGAGCCTCAGGGAACAGCCGACCTAGCTACACCCAGAGTCTGAATATTCAAAGCTTCATTAACCAATATTCTAAAGGAGGAAAATATGGCCCTCACACAGTCGAGATATTCACAGATTCATTATTCATCATCTAGATAGTATGTCGCCTGAGTCTAAATATCCGAAGCTTCATTAACCAATATTCTAAAGGAGAAAATATGGTCCTCACACTCTAAATATTCAAAGATTTATTACTAATTATCTTGATAAAGAAATGTCACTTTATAAATGTAAAATTCAAAGTTTCATTACCCAATATCCTAAAAGAGAAAATATCGCCTTCAAAGCCCTCCACGTTTAATATACGCAGATAAAATCGCGTATAAGTTTACCCAAGCACATAATTCATAGACACATTTTTGTTGCGAGGGCTTGCAGTAGTTTTAATAGTGATACAACCAGTCCAACCACATTCCTGGCACTAGCTCCTCTCACCTCACCCAACCTCTCCTCTCCTACGTATTTGCATTCAGCTGTTATCCCTCCCTCCCTATTTTTTTACGTGCTAAAGTGTTCATTTGTTCACCTTTCTTCCTGTTTATTAATGAGTTTTGTTATCCCGTGCCGAGCTTTTTTTGTTTTAGTGATTAAGCCGTTCTCTCTCTCTCTCTCTCTCTCTCTCTCTCTCTCTCTCTCTCTCTCTCTCTCTCTCTCTCTCTCTCTCTCTCCTTCCATTCAGTTTTCCTTCTTTTTACTATGCTCTCCAACAACCTGTTCATTATTCTCTATCCTCCTTCTCACCTCTTTTATTCTCCCCATCATAACTTCCTCTCCCCTCCTTCCCTTTACTTCTCTCCATCTTTATTCCCTCTTCCCTCTTCCCTCCTTTAGCCCCCTCCCTCCCTCTCCCTTCCTTTATACCCGTCCTTCCCTCTTCCCTCTCTATGCCTCTCCCTCCATCTTTATTCCCGTCCCTCATCCTCCCTCCTTTATTTCCTTTCTTCGTTTTTCCCTTCCTCACCTACCTCGCTAAATTTGTCTCTGTCAACTTTACCCTCTTTATTTTATCTCCTTCCTCCCTCTTCCCTTCTTTCCCTCCCTCTCTTTCCCCCCTTTCCTCCCTCTCGTGTCACCTTCATTCCTCTCCCTTCCTCTTTCTTCTTTTGTTCTCCTTCCCTTTTTGTTACCCTTCTTTCCCTCCTCCCTCCCTCCCTCTCTCCCCTCCTTTATTCCCCTCCCTACCTCTCCCCTCTTTCCTCCCCCCTTTCCCTCTTCTCTGTGATGTGCCGCCGTCTGATTATAATAAGTGGGTGATATTATTCTCGCCAAAGGGAATGTTTGAACAGCGTTTAACTCCAGCCATTGAAAGGGGAGAGAGAGAGAGAGAGAGAGAGAGAGAGAGAGAGGGAGGGAGAGAGAGAGAGGGGGGGAGTATCAAGGCCGAAATCACCCCCTCCCCCCTCGTTCCATAGGATGGGTTGAGTGGGGTTCAGTGGATGTGAGGGAAGGGGGAGGGAGAACGGGAGTGGAAGGGGAAGGGAAGGGGAGGCGGTGAGGAGAGAGGGAGGGGGTGAGGGGGGAGGAGTAAGAGGAAGGCGTGGGTGAGAGGAGGGAGGGTGATGGCAGGAGAGGTTTGAGGTAGCTCCCTCATTGTTGACACTTGGGGTGCTTTTGTCCCCAGCATCCTCCCTTCTTTTCTTCTCCTCTTCTCTTATTTCCTCTTCTTTTCTCATCTCTCTTCTCCTTTCCTCTTCTTTTGTGTCTTCTTTTCACTTCTCTCCTCTCCTCTTCTCTTTTTCCTTCTTTTCTCTCCTCTCCTCTTTTTCTTTCTTCGTTTTTATTTTCTCCTTTTAAATCCACTTATTTCTTCTTCTTTCCTCTTTGTTTCTTATCTGTCATCTCCACTTCTCTTATTCCTTCTTCCTTTTTCTCCTCTCCTCTCCACATATTCCGTCTTCTTTTCTCTTCTCTTTTTTTCTTATCTCTTCTCTCATCTCTACTTCTCTTACTCCTTCTTCCTTTCTCTTCTCTCATCTACTTCTTCGTCTCTCCTCTATCCTTTTCTCTTATTCCTACTTCTATCCTCTCCTCTCCTTTTCTCTTCTTCTTTCATCTTCTCTCTTCTCTTCTTTCCTTTTCTCTTATGTCTTCTTTTCTCTCCTCCCCTTTCCTCTTCTCTTACTCATTCCTCTTTTTCCTTCTCTTTCCTTCTCTCATATCCTCTTCTGTAATTCATTCTTCTTTTGTCTCATCTCCTCTAATTTCTTCGCCTTTTTCCTCCCCTCCTCTCCTATTTGTTTTTCTTCTTTCCTCTCATTTCTTCTCTCCATTTCCCATCTTTGCTTTCATCGTCCCTTCTCTTCTATTTTTTTCTCTTACCTTATGTAACCTCATCTCTTCCCCTTTCATCCCTCTCCCTTTTCATTTCTTTCAGTTCCTTCTTTCAACTCTTCCCATCCCATACCATTCCCGTCATGTACCTTCCTTGTTGTTCATCTGCTCTCCTTTCTTCACTTCAAGGTAATTTCTTTTTCTTATTATATCTTCTTCATTTCCTTACCTACCACTTTCTTGTCTCCCTCACTCCATTTTTATCTGGTATCTCTTCCTTTTTTTCCTATTTTCTCACTGTCATCTTTTTTTCTGGCTTCCATACCTTGTTCACTTTAACTTGGCCAAAAATTGCCATCTCTCCACCTGTAATGCTGAGTTGTAACAGTAGATTAAAGCTATAATACGCTACTAGTCACGATGAAGTGCTGTAGACAGGACGTACAGCCTCAGTATTGTCTTTTTTCTTCCACTGAGCCACGTGAAATAAGCTGCAAAAGAATGAAAATCTGGGCCAAGTTAATATGAGTAAAGTATAATAATCATTTGCATCTCTTACTTCTTCCTTCTATCCATTTTGTCTCCTTTACACTCCTTTATTTTCTCTCTTGCCTCAGTCACTTATTCGCCTCTCTCTCTCTCTCTCTCTCTCTCTCTCTGTCTGTGTGTAATTCACCGGGTCGGTCAGGATCACTTGATGGTCGTGATCGTCAGCTTTTTACCCTCCCGGAAGGGAGTTGAGAGCTCATATAGTCCGATCTAAGGGCAAGGCTGTGACCTTCAAACACACACACCCGTCCCCTTGCTCAAGGGGGACAGTAACCACCCACTTCATCAGTGAAACTTTTTGCAACCTGAGCGAGGCGAGAACTCCCGTCCACCAGTTAGCAAGCGAGAACGTTACCACTGCACCAGCGAGCGGTGTGTGTGTGTGTGTGTGTGTGTGTGTGTGTGTGTGTGTGTGTGTGTGTGTGTTTTCCTCTCCACCTCCTTCCAGTTCCTTAATATTTACATGTACACTTAGACTCTTTCCTCAGTTTCAAAACTTCTCTTTTCATTAAAGCGTATATGTTCTCTTGAGCCTCCCTTTTTATTCTCGTTTCGTCCTAATATTATTTTTCTCTTACTCCTCATCCTCATGTTCTTTCCGTACACACATTTTGATTTCCCTAATTCCTCAGTCTTCGTCCCTTTTTGTTTTACTTTTACTCTTTCTCATGCTTATTTCTCCTCCTTTTCCCTAGTGTTACGCCTTCTTATTCTTTATCCTTCTCTCGTCTGTGTATCTGTCTGTCATTCTATCTGTGTATCTGTTTATGTATATATCTACCATTTATACATCTGTTTATCAGTCTGTTTGTCTCTGTCTCTTTCTGTCTGTCTGTCTGTCTCTGTCTCTGTCTGTCTGTCTGTCTGTCTGTCTGTCTCTCTCTCTCTCTCTCTCTCTCTCTCTCTCTCTCTCTCTCAGTCTGTCTGTCTACCTACTTACCTACAAATGTATACCCATCCTTGTCTTTCTTTCAGTCTATCTATTTATCTCTGTGTATTCAAATGATTTGTTTGTCTGTGTCTACCTAAATTATTGTGTATCTATCTATCTATCTATGATGTATCTATCTAGCTATCTATAAACTTTTTAGTAAGAGGTGTTATGTTATCGACACCGAAATTATGAAAAACGTTGAGGAAATCATTAGCAATAAAGAAGAGCGTGAAATAAGGCCTGGAGGACAAGGAGGTGGTGGAAAAGAGATGACGAAGTGGGAGGAAGAAGAGGAGTAGGAAGTGGAGGAAGAGATGGAGGAAGAAGGAGAGAGAGAGAAGGAGGATGGAGTAGAGGAAGAAGTGAGGAAAGAGGCGAAGTAAAGGAAGAATGAAGAAGAGGAAGAGGATGAGGAACTAGCGGAAATCTTTGTGCAAAACAGGTGGGTGAAACAGTATTATATTTGTATGGACTGCTAACTTATTTATCAGTTAGTCCACAATGACAGCGCAGTGCCTTTTAGGCTCACCCAGGCTTCCACAAGCTGTTTTTGTTTCTGAGTCGAGGATAACAGAAAGCTTTGCCACCCTGTTAAAAATATACGGTATATCAGAGAGAGAGAGAGAGAGAGAGAGAGAAGGAAAGTATGAAGGGTAACAAAGTGTGTAAAAAAAAAGGCCGAAAGAGGAGAGAAAAGTTTCAAGCTGTGCCACTCGTCGTTTCAATGTTTCCCGACCTTCTCTTCTCTGGCATATGCTCCCAGTCCCTGCCCTCGTCTACGCTCCCCCTTCCCTCCCCCCCAACACACACACACACACACACACACACACACACACACACACACACACACACACACACACACACACACACTCACAGGCAGCGACCCCTTGTGGCTGGCGTGAGGGCGTGACAGCTGGACAAACACCTTGGGCGTCGGGTGGGGTGGGGTAGGATAATTCTGTCGCCCCCCACCCAACCTCACCCCATTTCCACCCCACCCTTCACATACACTTGGCTGTCCTTCACATATTTCTTTCCCTTTATCCATCTTTCCATCTCTCAACCCTTTTATTCTCTCTCTACCTCTTTTCTTTTCATTCCCCTTTCTTTTCCTTCATCTTCTTCTCTTTTTCAGCAGCTCTCATTTCTTTTGTTTGCTTCCCTTTTATAAATCCCTCTGTTTCCCTTCATAAATCCTTCTGTTTCCCTTTTATAAATCCTGTATCCCTTTCATAAATTTCCTTGTTTCCCTTGCAGTGCTTTCCTGCCATAAATCCCCCTATTTTCCCAACTGTAAATCCTCTAATTGCCTTCTATAAATCCCCCTTTCGCTTTTACAAATCACCCACCTTTTCCCTCTTCATAAATCACCCTAACTTCCTTTCACAAATCACCCACATTTTCAGTCCTTTTAAACCTCCCTTTTCTCTACCTAAATCCCCCTGTCTCTCTTTAAAATATACCCGTGTTTCTCTCATCGCAAATCCTCTTGTTTTCTTTTTACAACCTACTTATGCTTCGTTTATAAATCCTTCTAATTCTGCTATATAAATTCTTCCATTTTCCTTCCATAAATCCCCTTGTTCACATCTGTTTATAAATTCCCCTTCCCCCTGTTTCCTCTTTATAAATCCTCCCATTTTCCTTCCATAAATCCCCTTGCTCCCCTCTATTTATAAATCTCCTTCCCCCTATTTCCGCTTTATAAATCCTCCCATTTTCCTTCCATAAATCCCCTTGTTCCCCTCTATTTATAAATCACCTCACACCCAACTTCTTCTTTATTAATCCTCCCATTTTTCTTCCATAAATCCCTGTTCCCCCTATTCATATATCCCCTTCCCCCAATTTCAGTTTTATAAATCCTCCCAATTTTCTTTCATAAATCCCTGTTCCCTTCTTTATAAATCTCCCTTCCTCTACCTTCTGCTTTATAAATCCTCCCATTTTCCTTCCATAAAGTCTCATTGTTCCTCTCAGTTTATAAATCCCCCTTTCCTTTATTTCCACTTTATAAATCCTTCCATTTTTCTTCTATAAATCCTCCTTCACCCCTTTTTTATAACTCTCCCTTCCCTCTCACTATTATTTTTCCTCCTAACCCCACTTCTGGCACTTGTTCTTCCTTTATTTCTACTGCCCATATTTCCCAGACCTTTATCACGTCTGCTGAAATCTTTATTCGTTTGGATGTCCATTACCTGAACAAATTCGTCAGGTATTGGCTTGAGGTGAACCATGTCTGTAGCAGGGAAAGGGTTAATTAGATTTTGTAGAGTTCCTTGATTCCTAGATGCTCTCTCTCTCTCTCTCTCTCTCTCTCTCTCTCTCTCTCTCTCTCTCTCTCTCTCTCTCTTCCTTTACCACTTTTTTTCTTACCATGCCATTCTTCTACCCATGTCCCCCTTCCCATTTTCGCCCGTCCCCCTCCGCTTACTCCTTGGGTAAACACACTTCGAGGACGAGAGAGAGAGAGAGAGAGAGAGAGAGAGAGAGAGAGAGAGAGAGGCGTTTAACACTATTTCTCTACTCAGACTCAGTATATATTCTTTGTGCCCTGTATTTATTTTGATGTATTAGGGACGTGCACAGTCATGAAGACCTTCCTTATTAATTACGCGGATAAATGGAAAAGTATAATACAGAATTAATGATTAACACAGTAATTGATAATCCTAGCTCATCCCCTTGAAGAATTAACTCCTTGAATCCGAGAGATGTCCTAAATTCATTCTTGCTGCTAGCAGACAGTTTTATTTAACTTAGGAAAGGCCTTTTGTTTTCTAGTTTTTGTTGAAGGTGTATCTAAGAACGCCAGTTTGAAAAATCTATCCAAATATGAATTAAGTCGTGCTAGGTTGGCAAGAGTAAAATGAAACATCCTGGGGTTCAGTGAATGTCTGATACTCAAAATGGCTGACTATTCCAAAGCTCCGTAAGTACTGTACACCCTCCAAAGAAACTATCGGCCCTTTTGGGTACGATGGTTGTGAAAATGATCAACTTCCGCAGACACACATGAGTCTATAAATGTGGTGCCTCAAAACATATACCACCAAGTAAGTGAATCTTTTTGTAATTTTGAGTTCTGATAATTACCAAAGAAAATATCTGCACTTATGATTACATGATGCCCCATATATCACAATGCTTCATCCATGTTTCAGAATGATACCTGCTCTAAGAGTGCCGGTACTCTTTTGAGAGAGTGTGTACATTATCTCGTTTCATCAGAGCACGTCTTCTGGATATCTCTTTACCTACCTCGATATATATATTTTTTTGTCTTGTTGTCACTTTTCTCTCTCTTTTTCCTGTTGTCATTTCTGCTTCCTCTAACTTCCATTCCCACTTCTCTTTCCTTCCCTTCCCTTCCATTGTTCTTTTCACTTTCCCTCACTTCATTATTTTCCATTCTCCCATTCTCTCCTCCCCGCTTTCTGTTCTCTTTTACACTGCCTCACATTTTTCCCTTTTAAGTTTCAACTGATCGTCCCTAATCTATTAAGTTTCCCTTTCCTTCTATTCTTCCTTTCTCCGCCACCCACCTTTTCCACCCCCGCCGTCTTCCTTTCCAGGTCCCCTTTTTATTCCTTCCACGTTTCTTCTGACTTTCTTCCTCCTTCCAGTCCTCCCTTCCTACTACTCCCTTTCTCGGTCCTCCCGCCCTTCCTCCCACTTCCTTTCCCTGCTCTGCCTCACTTCCTTCCACCCCCTGTTCCTTCCCTCCCTTCATTCCTAACTCTCTCTCTCTCTCTCTCTCTCTCTCTCTCTCTTTTTCCTTCCCGCCCTTCCTCCCTTCCTCACACTCCCTTTCCCTGCGCTTCCCCCCTCCCTCACTGTCCCTCTCCCTGTCCTTCTATCCTCCCTCCCCACTCTCTTTCCCTGACCTTTCTCCCTCTCTCAAACTCTCTTTTCCTGCCCTTCCTCCCTCCTTGACACCCATATCCCCTGCGTTTCCTTCCTCCCTCCCAACGTCCTTTCCCAGACCTCCCTCACTTCCTCACTCTTCCTTTCCCAGACCTTCCTCCCTCCCTCACACTCCCATTCCCAGCACTTTCTCCTTCTTTTACGTTCTCTTTCCCCGCCTTTCCTTCCTCCCTCCCGATCTCCCTTCCTCTCACTCCCTTTCAGTGCCCTTTCTCCCTCCTCACTCCATTTCCCTGACCTCCTCCCTCCCTCCTCACCCCCTCTCCCTGACCTCCCTCCCTCACCTGCAGAAGGAATCCCCCTCCGGCAATCAGCAGGCAGTTAGCGATACCTGAGCCTCCTCTTCTTTAATCCCTGCCATTGTTCCTTCGGCTCAAGACGCGACCAGCAACAGTTGAAGTTATTCCAGAGGGGAGGAACCAGTGTCGGATTAATAGCTGACTCTTGGGGATTTATAGCTTGACTCTTGGGGATTTATAGCTTGACTCTTAGAGAAATAAATCTTGACTCTTGGTGGGGCTTTCTCGGTGGTTTCTTATCTTACGAACAAGTTCCGGATTAATATATGACTCTTGGGGAATTATAGCTTGACTCTTGGGGATTTATAGCCTGACTCTTGGGGATTTATAGCTTGACTTTTGGGGATTTATAGTTTGACTCTTGGAGATATATAACTTGACTCTTGGGGATTTGTAGCTCGACTCTTGGGGATTTATAGCTCGACTCTTGGCGATTTATAGCCTGACTCTTGGCGATTTATAGCCTGACTCTTGGGGATTTATAGCCTGACTCTTGGGGATTTATAGCTTGACTCTTAGGGATTTATAGCTTGACTCTTGGGGGTTTATAGCTTGACTCTTGGGGATTTGTAGCTTGACTCCTGGGGAAGTAAATCTTGACTCTTGGGGATTTATAGCTTGACTCTTGAGGATTTATAGCCTGACTCTTGGGGATTTATAGCTTGACTCTTGGGGGTTTATAGCTTGACTCTTGGGGGTTTATAACTTGACTCTTGGGGGTTTATAGCTTGACTCTTGGGGGTTTATAGCTTGACTCTTGGGGATTTGTAGCTTGACTCCTGGGGAAATAAATCTTGACTCTTGGGGATTCATAGCTTGACTCTTGGGGATTTATAGCTTGACTCTTGGGAAAATAATTCATGACCTCCCTAACACCTCTTCTTTACCGATTTATTTTTGGATACAGGTGGCTAATATTGTTTTGTACATTATTTATGCAGGTATGGTGATTTTAGAATGACTTAAGTAACACAGAAGTGGATGAAAAGAGTGTAATAAGCAAAATAATTCGCTTAGGAAGAGGTGTTAGGGAGTTTCTTTATCTGATGAGAATACAGGCCTGTCTCATCCGTGTTGCTGAATCATAGAAGAGCTGTCCAGTCTCTCTTTCTCTTTCTCTCTCTCTCTCTCTCTCTCTCTCTCTCTCTCTCTCTCTCTCTCTCTCTCTCTCTCTCTCTCCCTCTCTCTCTCTCTCTCTCTCCAGTTCATCCCTCCCTTCTTACATTCTTCCCACTCTCCTAATCTTTTTTTTTTTCCTTTCTCTCCTCCCTCTTCTTACCCATCATCGGCTCCTGTTTCTCCTCCCTTATCTTCTCTATCTCCCAATTCCTCCCTCCTTTACCCTCTTCCTCTTTTTATTTCATTCCCATTCTCCCTTTCCCTTCTCACTCCCACTCCTTCCCTCTCTTCCTCTCTCCCTTCCTTCTTACTCCCCCTCCACTATGCAAATCCCTCCTTTCCATCATACCTCTCCATATCACTTCTCCAGTCCTTTCCTTCCTTCCTACCTCTGCATCCTACTCTCACATTCCCCCCCACCAGTCTCTCCTTCCCTTCCTACCTCTCCATCCTACTCTCCCTCCTTCCCAATCCCTCCCTCCCTTTTCAGCTCCCCCTCGCCTCCCCCTGCACTCCCCGCGGTCAGGGTGATGCTGAGAATGAGTGGTAATGAGGGAGGTGATGACTGGAGAATGAGACTCTGACACGAAACTCTAGTGATGGAGATGCTGAGGTGTGTGTGTGTGTGTGTGTGTGTGTGTGTGTGTGTGTGTGTGTGTGTGTGAGAGAGAGAGAGAGAGAGAGAGAGAGAGTATTGTGTTGTCTCTTATGGTCGTTTGTGTAATCGTGTATGTGTCTGCATTGATCACTTGCATGTGTATGGCTGCAAGTAAACATCTGCAGTGTCTCAGGCTTCACCCCGACCTCCTCATCCACCTCATTGGACTCCTCAAAATTCCTTCCTAGTAGAGATCACGCGTAAGTCCTTAACCCCTAAAGTTCGGTGACATTTTTTTTTTAACTTTTTCTATTTCCAAGTTTTTTTCATTTAGTTCAGGAGAAATTTTTCGATCGGAAAGGGATATATGCAGCTTTAAGAATCCACTCGCTATACATTAAAAGAAATACTATATACGGTATGGGAAGGAAAGGGTTAGCTCTGACAGTTTAGAAGTGAATGAAAACCGCCCAACAGCAGCTACGTGCTGTATGTAACTAGGAAGGTCCATACCAATGAAATGGTTTAAGAGTTTGACCTTTCACACCTTATACTGTGATGGTGAATACTACTACTACTACTACCACTACTACTACTAATAATAATAATAATATGTAAAACAATAATAATAATAATAATAAAAATAATAATAATAATAATAATAATAATAATAATAATTAGGCAACGGACGTGTGATTAAAGAAGTAAATGGGTGCAACAAATTCACTATTATAATGAGATGCACATAACAAGTGTTGCATCACTTATTTAACTATTCAGCCTGATAAAATATCGGTATTATCATCTCCTCCAAGGAGGTTATGTTTTCACCCCCGTCCATTTGTTTGTTGGTTGGTTGGTTTGTGAGCAAGATTACACAAAAAATACTAGACGAATTTTCAAGAACCTTGGTAGAAGAATGGGCCTTGGTCCAGAATACACTTCATTAAATTTTGCTGCGGATCCGGATAAAGGTGTGGATCCAGGATTTTTTTTTTTTTTTTTCACTTTCCTTAACATTGCGAGATAGGGCGGCGGCGGAGGTAAACCTCCTACTGAGAGCTATTCTAGTTTTTTTTTTTTTTTTAAATCTCAAAACGTTTGTATTCACCTGAGGGTTTTCAACTAGGGGGTTAATATGGCTTTCATTACACTGCTGTAGGTATAAAGCTACGTTGATAGAAGGTAGCCAGGTGGCATAAGAGAGACAGCACAAGGTAACAAGAATAAAGCGAAAACTACATCATCGGGCTGAGGGAGTTACCTTTGTAGTCAGGGGAATGGCTTTACCCCACAGGTGTTACTTGAGCGACTTAGTCAGCGAGGCACGTTGGTGAGATGGCTTCCCCAGCCGAGTGGAGCCGAACAAATTAAAGGCTTGAATGATGAGAGAAAAGGATCCTGCACTCATTTGCACCGGGTGGTTTGGTGATTGCTCTCTCTCTCTCTCTCTCTCTTTTAGAGGGGTGTTCTTTCTTAGTTCTGGATTCGACTCCCTCAAAATAATAATAATAATAATAATAATAATAATAATATTATTATTATTATTATTATTATTATTATTATTATTATCATTATTATTATTATTATTGTTATTATTATTATTGTTATTATTATTATTATTATTATTATTATTATTATTATTATTATTGGTGGTGGTAGGTGGGGGCGCTCACCATCCACTCACTCGATGTAGTGCTGCTCCCGGGTGTCTGCCCTCTCCTCTCCTTCATCCTTCTTTCCTTCCTTCCTCTTCTGTCGTTCTTTCCTTCATTCTTTCCTCTTCCTTCTGCCTACGGGTGACATTACACTTCCTCTTCTGTCTTTTTTTTTTTCATTCTTTCCTCTTCCTTCTGCCTATGGGTTACTCTACACTGAGTGACAAGCCAAATGGTTTCCTGTACACCAGGAAACCATTTACTACGCTAGGTGGTAATCATATAACCAAATTTTGGTGCCTGGTGGTTTAGTGGGTAATTACGGCGCTCCAATCGGATTGAGCCAGTGAAGGTTCATATCCAAGGAGTGGTTGGGGTGTATTGCTCATGTAATGCCACTCAGCGATGAGTGAGGCTGGTCACTCTCATCTTAAATGTCAGGACCAACTTGCCTAGCCCCGGGCTTCTACGCTTCTCATGGGGCAACGTAGGACTGGATGATGGATGGATGGATTACGATATAATAATGATAATGATGGTATCAGAAAGGCCCGTCTCCTCATCTGCTTACTTGTCCATTCATTTCTTTCTCTTGTCTTTCTCTTCCTACAGTTCTTCATTTCTTTATCATGCTCCGTCTCTCCCATCTCCTCTTCGTCCCTCTCCTGTTTCCATTCCAGTTTCTTCCATTATTCTCCCTTTCCTCTGCCAACATTCTCTTCCTTCATGTAATAACTTCTCTTTAACGATACCGGTATGTCTTTCAGCATATCTTCAATTCTCTCATTCACCGCACTTGAACCGCACTATGTGTATCTAATATACTATAGCACTAGCCGTGTGTGTGTGTGTGTGTGTGTGTGTGTGTGTGTGTGTTTTGGGCAGCCGAAACTACTCATTCAAATCACATCAAAATTGGCACAAAAATCGCAAAAAATTCGCTGATGTGAAAAAAACTTGGTCCCATCACGATTGAAAAACTTCTAGTACCGTATATTTAATGAGCGATCACATTTTGACCAAAAAACGCTGCTTCAGGCGTTCGGCATAGGATCTCCGTAGAATTTTTTGCCCGTAGGTACAATTAAAATAAACTACAGCAGCGCAAGAGCCCTCCGCAGGAGCAAGTGCGAGGGGCCCGAAGGGCCCACGAGCACTTCTGTGTGTGTGTGTGTATGTGTGTGTGTGTGTGTGTGTGTGTGTGTGTGTGTGTGCATCGTTCACCATAACCTGCCCAAATTTTTGTCCTTTAGCCACTTGATTCTCAGTAATTCAGTGGTAGCAGACAGTTTCGTGACTCTGTTGTTCATCCTTTCCATACTGTCCCGGTTCTTCGTGACTGGAATTTTAATTTTTAATGTTAATAATATCTTATAACTCAGCATTCAAGATGAAGAGATGGCAGTTTTAGGCAAAACTAAAGTAAAAAGAGTATAACATGTCTTTCCTCTTTTACAGGTGAGTGTGACGACCTCTGGGGCAAAGGGAGGCGGTAAGGAAATGCAAGGAGTTTGACCGGTACTGTACATGTGAAGAGGGAAGTAGGCAGGTACTGTAGAAGGTGCGTTGAGACAAGTATGTGGGTGAGCAGTGTGTTGAGGGAGGTAGGTTGGTAGACACGTCTTGAGGTAAGTAGGTGGGTAGGGAGTGTGCTAAGGGAGGTAGATGGTAAACTGTGTCGAGAGAGGTAGGTGGATAGACACGTGTTGAGGGAAGCAGGTGGGTAGACACTGCGGTGAGGGAGGGAGGTGGGTAGACATGTGTTGAGGGAGGTAGGTGGGTAGCCACTGCGGTGAGGGAGGCAGGTGGGTAAACACTGCGGTGTGGGAGGGAGGTGGGTAGACACTGTGGTGATGGAGGCAGGTGGGTAGACACTATGGTGAGGGAGGCAGGTGGGTAGACACTATGGTGAGGGAGGCAGGTGGGTAGACACTATGGTGAGGGAGGGAGGTGGGTAGACACTGTGGTGAGGGAGGGAGGGAGGTGGATAGACACTGTGGTGAGGGAGGGAGGGAGGTGGGTAGACACTGTGGTGAGGGAGGGAGGTGGGTAGACACTGTGGTGAGGGAGGGAGGGAGGTGGGTAAACACTGTGGTGAGGGAGGGAGGGAGGTGGGTAAACACTGTGGTGAGGGAGGGAGATGGGAAGAGACTGTGGTGAGGGAGGGAGATGGGTAGACACTGTGGTGAGGGAGGGAGGTGGGTAGACACTGTAGTGAGGGAGGGAGGGAGGTGGGTAGACACTGTGGTGAGGGAGGGAGATGGGTAGACACTGTGGTGAGGGAGGGAGATGAGTAGACACTGTGGTGAGGGAGGGAGATGGGTAGACACTGTGGTGAGGGAGGGAGATGAGTAGACACTGTGGTGAGGGAGGGAGGTGGGTAGACACTGTGGTGAGGGAGGGAGATGGGTAGACACTGTGGTGAGGGAGGGAGGTGGATAGACACTGTGGTGAGGGAGGGAGGTGGGTAGACAGCAGTGTGTTGAGGAAGGACAGTGGGCAGTAATTTTGTTTGCATAGATGACCTAAATGATTGAATTTCCTCAACGCTTCTTAATTCTACTGGGGTCGAGACAACTTTTGTATTTTATTTCACCTACTACAGGACTATTTTTTTTGCTGTATAGGTCATACGAACCTTAAATATTAATAAATTTTCTAGTAATCCTTTTACAATCAATGCAACTCTAGTATTTTATTACAACTAGCTTTGAATGATCTTACTCAGCTGAGCTTGAGTCATAGGATCCAGACACTGGTAATTGTGATAAAATGAACTCTCTCATGGTCAGGACAACTACCGACAATTGGGTCACAGTAAATATAGAAACTTGAGACTGGTAATATTCTTGTGTTACACATCTTTTTTAAAAATCGGCATAAGGGGTAAAACTCTTTCAGTAAATGAATGTTTGCTTTTTCCAGACGATTTTATTCAGCATAGGACTAGCTTATCGAACTAGAGGTGTTCAATGTAACCTTTACTCCCACCATCAGTACACCCACCGCCAGGCAACTTGTCTTTTCAGCCCCGTCTCGTTCTGAAGTCATGGCTCCCCCCCCTCCTTACCCTCTCTACGGGCAGTGGGTGAGGAGGGGTGGGGCGTAAGAGACAAGTTACGTGGCGACGAGTATACAGGCATTTCCAAAGCTAAATAAATTGGTGCTGTGGTAGAGTTATAAATAATCTTATAAAGTGTCATCGTGGTGAATGTAATTAAGATGAGTGGATTGCAAAATAAACCCCTGATGATAAGGTGCTCGGAAAAATATCAGAGCCATCAAGAATGCGACCAATAGGACAGGTAAAGACCTAGACAGACTGGCAGATAAGCAGGCAGACACAAGACTATGGGCAATAGCGAAGTATGCAACTTCAAAGAGATGGAAAGCAAGTTAGAGGTAGAAAGTTTCAGTGAGAGAGAGAGAGAGAGAGAAGCAACTTCACTGAGAGGAGAGACGGGTACAGAGGTAAAGAGGTCAAAAAAAGAGAAACAGGCAGCTTCATAGAGAGGGAGGACAAGTAGAGAAATGAGCAGCTTCAAGGAGATGGAAAGCAGAAATAGAGGCAGTCAGTTTCAAATATAAGAAACTGAATAAAAGGGCAGGGAGAATCACAGAGAGGGAAGGAGATTGAGTGGTGGGGAGGCTGGTAGAGAGGCAGAAAGGTAGAAAAGCAAGTAAGGAGGTAGAAGGGCACATATAGAGGTAGAAACATAGATACAGAGGTAGGAAGGCAGATACAAAAGTAGGGAAGCAGTTTGAGAGGTAGGCAGGCAGCTAGAGAGGTAGGAGGACAAGCAGAGAGACAGCGAGTCACAGAAAGAGAAGGCCGGTAAAGTGGCAGAGAGAATCACCGAGAGACAGGTAGAATCACAGAGAGGGAAGGCACGTTGAGAGACAGGAAGATTCACAGAGAGACAGACAGAGGCAGGGAAAGGGAAGACACGTGCAGTGGTAGAAATAATCACAGAGAGGGCAGGCAAGCAGAGAGGCTGGAAGCGTCACAGAGGGGACAGGCAGGTAGAGAGGCACGCAGATTCAAGGAGAGATAGGCAGGCCCACAGAGAAGGAAGGCAGTTAGAGAAATAAGCAGACAGAATGTAAATCAGGCAGGTAGGAAGGTAAGGTGATGCAGGTGGAAGGGTCAAGGTGATGTTTCTGGCGTGGAATAGTAATACCTTTGAACGGAGTTGAAGGAGACACCGGGAAATCCTCTTGTTACACAACTGCCGTTCATTTGGCCATTTTTGTCTTTTCCAGGAAGGTTAGGTGAGTTCAGTCTTAGTTATGTTAGACGAGGTTAGTCTGTTTGCGCTAGGGTTGGTTGTCAGTCTGTAAGGATTATGTTGAGTTGGTTTGTTATGGTTAGGTTAGGTCAGTCTGTTCGATTTGCGTGATATTAGTTAGGTTAGTCTATTCGAATTAGGTTAAGTTAGTCTGTTAGGGCTAGGTTAGTTATCCCGTCGGGGTTAGGTTAGTTTCCTGGGTTAGGTTGATTTTATGATAGGGTTTCGATAGGTTTGTGGCATGGGTTAGGTTAGTCTTTTTGGGTTAGTTAGGTTAAATTGATAGGGTTAGGTTCATTCAGTCTGGTACAGTTAGTTAAGTTAGTCTCTTAGGGCTAGGTTAAGTTAGATTTGGGCTACCAGTAAATGAAGTAAGAGACGGATAAGACTTAGCCAGTGTTGCTAAATAGGCTTACAGTACAGAAGTGACTTGACCCTGTATTGTAGGTGGCAAAAGAGGCCACGCAGCACTTCAATCGTAACATTTTATTCTGAACATCACATCTCATTATTCTCCTGCATGGTGATGATGTAAAGGATGTCACTATTAAAATAAAATACAGAATACAAGAGAATCTTAAGGCATAATAAGCAAAATAAATCGCAAGGGAAGAGGTACTACGAAGCTATCTGTGCCAGCTGGAATAGGGATTCCAGGATTATTTTCAAGATGGATGAGTAAAGAATAATCTGGGAATGAAAGTTCAACCCTTAGGCGACAAGAGATTATCCGTAGATTACATTGATGATGATGATGATGATGATGATGATGATGATGATGATGATGATGATGATGATGATGATGATGATGATGATGATAATAATAATAATAATAATAATAATAATAATAATAATAATAATAATAATGATGATGATGATGATGATGATAATCTATCTATCTATATACCTAGGCTGCTTCCCCCAAGGAAAGGGAGGTAGCCGAGACAGGACGACACACTCCCCATTTACTCATCCATTCAAACACATTCACTCGCATCTTAGCCCCAGAGGGGAGAACGGACAGATCCTCACCGCACCACACCGCACAAGGGTCAACTGCGCAATGCAATCAGTGACATCCGCAGCAGGGCCCGACAGCAGAGCTGGTTTACCCCTGCCACATCATAACAGACTCATCCCCTTACCCGCACCTGACCTGAAACAGCTGATGATAATAATAATAATAATAATGATAATAATAATAATAATAATAATAATAATCCATCCATCCATATCCAATCCTACGTTGCCCCATGAGGAGCATAGGAGCCCGGGGCTAGGCAAGTTGGTCCTGACATTTAAGATGAGAGTGAATAATAATAATAAATATAATAATAATCTATCTATCTATCTGTTGCCAGACGCCTCAATCCCGTTTGGGGTGGCCACAAACAAATCGCCTCCAAGTCGCCCTGTCCCCCGCCATTTCACTGCCCTGCTCCCAACTCACACCCCCCTCTCTCATATACCTCTCCACCCCATCCCTCCATCTCATCCTCGGCCTCCCCCTCCCTCTTCCCCCCTCCACCTCACTCACATACACTCTCTTCGTCAGTCTTTCACCCTCCATCCTCTCCACATGGCCAAACCACCTCAGTGTGTTCCTCATAACGCTTCCTATCACATCCACATCCACACCACAACGCTTCTTTATATCCTCATTCGTCAGCCTGTCTCTCCACGTGACTCCACAGGCTCCTCTTAAATAACTCATTTCCACTGCTCTCACCCTTGACTTGTGTCCTTCCAACAATGTCCAAGCTTCACTTCCGTACCCCCTGGGGGTAGGGGGGTTTTCAAGAATACTCCCCCAGTATCCCTGCTTGTCGTAAAAGGCGACTAAAAGGGTTGGCGGAGGGTTAGTGCCCCTCCCCGGAAAACAACTAACTAAAAAAAAAAACAAGAAGCCTCGGACAAGGATAATAATAATAATAATAATAATAATAATAATAATAATAACAACAACAACATTAACATCAACAACAACAACAATAATAATAATAATAATAATAATAATAATAATAATAACAACAACAACTAGAAAGCACTCAGAGAGCGCATACCCCCGCCAATGTCATTGCCATTAAAAAGGATCCGGACCCGGATCCGTGGAGGCATTGTGTGAAATACATAGGATCCGGATCAGCCCCCAGATTTAATAGTTTTATCCTTGACCCATGCTTCACTCTTCCACAAAATTTTATTGAAATTCATTGAGAACTTTTGGAGATATTGTGCGGGATACGCAGGATCCGGATCCGGATCAGCCCCCAAATTTATTCAATTCTTTCTTGACCCATGGCCCACCCTTGCAAGAAATTTAATTGAAATTCGTTGAGAACTTTTGGGGATATCGTGTGTACATACAAACAGAAATACTGTAGGTGAATACATAACCTCCTCCAACCTCGTTGGCGGAGGTAATAAACTCAAATTAGAGTAGCTGAAAGGTAATAAGAATAATATAGTTAAGATTTCTATACAAGTAGTCATTTCAGAATTAATACTGTAAGCTATATTATATGATGCTAAACTTTTCCCTGCCATGATATACCTCTGCTGAAAAAAAGTACCCTGGCAATGACACTGAAGTTTGCACCAGTGTGGAGACGAAAATTAAAGGAGGTAATTTTGAGTTCTGCTTCTTGTCTTCAGTGCCGTGTTAGTAAGTTATTGTTTGCTTCCTCCATACGACTTTATTCAACTCGAGAGGGCGAGGACGAGATGGAGGGAAAGACTGATTGATTGCAGTAATAGTTCTTAGCGATGCAGGGATTGCATGGAGAGGCATATAAATGAGGGTGACGTGAACTGGAGAGTGGGCAGTCTGATCGCCGTGGACAAGGTGACATGGAGGCGATTAGTCTGTAGCCAACCCTTCTAGGATTAAGGCGGTTGACTATAAACAGAGGGAAAACAACTGTTATACTGACTGGGCGGATGAAGGCTGTGTATAACCTTTCTGCTTCAGTCTCCAATTACCTAAAAGAGCAAGGATGAAATTTAAAATTGTCCTCGTAATGAAGGGAATAGACCATCATTTTCTGGAACTTCTCTCAGTGGACCAGTATCATTCTGTTATTATCATTAAACTCATCGCTGTAAAAAGAAAAATATTTAGTTAAACGTGTGCATAAAATACGAGATTCGTTTAAGCTGACTGCGTTTATGTGATGCCCGGTTTCCATTGCTTGTGCCTTAATAACTTTTCAGTGCTTCTGGTTGTGTCAGTAAAGAAGCATTTAATGTGTGTGTGTGTGTGTGTGTGTGTGTGTGTGTGATTTATCCTTGAATCAACTGGTATGACTCACTTATACCAATACCTTCTTTAATCCCTGGAATCAGATGACGTACTGTTAAGAACTCCACATTCTGTGGAGTTCTAATTGTTACTGAAGATATTATATATATATATATATATATATATATATATATAGGACTGCAGGCTTTAGTGGCTCTCCCCCAGCTGTCTAATACTCGTCTTTTCGGAGACAGAAGAAAGCTGCAGGTAGTATGTAACCGGTCACTGCCGCCGCCGCGAGAAGATTTTCCTCCCCAGCACCAACTCTGATGAGAGAGGGAGAGAGAGAGAGAGAGAGAGAGAGAGAGAGAAGGAGGAGGAGGAGAAGGAGGAGGCAGGCGTTATTAGCATATGATACCTGGCGGGACGGGTGTCAGAACCGCCACGCAAGGCCAGTTGAGGCGGGTCTTAATTAGGCTGGCTCACCTCACACCGGGCCTCAGGTGCCGCAACACACACCTGCACAGGCTGACAAGAAAGCGACGAAGAAGACAACTTTCATGAAGGGGACGAGGAAGACAACTTATAAAAAGGGCGCGAGGAAACCAGCTTATAAGAAGGGGGCGAGAGAGACAGCTTATAAGGGGACGAGGAAGACAGCTTATAAGAAGGGGACGAGAGAGACAGCTCATAAGAAGGGGGCGAGGAAGACAACTTATAAGAAGGGGGCGAGAAAGACATCTTGTAAGGAGATGAGAGAGGCAGCTTATTAAAAAGGGACGAGGGAAACACAAAATGGGACGAGGGAGACAAAAAGGGACGAGGAACATGAAAAGGAGACAAGGGACATGAAAAAGGGGACGAGGGACATTTAAAGGGGACGTGGGAGACATGGAAAGGGAACGTGGGACATTAAAAGGGGACGAGGGAGACATTAAAGGACCAGGGAGACAGAAACGGGACGACAAAAATGGGACGAGAGACAAAAATGGGACGAGGGACATTGAAAGGGGACGAGGGACCTAAAAAGGGAACGATGAAGACAGCTTCTAAGAAGGGGACGAGGGCGATGGTTTATAAGGAGGAGACGAGGGAAACAACTTGTAAGAAGGACGTGGGAGATATAAGAACGGTACGTGGAAGACAAGAAAGGGACGAGGAAGACATGAATGGGAGGACGAAAACATGAATGGGACGAGGAAGACAAGAAAGGGACAAGGAAAATAAGAAGGGACGAGGAAGACAAAAAGGGACGAGGAAGACAAGAAGGGGAGGACAAAGGCAAGATGTTGACGAGGACAGCACGTGGGGGACGAGGGAGATAATAAGGGCACGTCATTTTTTTTTTTTTTTACTTAGATAACGTCAGAATATATTAACTCATTTGGGAAAAGAAAGTGAAGCAGTTAGTGAAGGCTTTATCAGTATTTGACCCAAGAGGTCGAAAAGTCGTCTGGAGATAGTAAACAAAAATAAACAACCGTGTTCGTTGATTGTACGACCTGCACCATGCCATGAAACCGTCAAAGAGGGGGTGAAGGGGTAGTAAAAGTATGTGCGAGATGAACAAAGGGTTGAGTGCGTTAGGTTGTAGAAATTGTAAGCTCTGGGGCTGGGAAAGGAAAATATACCCTGCCAAAGTGAGTGTTGTAACATTGGTGGCTTGACTGCGGTGAAGGTTCAAAATAACCACCTAGAATGAAAGTGTCAGGAAGGGTAAAGTAATGGGCGTCGGAGAGAAATGAAGTGGAAGGATGAGCTTGAATTGCAGAGGGGTGGGGAAAGGTCATAAAAGGATTTCCATGAAAATGGGTGAATGAAATAATCTGGAGACAAAGAATAAACTGAAAGCTAAAGTTATCATATTAAAAGGGAAGTTTCTTCGCCCGATTAGGATTGATTGGCGTTAGACTGAATAAAAAGTCTAAGTCGTGTGGTGTGACACTGAATGAAACATTTACATTGCCTACGTTTAGACTGAATAAAATGTCTGATTGGATCCACAGACTTCTGAAGGGTTAATGGACATAGACTTGACCCTTCAGAAGCGAGTGATATTGTTTTGTAAAATAAAATCGTATTATGTTATCCAGAAATAAATATTCAACCCTTTCAATCCGATTATTTTTTTAAAGTTCTCATGGCACCTCCAGACACTTTTGTTTACTCGAGGAAACGCCTTGTAAAGACGGCATTAGAGACAGCCTAAAATAACTTTCTCATAATCAGATTTTTCTTCCTTAGTTGAAAATCGTCTTAATACAGAAGGAAAGAAATTAAGAGTATGTCATTGGACTGAAGAGGATAATGAAATCAGTGCTGTAAACGGATGAAATAATATATATATATATATATATATATATATATATATATATATATATATATATATATATATATATATATATATATGAACTACTGTTTGTGGTAGGTGGGGACGCTAACCATCCACTCACTCAATGTAGTGCTGCTCTCGGATGTGTGCCCTGTCCTCTCCTCCATCCTTCTTTCCTTCCATCTTCTTCTATCTTTCTTTCCTTCATTCTTTCCTCGTACTTCTGCCTACGGGTGACTTTACACTCCCTCTTCTGTCTCTCATTCCTTCATTCTTTCCTCTTCCTTCTGCCTGTGGGTGACTCTACACTGAGTGACAAGCCAAATGGTTTCCTGTACACCAGGAAACTATTTACTACGCTGGGTGGTAACCATATAACCAAATTTTGGTGCCTGGTGGTTTAGTGGGTAATTATTGTGCTCCAATCGGATTGAGGCGGTGAAGGTTTATATCCAAGGGGTGGTTGGGGTTTATTGCTCATGTAATGCCACTCAGGGATGAGTGAGGTTGGTCACTCTCATCTTAAATGTCAGGACCAACTGTCTAGCCCCGGACTCCTACGCTCCTCGTGGGGCAACGTAGGATTGGATAATGGATGGATGGATGGATGGATGAACTACTGTTATATGCAGAGCGTGTAAATTGTTACCAAAAACAAATGGAAATATAGCAGACTGAGGGTAAATGTCCGCAACTACAGGTAAATGATAAACTTTCAGGATAATTCTGTCCTGGATAATCGAAGTCTTCTGTAGTCGTAGGGCAATTAACCCTTACATTCCGATGACGTATATTCCATTTGATTTTAGTTACCATCCTACAATTTTATTTACTTTACGACACACCGTCATTGATGTAGGAGACGGCGAAGACTATCAAACTCCCTCCGTTCCAGCACTCTTCCCAGAGCTGAAGGAAATCGTCGTGTGGCAGGAGTAACAAAACATAACCTGCCTCATGGTGAAGAGGTACTGTAAATTCAAGAACCCAATCCTACCAACCAGAATTAAAATACTCTAGTTCGACTGCTAATTTCTCGATGTGTGCTTCCACTCTCGAAACGATTTTATGTAAAGTAAGAGAGATTTTCAAACTGGATGGGTTATGAGTAGCCAAATTAACCACTGTATTAATAGAAAACTGTGGCAGGTTAATTTAAAACATCCTGGTGGTAGTAGGAATAAACTGCCAAATGTCAAGGGATAAGAGGAATTATGTGCGAAAGTTAACACGTCGGAGGCAGGCGTTGAGGTGTTCTCTTACGCCTTGTCCGAAACCCAACTATACCGAGGTTTTTATAGCGACGAAACCCCTGACATCTTTCAGTTTAGTTATGGCCGAGTTTCGTAAGATTGGGGGATTGGTTTGACTAGTAACCAAGGAGACCCCTCGCTAAGACCCATTGTCTTTCATGCAACCACGACTTAGAATTCATGCCGTGAGATTAACCCAGTTCCGTCAGACAAAAACAGAGAGGCTGGAGTTTCTGTATCTCTGGCATCCTTCAAAACACCAGGTGTGAAGAGAGGGACGACCCAGGCTGACGCATCGTATATCGCGTGTGGAACAGTGGACCTGATATATATATATATGTGTGTGTGTGTGTGTGTGTGTGTGTGTGTCTGTTTTCGTATATGCTTGCAGGTGTGTGGGCTTATTAACATGAACTTTTATTTTGCCCAGTATTTTGCCACACATTCAGACTTATTCTTACTCCTTACGGTGGTTATTGAGACTCTCTCTCTCTCTCTCTCTCTCTCTCTCTCTCTCTCTCTCGTTAAGCATCATATCTACCAACCCCCCCCCTCATTTATTACATCCTTCTCCTCCTCAGCGATGAACATCACAAGTGCCTCCTCTCTCATCTTGGTCGCCTCTCTTTCGTTAACCATTAGTTGTGTCACCCGGTCATTGATCATTACCGTTAAGTGTCGCCGTCGTTAACCATGTCTCTCGTTGACCATCCTCGCTAATCACCATCCCCGATAATCACCATCCCCGTTAATCGCCATCCTCGTTAACCACCATCATCGTTAACCACCATCATCGTTAATCACTTTCCTCGTTAATCACCATCCTCCTTAACCACCATCCTCGTTAATCACCGTCCTCGTTAACCACCATCATCGTTAACCACCATCATCGTAAATCACCATCCTCGTTAACCACCATCATCGTTAATCGCCATCATCGTAAATCACCATCCTCATTAACCACCATCCTCGTTAATCGCCATCGTCGTTAACCACCATCATAGTTAATCACCATCATCGTTAATCGCCATCCTCGTAAATCACCATCCTCGTTAACCACTTTCCTCGTTAATCACCATTCTCGTTAACCACCAACCAGAACACGGCAAAGGCACTCGACCGTGTTCAGGTGAGCCAAGAAGACTGCCCACACTTTCCTGTTCTAATATGTATATATTTTTTTCTGTATATTTACAATTGGATCCTTTCAGTACGATGGTGTTTGTATTACTAGGCTATATATTCTCGGGCGCCAAACGATTTGATTCAGCCCAAGAGGGATTTTGCAAGCTGAAGGGACTAGATACAGCCTACATTAACCGCCTTACTACCAGGGCGCTCTTCTAAGATGAATAAAATCGTCTGGAGGTCGACAGAATAAAATGAAAACAACAGGTGGAAGCAGGGCAGTGAAATGGCGATTTGTCTGAGGCCACCCCTTACGGGATTAAGGCGTCTGGCAAGAGATAGATAGACATCCTCGTACTGAAAGGGTTCGTCGTCTCTTGTGCGTTATTTACCGTGCGTCTTTTTGCAGTGGACGTGATTGTATCGGTAACATAAATATGAATAAAGCATATGTCGACCCTAACTCTGTGTATTGATAAAGTACATTCAGTAGAGCAGAGCAACGCCAGAGCTGCTACTGTGCATGTCAGGGGAGGGTAGAACTGGCTAGGGGAGAACAAGGCAGGGCAGGGATAGGAAGGATGGGTAAGTAGAGTAGGTCAGAACGGGTCAGGGCAGGGCAGGGAAAGAAAAAGTATTTCAAGGCATTATCAGACAGGCTGAAGCAGAGCAAGGCAGGGCAGAACAAGGCAAGGCAGGAGACCAGAGCTTGGCAGTGTGTTACTAAGTAATGCACTGCGATGAGTACTGTACTGTTAAAGCTTATGTGTCTCTGTCTTTCTCCACGTGTGTCGGTGGGATCTTAGTACAAAATTCAGTGTACAAAAGAGGTAAAAAGAAAGAGAGAGGGTCCATATGGGGAATAGGTAAGTATTCCCATGGAGAGAAAAAAGGAACGTGGGGAATAGGAAAGTTCCCCCCAATTGAGAAATGAGACCAAAGGAGAATAGTAAGTCCCGCTTATAGGTGCGTATAGTTACATGGAGGAGTAGGTAAGTCTGCCTCATAGAGGGAAACTAGGTCCATGGGGCAATAGGTAGGCCCCATTTGAGGGGAAATAGGCCCATGTTGGGATAGCTTCAAGTGGGAAAGAAGTTTCTGGTGGAATAAGTCCATGGAGGAAAGTAGGTCCATCGGATGAAAGTTGGTTTGTAGGGGAATTACGTGTTCCCATGGGGAGAAAATTATATATATATATATATATATATATATATATATATATATATATATATATATGTGTGTGTGTGTGTGTGTGTGTGTGTGTGTGTGTGTGTGTGTGTATCCTTCTTTCCTTCCATTCTCTTCTGTCTTTCTTTCCTTCATTCTTTCCTCTTCCTTCAGCCTGTGGGTGACTCTACACTGAGTGACAAGCCAAATGGTTTCCTGTGCACCAGGAAACCATTTACTACGCTGGGTGGTAACCATATAACCAAATTTTGGCGCCTGGTAGTTTAGTGGATAATTATTGCGCTCCAATCGGATTGAGCCGGTGAAGGTTTATATCCAAGGGATGGTTGGGGTTGATTGCTCATGAAATGCCACTCAGGGATGAGTGAGGCTGGTCATTTTCATCTTAAATGTCGGGACCAATGCCTAGCCCCGGGCTCCTACGCTCCTCATGGGGCAATGTAGGATTGGATGATGGGTGGATCATCCTTGAGAGACTAAGTCAGTGGAAGAAAAGCCCCATGGATGGAATACGTCCATGGGGAAAAAACATGCCCAGGGTCCATGAGGAAAGAGATCCACGGGGGGACATAGGTGGGTGGAGGGTTAACCCCTTAGAGCAGGGGTTCTCAACCAGGGGGGAATTTAAGTGTCTCAGGAGGGGAATTGAGGCCATAAAATAGCAAGCTCAAACTGTTGTTATATTCATCTTTTTATTGCCTCTGAACACAAAACATAATGTGCATCAGTTAGGCCCAAATTGTGTGTGTGTTTTTTTTTTTTTTCAGTGTATTGTTATTTTTATAATAACTAAGGAATAGTGTGAGAAATAACGGAAGAGAAAATTTTCTCTCAGGTCCATTTCAGTTGTTTCTGTGAGTGAGAAAATATGTGTGTACGTGCGGTCCGAGGTGGAGGAGGAGGCTTGTTTTCTTTCATGTCTAATTCCTGTGTGTTCGTCCTGTCAGCTGGTTTTGTTTGCCTAAGTTGGGGAAATGGCGAAGGAACTACCAAAACCTCTCAAATCAAGGGGAACTTCATCTCGACTAAAAAAAAAAATGCAATTATTTTTACGTATTTTATAAACTGAAACCCTGAGAGAGAGAGAGAGAGAGAGTCGTCGTATTCATGTACCGTCAGGTTTTCGTTTTGGACGTGTACAAACTAGTGACGCTGTTGGCCCTCAGGCCTCGGCAGATTCTGTCACTCATTATTTTATGCGTATTATTCAGGTAAGCACCTTATGAGTAAGACTGTCTTGGAAAGGGGGGAATGACATTCTGCCATATGGTGGAAGGGGTGAATGGGGCAAAAAAGGTTGAGAATCACTGCCTTAGAGGATGCAGCTGGAGCTGGGCATATGTTACAAGTGTATCTGAAGCTGGCAGTGTACTGAGGAATCCTATGTTCCTTGGACCATGTTACCCACTCCACAGAATGGGAAAGCGCGGTCTTATTCCAGGGGAGAGGACGATAAAGGAGGCTTAGAGAGAAATCGTTGCCTAGCATCAGGGAACGTCACGTTACAGAAAATCGGTTTTAGGACCAACTATGCTATTGTTATGAGCATCTTTTTAACGTGAATTGAAGTATTATTTGCGTTTACTGTGACTCTTTAAAAATCAGTCACTTGCTGCAAAGGAGGACTACGCAGTTTTGCTGTGCTTGTTTGTCTTTTCACATTTATGTTGGATTAGAGAGAAAGAGAGAGAGAGAGAGAGAGAGAGAGAGAGAAAAAAAAAAAAATGAACATGAGTGCTTAATCTTGGAATGGAATTATGAGGAGGGGGAATGATGGTGTAGTCAAAGTCTGCCATTATGTATTTGCCCAAATTATATGTTGATTGAAAATACGTGCGATTATGATCCACCCCTTGTTTGTGGTCGCTAGTGATTAAGATGACACTGATTATTACTTTCCTCTCTCTCTCTCTCTCTCTCTCTCTCTCTCTCTCTCTCTCTCTCTCTCTCTCTCTCTCTCGTTCCCTGAAAATTTATGTATTTATTGTATCCTTAAGCCCAAAATAGATCAGCCTACACAATTTTGATATTCTCGTCAAACAAAAGTTTTTTTTTTTTTTGTGGGCTACAATTTACTGAAATAAATTTTAGTTATTAAGTTGCGATATCTATTCCTTTATTTTTCTCAAGCGAAATTTATTTTATTTTATTTATTTATTTTTGTGGCTCTTTCTCCTTTTATGTCTCATAGGCTACTTGCACTAAAGCCAACCCCTTCAGTAACTTGGCGTCTTGTTCTAATATTATCATTCTTGGCATTTCAAGATGATTGAGCCCTTCAGTAGGGAGACGTATATTCTTAGTAACACCAGACGATATTCTTCAACTTAAGAGATTTATTGCAGTAAAGGGGTTATCAGGGTTATACCTGTCCCGTTTCGAAAGTCTCTTCTGAGTCGAATAAATATCATCTGTAAGTAGCAAATAAATAAAAAGATAAATACATAAATAAAAGAAAATGTAATCCCTTAACGCGGTAAACTAGTTAATGTCAGCTTTTGCGTGGACGGTAGGTTGATGACAGAATCATTTGAAAGCCACTTCTTCATTGTGAAGCAAACCTAGTAAACCAAGGTTTTTACTGTTAGCCGTGAGCTAAGAACAGACACATACGAGTATATAGCCGTAAGCCTGTCAGTTGTGCTGTCTTCACACCCAGAGGTATCTCATTCATGGAAGGAGAAAAGCTACCTGATTACCTGCCAGCTCGTAACTCCATTGTTCCACAGACGCAGATTGCTAGGAGAGTTTAACGTCTTAATTGGTACGATAGGGCGAGACGCTAAAATCGGTTGTGTCTGGAAGAACCCAGCGGAGAGCATGATTCAAGTGTTAGACCACACTTCTGTACCATTATACTTAAAGTGCTACATCATCCCTCTCTGACTTTCTCACTTCTAACCATCAAATGCCTTCAAAACATTTTTTTTTTTTTCCGATGGGATCCACCATAATGGTTTTCGATAACTATGTTCCTGTGCTCCTATTCAGTCTTTTGTCTGTTGGCCTGCACTGTTCATTCTTGGGGGAAATTTACTTTCATTCAGCCTGTCCTGAAGAACGACGGTCGCTTTCAGCCCATATATATATATATATATATATATATATATATATATATATATATATATATATATATATATATATATATTTTACCGGACAGAGGAAGGAAAAACAAAATGAATAAAAAAACATTCACCAGATTACTGGTGTCCTCCATTCGTAAAAATTTGTAACAGCTGGGGATGAACAGCTGTAGGTTGAAGTTTGGGAGGGAACAACTCTGGGGAAGCGAGTTCCAGAGAGATGCAGTCCAGAGAATAAAAGATTTCTGAGAGGCCGAAGTTCTGCAATGTGGCAGTGTGACATTTCAGTCATGAGCGCTTTCAGATGCCATGTAGCACAAGGGAAGGCATGGAGAGGTGGCACAATGGATGCAACTTCGTCTAAGCATTTGCCATAAAAAATGCCTGTAAAATAATGCAAGGGAGGCAACATTCCTTCTTACCTGTGGGGGAGGTAGTTTATTTCTAACAGCAGCGTTAATAATTCTAGCAGCTTTGTTCTGAATTTTGTCTGATTGTTTTAGTGAGACCTCTCCACATCCATTCCACAAGGGTGAGCAATATTCAAGCTGAGAGCGCACATGACTTGTAAATTATAGCTAACTGTTCGTCAGTGAAGAAGCTCCGAGCTCAGTGCAATAATCCAAGTTTCTGTGAGGCGGTTTTAGCAAGTGATCTGACATGAGAGGTCTAGCTGAGGGCACTGTTAAGTGAAACACCGAGAATTTCAATACTTTTGGAGATAGGAATATTAGAAGCACTGAAGGTAATATAGGAATCAGGCAATATCTGTCTATTAATAAACTGTATATATTTGGTTTTACTAGTATTAAATGAGACAAGGTTATTTGGTCCCTATTCAGTGATCCTAGATAAGTCTTGATTTATGGAGATGGCTGTACTGAGTTGTGAGTTGGAGTTATTAAACTTTGTGAATGGGTGTTTAAGTGTGAATGAACTGTGAAGTGCTTAGCCACTCAGTTCCTATTATCAGTTGTGCTTTTAAATACTTGAATCTGTCCTTAACATGAAGTTTGTGAAGCACCTTTTCCTCCTAAATTTCTTCTCGACTACAAGCGGGAATAGATCCTCCACTGGCGATCCACTTTTTTTATTTTAAACTCATGCTGACCTTTCTTCTTTTGGGATTTCAAAGAAACATTTACTGTGTGTGTGAGTGTGTGTGTGTGTGTGTGTGTGTGTGTGTGTGTGTGTGTGTGTGTGTGTGTGTGTGTGTGTGTGTGTGTGTGAACTGCTAAAGCGAGAGTTTTGCTTCTCAGTGTTTTCAGTATCTGTCTAACTCGGACTAACCACTGTTCTGAATATCTACCATACTAGCAATCTCTTAGTGAGCAGATCAAGGTCGTATGAAAGAGAGACTGAGAGCTAAAAATAAGATGTGAAACTGAAGAAATGTTTTAGAGGAAGATGGCAAAATTCGAGGCAGGAGCAAGTAAACAAAAAATGGATAGCCTGGGCGGCATTCGTGAAGGTAGTCTGCTAGGCCGGCGAAATACAGAAGAGATGAGATTCTGCGTAGAAAGTGAGAATATGATTGGAAATAAATAGGCGTATATTCTTTTCACCTTAACTTGGTCTAAAACTAAAACTGACATTTCTTTCTCTCGGCTCCTGAACTGTCAAATGCGACTAACTCTGAAACATAGTGCTAATAACGAAGAAGTGCACTGGGAAGGATGCAGAGTCGTAGTATTGTCCCTTTTTGCCATCCAGTTACAAGAAGTAAGCTGCAAAAGGACGAAAATCCACCAAGTTAAGGTGAAAGAGCAGGGCTGGTAGATAATAAGGAGGTTAGGAATGAGAATGAACAGAACCAAAGCGAGGCTAATAGACAGAAATCTATGCTCCGTTCATTTGACATGGGTGAAAATGGCCATCTCTCCATCTTGAGGGCAAGGCTCCGACAAGAGATTAACACTGGTGTATGATATTATTCACGAAAAAGTGGTATGATAAAGATACTGTATAGAGCCGTAGCACTATCTTCTACCACTGAACTACCGGAAATAAACTGCAAAAGAATGAAAGTTTCCGCCTGCTTAAGGTTCATGAACTATTGTTGATAAGAACGGAAAGAGTAGATAAGCTGAGAGGTTATACAACATGCATGAAGGCAGACGGCAAGCCAGGCAGGTATGCGGACCGCCCGGGACAACCCCGACCTTTCCTAGGGCGGGCCTGGGGCAGACAAATCACCAGTCATAACATAAGAACCGTCCACCCATTTAGTCCCGGGCCACGCTGCAGGTAGTTACGGCCGATAAATTGTAACTCGCGTCCGCCTCGGCATACGCCAGCAGGCCAGGGTAGACGAGGCGGCTACTTTGGCGGACAAGGAGGATCCAGGGGTGCAAACAGGGTGGAATCTTGGAGCTGTGTGTGTATAAAAGAGTTGCTGTAGTTGACTATACCACTTCCTTTATCTGATGATCCCTAGCTCCATTTATCTCGTCTCATGGCTGAGTTGTCAGACTGGAAGCTTGATTTGGTTAGTAACTAGGAAAAACTCACTTCTACCTCGTAAGACTCACTGAATTTCATCCATGTACTACTTAATATTAAAGACTTGAAAGTGACTTAGTTCCACTGGGTGAAAACAAATCGATTATAGTTAGACCCATAGAGGAGGCAGCCGGTGCTCTGAATCAGTCATGTGCAACATACACAGTCAGTTCCAGACCATATTGTGTCCAGGCGTCTAGATCTTTTTGCTTCCATTGAGACGACGTATTTTTAAAAGCCGTCAGTACGATTTTGGTCCGCTTTCTCTGAATAAAATGGAACAGTAAAAAAAAAAATGTTATATGAAAATGCCTGATCAGTAAAAGAGGCAGAGGAGAGTGAAAGACATCAGACTGGGAAGTACAGTGGAGTGTGGGACATGAATGTATGGAGAATCCTTTGATGGTGAATTAGGACACAGTGACTGATACAAAATGTAGAAAATGAGAAAAAAAATGGGTGCATGAAAACTTACGCAGCACAATGAAAGCACCGTACAGAGGTGGATGGAGATGAGTTAAGAAGGAGAGACAGGAATTGTGGAGGATATAAGAATAAGGGTGGACGCAGAAAGATGAGGAAGCTAGGGATACAGAGAAGCTAAAAAAAATAAGTTAGATGAAAAAATGCAAAACGAAAACAGATTGCGTAATGGAAGAAACAGGCAAAAGATGAGATTAGTGTTTATGTATGTATGTATGTATGTATGTATCTATGTATGCATGTATGTATGTGGTAATGTATGTATGTATGTATGTATATAGCCTATGATTGTATTGTGGCGCACGGCATGCACACTCCTGACACTGGAGGGACGTTCTTCATTTTTCGTTCAAGCCGTGTTTTACGAATTTTGAAGGTAAATTGGTCCATAGAAATGAATATCACAACTTTTTGTCAATGGAAAAATGACCCCACCCCACCCAGTGCTTCACGCATGGGTATAGGTGTGGAATGATTTTCGAGTTGGGATGAAAAAGTGTTTGTGAAAATTATGGTAGAGTAAGTGTGTGTGTGTGTGTGTGTGTGTGTGTGTGTGTGTGTGTGTGTGTGTGTGTGTAAGATATTCTGCATCTGTTACTGAGAGAAGCTGGACAGGCTGAGAACATGTTAGAACACCTCATGGAAAGTACTGCCACATCCTCTTAAATGTCTACATTGGATGGGATCGAACCTGTAAATCTGGTAAGTAAGGAAGCGATAAAGAAGGGTCAAGTGTGGAAGAATATGAATGGTGGCAACGGGAACTACGTAAGGAAGACTGCGTGTGAACATGCTCTCTGTATGATTGGAGACTACTTGAAGGGATTTAGACTGAGATCCAGGTGGCCGAGGTGTAATTATAGATATGCATGAAGTAAGCGTGTTGTATTAAAGAGCATCCTAGAGAAGACGCGGTTTGTTGCGCAGAGTAACGTCTTGCATATCAATGACGTCTGGTTCGTATTGTGCTGATGTTACAGGAGACTGGTTGAGAGAGTCCTGAGGCTGGTTGATGGAGGCTTGTGTGCGTAGTAAGAGATGCCTGATGATCCTTGTTGTCTAGGCCAGTCTTCACAGGAGGCGGCGCTGGCAATTGGTACGAGTGTAGAAAATGATCTGTTTGTTAAGAAGTGCTGTGCTGTTGCTGATGTGAAGCTAGTGCATGTTCGTGCATCGGTACGTTTCTGCGTGCGTGTGTGTGTGTGTGTGTGTGTGTGTGTGTGTGTGTGTGTGTGTGTGTCTGTGTGTGTGTGTGTGTGTGTGTGTGTGTGTGTGTGTGTGTGTGTGTGTCAGGGAGGTGTTGCGTGCCGAGATGTGTAGTAGAGACCAAGGACCTGTTCTTGTCCAGGCGAGGTAGGGCTGAGCAAGGGGGTAATGTTGAGCAGAGGGTAGAGCAGCGAACGACTGGGTAAGGTAGGGTCTGGGCAGGGCATAGTTCAAAGGCACTGACTCGACTGGGATGCAATAGGCAGAGATGGAATAAGACGTGCAGGGCAGGGTCATGAGGGGCAGGGCAGGGCTGTGATGAACACGGCTTGGAAGGCAGGGCATGACCGTGGTTGTCAGGGTAGATTGGGAAAGATTCGGTGGTAACTAAAAGACAATAGAGGGAAGGGCTGTGTAGTGCATGACAGGTTAGACCAGGGCAGAGCAGTGCTGGATAAGGTGGACGAGGGCTGGGAGACACGTGGATCACGGCAATTTTCCTGTTCTGGTTGATGTCGTAGCTTTGATGCTATCGTCGCGGCTGTGTTTAACCAAATGTGTTTTTTATGTGCAGTTGTGGCTAGAGGTATTTGTGTGTGTGTGTGTGTGTGTGTGTGTGTGTGTGTGTGTGTGTGTGTGTGTGTGTGTGTGTGTGTGTGTGTATGTGTGTCGGAAAGAGAGTATGTATTTGGATATGTAGCAGCCTAAACGTACAGTATATTTCATTTGTCATCTGTGTACATCTCTGAACATGGGCATAGGAAGGTATATGTCTATCTATCTATCTATTGCCAGACGCCTCAATCCCGTTTGGGGTGGCCACAAACAAATAGCCTCCAAGTCGCCCTGTCCCCCGCCATTTCACTGCCCTGCTCCCAACTCACACCCCCCTCTCTCATATACCTCTCCACCCCATCCCTCCATCTCATCCTCGGCCTCCCCCTCCCTCTTTCCCCCTCCACCTCACTCATATACACTCTCTTCGTCAGCCTTTCACCCTCCATCCTCTCCACATGGCCAAACCACCTCAGTGTATTCCTCATATGTCCATGTATAAAATAGTTAGGTCGCTACATTTACATTCTGATGACTGCAACTTTGGTAAGGTCAGCGTGAGGAAGGATATGAAAATTCTGAAGTGGACCCGTACTTTGAATTTACCAACCATCCAGTCCTTCTTGGCCCCATAAGGAGCATAGGGACATGGGGCGAGGGTTCCCAGTCCCCACATGTAAGGCAAGATGACCAGCGTCGCTAGTTCCAACAGGCGTCCTTTGGCTATATGGTCAGCAATCACTGGAGTAAATGGTTTTCTGGGTTGCAGGAAACTAAATGGCTTGCTGCTCAGTGCAAAGTCGGCAAAAGGTAAGCAGTACATCGAGCGAGTGGATCGTTGGCGCCCCCACCTACCACTTGCAGTCACGTATTCCGTAGACTCTCAGCGGTTAAAAAGGGGAGAGTATAGAAGTGAGGTGAATGGAAGGTTAGGATGAGAAACACCGACATCGAGGTGAAAGGATGGAGTGAAATAGTGTGTGTTGGAGGATGGATTGTCGGGAGTAGTGAGACGCATAACAATAATATGTGAAGGAGAAGGCCACAGTGTCACCCATTATTACCTATGATTTTTTTTATTCTCAACTTCTACCACTAATACTACACTAGTATTACCACCAACAGTACCTCACCCACAATTACCTATATGTTTGTCTCCACTACCACTACCGTTGCGTTTGTGTCGCGGACTTGGTGGATGAAATCTGCATATATGCATTTCGTACGGTAAATATATATATATATATATATATATATATATATATATATATATATATATATATATATATATATATATATATATATATATATATATATATATATATATATATATATATATATATATATATATATATATATATATATATACAGAGAGAGAGAGAGACAGAGAGATAGGTAGATCGAGAGAGAGAGAGAGAGAGACTGTGAATGTCATGCAGAAGTAAAGCCACGTGCATGCATTTATTCCTAAGCATCACACGTATACTATCTGACACTCTCCTTATAAGCTCCTCAGCCGTTTCTAACTGGGCCATAAAGCACCTTTCAAGGTTGTGGTCTTGCATTGCCTTCAGAATAACACTGTGTGTGTGTGTGTGTGTGTGTGTGTGTGTGTGTGTGTGTGTGTGTGTGTGTGTGTGTGTGGGTGGGTGTGGGTGTGTGTGAGGGGGGGTATGGGGTGCTGCCATCCTAACTTTATGTGTTGCCAGACACAGCCAATATAAACTAAAATGGTGTTAGTCTCTTCAGTAAAAATGTTTTTTGATTTAATTTTCGCATTCTCCAGACGATTTTACTCGCCTCAAAAAAATTCTCTCCAATTCAACGGGTAAATCAATGCCAAATCAAACCCCGTAATGTTCGAAATATATCAATTAAACCAAATAAAATCTCTCGGAGGTGGCAAACATGAAACGATAGAGACATCTTGGTGCTGAAAGTGATACCATCGGCCGTCAATATTGCACTCAGTAAGGCAACCAAGACAGCCGTAAGCCACCACACTTACAGCAGATATAGATGCAAATAAAAATATAAAGAAAAACGCAAATGGAAGAGCAAGCACGAAAATGGATATCAAATGCTCCTCTTCTTGCTTCTTCTCTTCTTCTTTTTCTTCTTCTATTTCTTCCTCTTCTTCTTCATCTTCTTCTTCATCGTCTTCTTCTTCTTTTTCCTCCTCTTCTTCTTCTTCTTCTTCTTCTTCTTCTTCTTCATCATCATCATCATCATCATCATATTTTTCTTCTTCTTCATTATCATCATCATCATCATCATCATCATCATCATCATCATCATCATCATCATCATCATCATCATCATCTTCTTCTTCTTCTTCTTCTTCTTCTTTTTCATCATCATCATCATGATCATCTTTTTCCTCTTTCTCTTTTTGGTCTTGGTCTTGGTCTTGTTTTTGTTTTTGTTCTTCCTCTTCTTCTTCTTCTTCTTTTTCCTCCTCCTCCTCCTCATCCTCCTCCTCCTCATCCTAATCCTTCTCCTCCTCTTCTTTCTCCTCCTCCTCCTCCTCCTCTTTTTCTTCTTCTTCTTCTTTTCCCTCTTCTTCTTCTTTTTCTTATCCTTCTTCTTCTAATACTACTACTACTACTTCTTTTTCCTACTCTAGGCTATTATAAGAAGAAAAAAATTAAAACAGGAGCAGATACAGAAGCTACAAGACAAATATTAAACACTGAGCAGACAGACGAGCAAGTACAAGAGATGATATAAAAGCTGCAGTACAGACGCAATTACTAGAGCCAATGCAAAAGAATAATTACGAGAACAAATACAAAGTCAAGTACGAAAGCAAGCGAGTCTGTACGAAGAAACACAAGTAAGGAATTTCAATGATGGTATAGTAACAAGATACAAAAACGGGGCCTACAGCAATTACAAAAGAAGGTAACAGAGCAAAAACAAAATAGCGTTGAATACGATATTAATTCAACTTGAAAACTTCACTGTATGAAATGTCACTTTACTGTATGAAATGTCTCCCTGTGCTGAACGTAGAAAGTAGGCATCACAATGAAGGGATTAATGAAAATTCTTTGTGACCTTTCTGAGTTGAGATGAAAAATGTGTTTGTGAAAATTATGATAGAGTAAGAGTGTGTGTGTGATATTCTGCATCTGTTACTGAGAGAAGCTCGACAGGATGTGAACACGTTAGAACACCTCATGGAAAGTACTCTCACATCCTCTTAAATATCTGCATTGCAATTGAACCTCTAAATTTGGTAAGAAAGGAAGAGATAAAGAAGGGTGAAATGCAGAAGAATATGAATGGTGGCAACGGGAACTACGAATGGAGGACTATGTAGGGATATCCTCACTGTATGGATGGGAACTACGTGAAGAGATTTTAGACTTAGTTCCAGGAGGTGTAAGTATAGATATGCATGAAGTAAGCGTGTTGTATTAAAGAGCATCCTAGCGAAGACGCGATTTGTTGCGCAGAGTAACGACTTTCATATCAATGACGTCGGTTCATATTGTGCTGATGTTACAGGAGACTGGTTGAGAGAGTCCTGAGGCTGCTTGGAGGCTTGTGTCCGTAGTAAGCGAATGTCTGATGATCCTGTTGTCTAGGCCAGTCTTCACAGGAGGCGGCACCATCAAGTGATACGAGTATAGAAAATGATTTGTTAAGTAGTGCTGTGCTGCTGCTGATGTGAAGCTAGTGCATATTCTTGTCTGCATAAGTTTGTGTGTGTGTGTGTGTGTGTGTGTGTGTGTGTGTGTGTGTGTGTGTGTGTGTGTGTGTGTGTGTTTCGCGTGGCTCAGGGTGGTGTTGTGTGCCGAGATGGGTAGTAGAGACCCAGGACCTGTTCTTGTCTAGGTGAAGTAGGGCTGAGCAAGAGAGTAATGCTGGGCAAAGGGTAGGTCAGCGAGCGACAGGGTAAGATAGGGTCTGGGCAGGGCATGGTTGAACGGCATTGACTCGACTGGGATGCAATAGGCAGAGATGGAATAAGACCTGCAGGGCAGGGTTATGAGGGGCAGGGCAGGGCTGTGATGAGGATGGTTTGGAAGGCAGGGCATGACCGTGGTTGTCAGGGTAGATTGGGATAGGTTCGGTAGTAACTAAAAGACAAAAGAGGGAAGGGCTGTGTAGTGCGTGACAGAGTAGACCAGGGCAGAGCAGGGCTGGGTAAGGTGGAGGAGGGCTGGGAGACACGTGGATCACGGCAATTTTCCTGTTGTGGTTGATGTCGTAGCTTTGATGCTATCGCCGCGCCTGTGTTTAACCAAATGTGTTTTTTTTTGTACAGTTGTGGCTAAGGGTATTTGTGTGTGTTTGGGTGGGTGGGTGGGTGTGGGTGTTGGTGTGTCGGACAGAGAGTATGTATTTGGATATGTAGCTGTCTGAACGTACAGTATATTTCATTTGTCATCTGTGTACATCTCTGAACATGGGCATAGGAAGGCATTTGTCCATTTATAAAATAGTTAGGTCGCTACATTTACATTCTGAGGACTGCAACTTTGGTAAGGTAAGCATGAGAATGGATAAGAAGGTTTTGAATTGGACACGTACTTTGAATTTACCAATCATCCAGTCCTACCTAGCCCCTTAAGGAGCATAGGGACGTGAAGCGAGGATTCCCAGTCCCCACATGTAAGGCAAGATGACCAGCGTCGCTAGTTCTAAGAGGCGTATTTTGTCTATATGGTCAGCAATCACAGAAGTAAATGGATTTCTGGGATCCAGGAATCCACATGGCTTGTTACTCAGTGTAAAGTCGCCTGAAGGTAAGCAGTTAATTGAGCGAGTGGATCATTGGCTCCCCCATCTGCTACTTACAATCACCTCTTCTGTACGGTACAGCCTGAGAAACTGTATGCAGTTCTTCAACGGCAAAAAGAGGAGAGTATAGAAGTGAAGTGAACGGAATGAGGAAGACTGAAAGCGAGGTGAAAGGATGGAGTGAATGAGTGCTTGTTGAATGATGGATTGTCCGGAGTAGTGAGACGCAAAACAGTATGTGAAAGAGAATCCCACAGTGTCACCCATTATTACCTATGTCTATTTTTTTTCTCCACTTCCACCACTAATGCTACCGTTACTACTACTACCACGAACAGTACCTCACCCACAGTTACCCAGATCTTGTCTCTACTACTTCTCCCATTGCGTTTTTGTCGCGGAATTCGTGGATGAAATCTGTATATATGAATTTGGTAGTTATATGTATAGATAGATAGATAGATAGATAGATAGATAGATAGAGATGGATAGATAGTATTTGAGAGAGAGAGAGAGAGAGAGAGAGAGAGAGAGAGAGAGAGACTGTGAATGTCATGCAGAAGTAAAGCCACGTGTATACATGTATTCCTAAGCATCACACGTATACTATTTGACACTCTCCTTATAAGTTCCTCAGTCGTTTACAACTGGGCCATAAAGCACTTTTCAAGTTTGTGGTCTTGCCTTGCCTTCAGAATAACACAGTGTGTGTGTGTGTGTGTGTGTGTGTGTGTGTGTGTGTGTGTGTGTGTGTGTGTGTGTGTGTGTGTGTGTGTGTGTGTGTGTGTGTGTGTGTGTGTGTGTGTCTGTGTGAGGGGGTGGGGTGCTGCCCTTCCTAATTTTATATGTTGCCAGAAACAGCCAATATAAACTCAAGTAGTGCTTAGTCTCTTCAGTACAAATACTTACATTTTATATTTGATTTTGCAGCCTCAAGGCGGTAGTATTAACCTCGAAAAAATTCTCTCCAACTCAACGGGTAAATCAATGCCATATCAAACCCTGTAATGTTCGAAAAAATCCCCTTAAACCAAAAAAAAATTTAAACCAAATAAAATTGCCCGGAGGTGGCAAACATGAAACTAATGAGACACCTTGGTGCTGAAGGTTGTAACATCGGCCATCAATAATGCACTCAGTAAGGCAACCAAGACAGCCGACAGCCACCACACTGACAGCAAATATAAATGCAAATAAGATAATAAATAAAAACGTAAATAGAAGAGTAAGCACGAAAACAGTCAAAAAATGTTCTTCTTCTTCCTCCTCCTCCTCCTCCTCTTGTTGCTGTTGGTCTTCTTCTTCTTCCTCTTCTTTTTTTCCCTCTTCTACCTCTTCTTCTTCTTCTATTACCCTACAACAACAACAACAACAACAACTACAACTACTACTACTACTACTACTACTACTACTACTACTACTGCTACTACTACTACTAGTACTATACTACTACTGCTACTGATTCTTCTTCGTCTTCTTCTTCTCCATCATCTTTTTCTACTTCATCTTCATAATCATCGCCTTCAGCTTCATCATCATCATCATCTTCATCTTCTTCTTCATAAGCATCATCATCTACATCATCATCATCATCATCATCATCATCATCAGCAGCAGCAGCAGCAGCAGCAGCAGCATCTTCTTCTTCTTCTTCTATTTCTTCTTCATAATCATCATCATCTTGTACATCACAATCATCATCATCATCATCATCATCATCTTCTTCTTCTTGTACTTGCTCTAGACAATAATAAGAGGCAAAAAAATAAAACAACGGAGCAGGTACAGAAGCAGCAGGACAAATATTAAATACTGAGCAGACAGACGAACAAGTACCAGAGCTGATATAAAAACTGTAATATAAAGGCAGCTACTAGAGACAACACAAAAGATTAATTACAAGAACAAATACAAAGTCAAGTACGAAAGCAAGCGAGTCTGTACGAAGAAACACAAGTAACGAATTTCAATGATGGTATAGTAACAAGATACAAAAACGGGGCCTACAGCAATTACAAAAGAAGGTAACAGAGCAAAAACAAAATAGCGTTGAATACGATATTAATTCGACTTGAAAACTTCACTGTATGAAATGTCACTTTACTGTATGAAATGTCTCCCTGTGCTGAACGTAGAAAGTAGGCATCACAATGAAGGGATTAATGAAAATTCTTTGTGACCTTTCTGAGTTGAGATGAAAAATGTGTTTGTGAAAATTATGATAGAGTAAGAGTGTGTGTGATATTCTGCATCTGTTACTGAGAGAAGCTCGACAGGATGTGAACATGTTAGAACACCTCATGGAAAGTACTCTCACATCCTCTTAAATGTCTACATTGCAATTGAACCTCTAAATTTGGTAAGAAAGGAAGAGATAAAGAAGGGTGAAATGCGGAAGAATATGAATGGTGGCAACGGGAACTACGAATGGAGGACTATGTAGGGATATCCTCACTGTATGGATGGGAAATACGTGAAGAGATTTTAGACTTAGTTCCAGGAGGTGTAAGTATAGATATGCATGAAGTAAGCGCGTTGTATTAAAGAGCATCCTAGCGAAGACGCGATTTGTTGCGCAGAGTAACGACTTTCATATCAATGACGTCGGTTCATATTGTGCTGATGTTACAGGAGACTGGTTGAGAGAGTCCTGAGGCTGCTTGGAGGCTTGTGTCCGTAGTAAGTGAATGTCTGATGATCCTGTTGTCTAGGCCAGTCTTCACAGGAGGCGGCACCATCAAGTGATACGAGTATAGAAAATGATTTGTTAAGTAGTGCTGTGCTGCTGCTGATGTGAAGCTAGTGCATATTCTTGTCTGCATAAGTTTGTGTGTGTGTGTGTGTGTGTGTGTGTGTGTGTGTGTGTGTGTGTGTGTGTGTGTGTGTGTGTGTGTGTGTGTGTGTGTGTGTGTGTGTTTCGCGTGGCTCAGGGTGGTGTTGTGTGCCGAGATGGGTAGTAGAGACCCAGGACCTGTTCTTGTCTAGGTGAAGTAGGGCTGAGCAAGAGAGTAATGCTGGGCAAAGGGTAGGTCAGCGAGCGACAGGGTAAGATAGGGTCTGGGCAGGGCATGGTTGAACGGCATTGACTCGACTGGGATGCAATAGGCAGAGATGGAATAAGACGTGCAGGGCAGGGTTATGAGGGGCAGGGCGGGGCTGTGATGAGCATGGTTTGGAAGGCAGGGCATGACCGTGGTTGTCAGGGTAGATTGGGATAGGTTCGGTAGTAACTAAAAGACAAAAGAGGGAAGGGCTGTGTAGTGCGTGACAGAGTAGACCAGGGCAGAGCAGGGCTGGGTAAGGTGGAGGAGGGCTGGGAGACACGTGGATCACGACAATTTTCCTGTTCTGGTTGATGTCGTAGCTTTGATGCTATCGCCGCGCCTGTGTTTAACCAAATGTGGTTTTTTTTTTGTACAGTTGTGGCTAAGGGTATTTGTGTGTGTTTGGGTGGGTGGGTGGGTGGGTGTGGGTGTGGGTGTGTCGGACAGAGAGTATGTATTTGGATATGTAGCTGTCTGAACGTACAGTATATTTCATTTGTCATCTGTGTACATCTCTGAACATGGGCATACGAAGGCATTTGTCCATTTATAAAATAGTTAGGTCGCTACATTTACATTCTGAGGACTGCAACTTTGGTAAGGTAAGCATGAGAATGGATAAGAAGGTTTTGAATTGGACACGTACTTTGAATTTACCAATCATCCAGTCCTACCTAGCCCCTTAAGGAGCATAGGGACGTGAAGCGAGGATTCCCAGTCCCCACATGTAAGGCAAGATGACCAGCGTCGCTAGTTCCAAGAGGAGTACTTTGTCTATATGGTCAGCAATCACAGAAGTAAATGGATTTCTGGGATCCAGGAATCCACATGGCTTGTTACTCAGTGGAAAGTCGCCTGAAGGTAAGCAGTTAATTGAGCGAGTGGATCATTGGCTCCCCCATCTGCTACTTGCAATCACCTCTTCTGTACGGTACAGCCTGAGAAACTGTATGCAGTTCTTCAACGGCAAAAAGAGGAGAGTATAGAAGTGAAGTGAACGGAATGAGGAAGACTGAAAGCGAGGTGAAAGGATGGAGTGAATGAGTGCTTGTTGAATGATGGATTGTCCGGAGTAGTGAGACGCAAAACAGTATGTGAAAGAGAATCCCACAGTGTCACCCATTATTACCTATGTCTATTTTTTTCTCCACTTCCACCACTAATGCTACCGTTACTACTACTACCACGAACAGTACCTCACCCACAGTTACCCAGGTCTTGTCTCTTCTACTTCTCCCATTGCATTTTTGTCGCGGAATTCGTGGATGAAATCTGTATATATGAATTTGGTAGTTATATATATATAGATTGATAGATAGAGATGGATAGATAGTATATGAGAGAGAGAGACTGTGAATGTCATGCAGAAGTAAAGCCACGTGTATGCATGTATTCCTAAGCATCACACGTATACTATTTGACACTCTCCTTATAAGCTCCTCAGTCGTTTACAACTGGGCCATAAACCACTTTTCAAGTTTGTGGTCTTGCCTTGCCTTCAGAATCATGTTTTGTGTGTGTGTGTGTGTGTGTGTGTGTGTGTGTGTGTGTGTGTGTGTGTGTGTGTGTGTGTGTGTGAGGGGGTGGGGTGCTGCCCTTCCTAACTTTATGTGTTGCCAGAAACAGCCAATATAAACTCAAGTAGTGCTTAGTCTCTTCAGTAAAAATACTTACATTTTATATTTGTTTTTGCAGCCTCTAGGCGGTAGTATTAACCTCGAAAAATTCTCTCCAACTCATCGGGTAAATCAATGCCATATCAAACCCTGTAATGTTCGAAAAATATCCCCTTAAACCAAAAAAAAAAAAACTTAAACCAAATAAAATCGCCCGGAGGTGGCAAACATGAAACTAATGAGACACCTTGGTGCTGAAGGTTGTAACATCGGCCATCAATAATGCACTCAGTAAGGCAACCAATACAGCCGACAGCCACCACACTGACAGCAAATATAAATGCAAATAAGATAATAAATAAAAACGTAAATAGAAGAGTAAGCACGAAAACAGTCAAAAAATGTTCTTCTTCCTCCTCCTCCTCCTCCTCCTCTTGTTGCTGTTGGTCTTCTTCTTCTTCTTCTTCTTCTTCTTCTTTTCCCTCTTCTACCTCTTCTTCTTCTTCTATTACCCTACAACAACAACAACTACAACAATTGCTACTACTACTACTACTACTATTACTACAGCTACTAATACTACTAGTACTATACTACTACTGCTACTACTTTTTCTTCGTCTTCTTCTTCTCCATCATCTTTTTCTACTTCATCTTCTTCATAATCATCGCCTTCAGCTTCATCATCATCATCATCTTCTTCTTCTTCATAAGCATCATCATCTACATCATCATCATCATCATCAGCAGCAGCAGCAGCAGCAGCATCTACTTCTTCTTCTTCTTCTTCTTCCATTTCTTCTTCATAATCATCATCATCTTGTACATCACCATCATCATCATCATCATCATCATCATCATCATCATCATCATCATCATCTTCTTCTTCTTCTCCTTCTCCTTCTTCATCTTCTTCTTCTTCTACTTGCTCTAGACAATAATAAGAGGCAAAAAAATAAAACACAGGAGCAGGTACAGAAGCAGCAGGACAAATATTAAATACTGAGCAGACAGACGAACAAGTACCAGGGCTGATATAAAAACAGTAATATAAAGGCAGCTACTAGAGACAACACAAAAGATTAATTACAAGAACAAATACAAAGTCAAGTACGAAAGCAAGCGAGCCAGTACGAAGAAACACAAGTAAGGAATTTCAATGAAGGTATAGTAACAAGATACAAAAACGGGACCTACAGCAATAACAAAAGAAGGTAACAGAGCAAAAACAAAATAGCGTTGAACACGATATTAATTCGACTTGAAAACTTCACTGTATGAAATGTCACTTTACTGTATGAAATGTCTCCCTGTGCTGAACGTAGAAAGTAGGCATCACAATGAAGGGATTAATGAAAATTCTTTGTGACCTTTCTGAGTTGAGATGAAAAATGTGTTTGTGAAAATTATGATACAGTAAGAGTGTGTGTGATATTCTGCATCTTTTACTAAGAGAAGCTCGACAGGATGTGAACATGTTAGAACACCTCATGGAAAATACTCTCACATCCTCTTAAATGTCTGCATTGCAATTGAACCTCTAAATTTGGTAAGAAAAGAAGAGATAAAGAAGGGTGAAATGCGGTTGAATATGAATGGTGGCAACGGGAACTACGAATGGAGGACTATGTAGGGATATCCTCACTGTATGGATGGGAACTACGTGAAGGGATTTTAGACTTAGTTTCAGGTGGTGTGAGTATAGATATGCATGAAGTAAGCGTGTTGTATTAAAGAGCATCCTAGCGAAGACGCGATTTGTTGCGCAGAGTAACGACTTTCACATCAATGACGTCTGGTTCATATTGTGCTGATGTTACAGGAGACTGGTTGAGAAAGTCCTGAGGCTGCTTGGAGGCTTGTGTCCGTAGTAAGCGAATGTCTGATGATCCTGTTGTCTAGGCCAGTCTTCACAGGAAGCGGCACCATCAAGTGATACGAGTATAGAAAATGATTTGTTAAGTAGTGCTGTGCTGCTGCTGATGTGAAGCTAGTGCATGTTCATGTCTGCATTCGTTTGTGTGTGTGTGTGTGTGTGTATGTGTGTGTGTGTTTCGCGTGGGTCAGGGAGGGGTTGCGTGCCGAGATGTGTAGTAGAGACCCAGGGCCTGTTCTTGTCCAGGCGAGGTAGGGCTTAGCAAGGTGGTAATGTTGAGCAGAGGGTAGGGCAGCAAACGACTGGGTAAGGTAGGGTCTGGGCAGGGCATGGTTGAACGGCATTGACTCGACTGGGATGCAATAGGCAGAGATGGAATAAGACCTGCAGGGCAGGGTTATGAGGGGCAGGGCAGGGCTGTGATGAGCACGGTTTGGAAGGCAGGGCATGACCGTGGTTGTCAGGGTAGATTGGGATAGGTTCGGTAGTAACTAAAAGACAAGAGAGGGAAGGACTGTGTAGTGCATGACAGAGTAGACCAAGGCAGAGCAGGGCTGGATAAGGTGGAGGAGGGCTTGGAGACTCGTGGATCACGGCAATTTTCCTGTTCTGGTTGATGTCGTAGCTTTGATGCTATCGCCGCGCCTGTGTTTAACCAAATGTGTTTTTTATGTGCAGTTGTGGCTAAGGGTATTTGTGTGTGTGTGTGTGTGTGTGTGTGTGTGTGTGTGTGTGTGTGTGTGTGTGTGTGTGTGTGTGTGTGTGTGTGTGTGTGTGTGTGTGTGTGTGTGTCGAACAGAGAGTATGTATTTGGATATGTAGCAGCCAAAACGTACAGTATATTTCATTTGTCATCTGTGTACATCTCTGAACATGGGCATAGGAAGGTATTTGTCCATGTATAAAATAGGTCGCTACATTTACATTCTGATGACTGCAACTTTGGTAAGGTCAGCGTGAGGATGGATATGAAAGTTTTGAAGTGGACCTGTAGTTTGAATTTACAAATCATCCAGTCCTTCTTGGCCCCATAAGGAGCACAGGGACGTGGAGCGAGGATTCCCAGTCCCCACATGTAAGGCAAGATGACCAGCGTCGCTAGTTCCAACAGGCGTCCTTTGGCTATATGGTCAGCAATCACTGGAGTAAATGGTTTTCTGGGTTGCAGGAAACTAAATGGCTTGCTGCTCAGTGCAAAGTCGGCAAAAGTTAAGCATTACATTGAGCGAGTGGATCGTTGGCGCCCCCACCTACCACTTGCAGTCACGTATTCTGTAGACTGTTTCTCAGCGGTTAAAAAGGGGAGAATATAGAAGTGAGGTGAATGGAAGGTTAGGATGAGAAACACCGACATCGAGGTGAAGGGATGGCGTGAAAGAGTGTGTGTTGGAGGATGGATTGTCAGGAGTAGTGAGACGCATAACATTAAAATGTGAAGGAGAAGGCCACAGTGTCACCCATTATTACCTACTGTATGTCTTTTTTTTATTCTCAACTTCTACCACTAATACTACACTAGTATTACCACCAACAGTACCTCACCCACAATTACCTATATGTTTGTCTCCACTACCACTACTATTGCGTTTGTGTCGCCGACTTGGTGGATGAAATCTGCATATATGCATTTCGTACGGTAGGTATATATGTATATATATATATATATATATATATATATATATATATATATATATATATATATATATATATATATAGATAGATAGATAGATATATATATATATATATATATATACATATATATATTATATATATATATATAATATATATATATATATATATATACACTTTATATATATATATATATATATATAGAGAGAGAGAGAGAGAGAGAGAGAGAGAGAGAGAGAGAGAGAGAGAGAGAGACTGTGAATGTCATGCAGAAGTAAAGCCACGTGTAGGCATGTATTCCTAAGCATCACACGTATACTATTTGACACTCTCCTTATAAGCTCCTCAGTCGTTTTCAACTGGGCCATAAAGCACCTTTCAAGGCTGTGGTCTTGCCTTGCCTTCAGAATAATGTTTTGTGTGTGTGTGTGTGTGTGTGTGTGTGTGTGTGTGTGTGTGTGTGTGTGTCAGGGGGTGGGGTGCTGTGTTCCCAGACACAGCCAATATAAACCCAAGTAGTGCTTAGTCTCTTCAGAAAAAATACTTACTTTTTATGTTTCATTTTCCAGCCTCTAGGCGATTTTATTACCCTCGAAAAAATTCTCTCCAACTCAACGGGTAAATCAATGCCATATCAAACCCTGTAATATTCGAGAAATATCCCTTAAAGCAAATAAAATCGCCCGGAGGTGGCAAACATGAAACGAGAGAGACATCTTGGTGCTGAAGGTGGTAACATCGGCCGTCAATATTGCACTCAGTAAGGCAACCAAGACAGCCGACAGCCACCACACTGACAGCAAATATAGATGCAAGTAAGATATTCATAAAAACGCAAATGGAAGAGCAAGCACGAATGGAGATAAAAAGGATCTTCTTCTTCTTCTTCTTCTTCTTCATCTTCTTGTTCATAATCATCATCATCATCATCATCATCGTCTTCTTATGGTTTCTTCTTCTTCTTCGTCTTCTTCTTCATTTTCTTCTTTTTCTACTACTACTTCCTCTTCTTTTCCTTGCGCTAGACAGTAATCAGAGAAAAAAGAAAATAAAACACAGGAGCAGATACAGACGATACAAGACAAATATTAAATACTGAACAGACAGACGAACAAGTACCAGAGCTGATATAAAAACTGTAATACAAATGCAGCTACAAGAGACAATACAAAAGATTAATTACAAGAACAAATACAAAGTCAAGAACAAAAGAAAGACAGCCAGGACGAAGGAACACTCGTAAGGAATTTCAGTGAAGGTACAGTAAGAAGATACAAAAACGCATCCTACAGCACTGATAAAAGCAGGTAACAAAGTAAAAACAAAATCGCGATGAATAGGATATTAATTCGAAAATGTCACTTCATTGTATGAAATGTCTTCCTGTGCTGAATGTAAAAAGTAGGCATCGCAATGAAAGGATTAATGAAGGTAGTTTGTGACTTGAGTTGGGATGAAAAAGTGTTTGTGAAAATTATGATACAGTAAGTGTGTGTGTGAGTAAGATAATTTGCATCTGTTACTGAGAGATGCTCGGCAGGATGAAAACATGTTAGAACACCTCATGGAAAGTACTGCCACATTCTCTTAAATGTCTGCATTAGATAGGATCGAACCTCTAAATCTGGTAAGTAAGGAAGAGATAAAGAAAGGTGTAGTGCGGAAGAATATGAATGGTGGCATCGGAAACTACGAAAGGAGGACTGCGTAGGGATATCCCCTCTATATAGTTGGAAACTACGTGAAGTGATTTTACACTGAGTTCCAGGTGGCAGAGGTGTAAGTACAGATATGCATGAAGTTAGCGTGTTGTATTGAGGAGCATCCTAGCGAAGACGCGGTTTGTTGCGCAGAGTAACAACTTGCATACCAATGACGTCTGGTTCATATTGTGCTGATGTTACAGGAGACTGGTTGAGAGAGTCTTGAGGCTGGTTGAAGGAGGCTAGTGTGCGTAGTAGGAGATACCTGAAGGCCAGTCTTCACAGGAGGTTGCACCGGCAATTGGTACGATTGTAGAAAATGATCTGTTAAGTAGTCCTGTACTGCTGCTGATGTAAAGCTTGCTCATGTTCGTGTCTGTGTAAGTCTCTCTCTCTCTCTCTCTCTCTCTCTCTCTCTGTGTGTGTGTGTGTGTGTGTGTGTGTGTGTGTGTGTGTGTGTGTGTGTGTGTGTGTGTGTGTGTGTGTGTGTGTGTGTGTGTGTGTGTGTATGTGTGTGTGTAGCGTGGGTCAAGGTGGTGTTGCGTGCCGAGATGGGTAGCACAGACCCAGGACCTGTTCTTCTCCAGGCGAGGTATGGCTGATCAAGGGGGTAATGCTGAGCAGAGGGTAGGGCAGCGAACCACAGGGTAAGGTAGAGTCTGGGCAGGGCAAGGTTAAAAGACATTGACTCGACTGGGATGCGATTGGCAGTCATGGAATAAGTTGTGCAGAGCAGTGTTATGAGGGGCAGGGCAGGGCTGTGATCACGGTTTGGAAGGCAGGGCATGACTGTGGTTGTCAGTGTAGATTGGGATAGGTTCGGTAGTAACTAAAAGACAATAGAGGGAAGGGCTGTGTAGTGCATAACAGAGTAGACCAGGGCAGAGCAGGGCTGGATAAGGTGGAGGAGGGCTGGGAGACACGTGGATCATGGCAATTTTCCTGTTATGGTTGATGTCGTAGCTTTGATGCTATCGCCGCGCCTGTGTTTAACCAAATGTGTTTTTTATGTGCAGTTGTGGCTAGGGGTATTTGTGTGTGTGTGTGTGTGTGTGTGTTGGACAGAGAGTATATATTTGGATATGTAGCAGCCTGAACGTACAGTATATTTCATTTGTCATCTGTGTACATCTCTGAACATGGGCATAGGAAGGTATTTGTCCATGTATAAAATAGTTAGGTCGCTATATTTATATTCAGAGGACTGCAACTTTGGGATGGTCAGCGTGAGGAAGGATATGAAAGTTTTGAAGTGGACCCGTACTTTGAGTTTACCAATCATCCAGTCCTTCTTGGCCCCATAAGGAGCCTACGGACGTGGAGCGACGATTCCCAGTCTCCACATGTAAGGCAATATGACCAGCGTCGCTAGTTCCAACAGGCGTCCTTTGGCTATACGGTTAGCAATCACAGAAGTAAATGGATTTCTGGGTTGCAGGAATCCATATGGCTTGTTACTCAGTGTAAAGTCGCCTGTAGGCAGC